>NW_028227256.1:62928928-63463928 GCF_978045245.1 Mus caroli
TTGCCTAGATCTTCATGGAGTGCTGTTCTGCAGACACCCCAGATTCAGCCTAGTGTACTGCATTTGAATTCTGGCCCCCCAGAGATAAGAGACAAATTCATGTTTGTTTGTTTGTTTGTTTGTTTGTTTAGAATTGGGCAAGGATATATTTTATTTTTTCACAAAAATATTTTTTTCCCTTAACTTAAAAACAGTTTCAGAAAGCAATCTTCAGGTTGTTATAATTCATTACACATTTTACAAATAGTAGAGAGAAGCAGACAATAGGATGACAGAGTGTTAAGCAAGAGAGCCCTCACTTCAGAAGCTTAACTCTGTCCTTCAGCACCTTAAAGGTGGGGTTCCTGCTGATCTTCCCGTTGAAGATGGCCAGGAGCTCCTCCTCGGACGTGTGATGGTCACTCATTTCCGCATGGTACTCAGCTATAACCTTTTCTTTAGCTCCTTGACTGACACGTTGTTGTCTGGAGCCTGTTTCAGAAGAGCTTTAATGGTCCCCTTCCAGTTGAATGAATTTACCTTTTGATGGAACCTCGTGGTCCTCCTGCTCTCCCTCTTCAGGTTGCCCTGGCAACTTCATCTTTTTTTTTTTTTCCCTTGTAATTAGACTCAACTTCTGAGTGCTTCTGCTGCTTCTGTTTTCCTGCTGCTGTCTTGGTCTGCCCCTCATCAGCATCCTACCCAGGGCCCCATGTCTGTCTGCTCTCTCTTCAGAAGCCTGTCCACCATGGGCTCTCTTCTTCTCTGGTGTGCCTTTGGCCTCTGTGGTGTCCTCCCCACCAGCCTCATGTTAAGTCTTCTGGTCCTTTTTGCGCTTCTTTGGCTTCTGGCCTCTCTGGTGTTCCTGGTGGTTTTCTAACTTTAGCTCTTTCTTCTTGTTTTTCTGTCATTCCCCCTTCCTTTCTCTTTTATTTTATTTTTATTATTATTATTACTATTATTTGCCTCTGTTTGCTCTTCTGTGGTGCCATTTGATTTTCCAGATGGAACCTTAGTGGGGATCTCTGCATGTGGTTTGGCCATATGGCTGAGTGGCTAGGGTGGCTGAGCGAACCGGTGGCTGCGGCTCCACGTGCTCCCGAAGGCCGGTTGAGACCGCTGGCAGGGTCGACTGAGAGGGTAAGAATTTAAACCCATATCAGAAAATATTTAATCATTTAACCAAAAATGGTATTTTTTTACATGCAAGGCATGTGGTGAATCCGTGAAGAAAATATAGGTGGAAAAGCACATCTCTGTCTGCAGAAACTGTGAATGTCTTTCCTGCATTGACTGTGGGAAAGATTTCTGGGTGACAACTACAAAAGTCATGTGAATTGCATCAGTGAAGGTCAGAAGTACCGGGGCAAAGGCTATGAAGCCAAGACACACAAAGATGATGCAAAACAGCAGGCAAGGATTCAGAAAAGTGATGAGTTAATAAAGAAACCCAACATCAGTCTCAAGGTGCAAGAACTTCTGCAGCACATTAGTGCTTTTGACAATGTTCCCAGAAAGTTCATGGTTTTTTAATATTAATTTATTTATTTACTTTACAACCACCATGATTAAGCAGGCTTCATCCCAGGCATGCAGGGGTGGTTCAATATAGGAAAATCCATCAATATAATACAAACAAACTGACAGAACCACGTGATTAGCTCACTAGATGATAAAAAAAAAGCATTTCCAACACCTCTTCATGATAAAAGTCTTGAATAGAGCATGGATACAAGCTGCATACCTAAACACAGTAAAAGCAATATACAGCCAGTAGCTAACATAAAATTAAATGGAACAACATTCCCACTAAAATCAAGGATAAAACAAGACTGTCTACTCTCTCCAAAACTCCTCAACATAGGACTTGAAGTTTTAGTTGGAGAAATAATACAACTAAAGGAGATCAAGGAGATACAAATTGGAAAGGAAGAAGTTAAAGTGTTGCTATTCACAGGTGATATGATAGTATACATAAGTGACTCCAAAAATGCTACCAGAGAACTCCTACAGCTGGGAAACACCTTCAGCAAAGTGGCTGAATACAAAATTAACTCAAATCAGTAGTCCTCCTTTATACAAGCAGTAAAAGAGCTGACAAATTCACATTTTAAGCAACCCAGGTTGTAGTCATGTGTTACTGTAACAACAAGAAACAAATACACTGGTATGAATCTCAATTTCCAATTAAAACAATTGTGGAAATACCTCATGTCAAATTCACATGACAGGAGTCTAGGCAGTTACTTTTCTGAAGACATATGAATGATCATATTATGAGAGAGAGAATAAAAGAAGTTACAACTCCTAAACACAATTTTCATTTCTTTCACACTTGATACTGTAGTGTGTAGATAAATCATGGCTCATTAGGCCATGTCTGAATGTTGGGAATTTATGTCATTTCTAGCTTTTCAGTATTGTAAGCTTATACTGAAAGACATTTTCTTAAATAAATCTTTATCAAAATCTAAAATAGTTCCAAAGAAGAATACCTAAGAGAGGAGTGACTTAGAAAAAGTGGATGAATATTTTGAAATTCCTGGTATGTTTTAGCTTATTGCCTTCCAAATACACCCTACTGAATTGTGTCCTATTATCAAAGTGTAGGAGTACCCAGTCCTTTAAAAAGAACCATTTATGCACCTGTAAATGTGTTAAATTGCCATTTGGAGCAGTATCTTGTGAGTTAAGAGAGAAATGGAGAATTCTTAGCCTTCCTACGGAACATTTCCTGTTTCGATCAAGCATCTTTACTTATTTTCTGACTGGCCCCTTCATGGATATTTGCTTAATAAAACGATTTAAAGAATAACTATTGTAGCATTTAAGTTTAAATTTATATAACCATTTAATAATTAATTATCTTTAGTTTTCAAAGCAAAATAAAATATGTTTCTTAAGTGCTAGGAACAGTTTCATGTTCTAATAAAATGTATGACTATTAAGAACACTGACAATTGCAGATATGATTTGGAAAATAACAGGCTTAAATTATTTTTCTCCTTACTACTCTCAGGTACAAATATCTTATTTCTATTTTTAGAACGGTGGCAGACAGGAGATCAATATTTCTTAAATGCCCATGATGTTCCCCTCTCTAAAGCTCACTCCTTGATATTTAAACAAAACCAGTTTCTTATTCATTATAGAAATAACAGTTCTGGTGGTTGGACTACTATTTTTAAACTTTCATTATTTAAAGAAGTGTATAATAGTTCACGTTTTGTTAATTGAATATTTCTAGAAAGAAAACATTATTTTAAAGAATGCAATACATAATAATTAACCATTAACCAATCATATTTTGCCATATGAAGTTAATAATTGGAACCATTATTTCTGGAGATGACAGTAGATCGATGTAATAGCTTAAATGTATGTAATTGTTCTATAAAAAGTAAAAGACAGATAAACTTTTGAGGAAGAGATTTCATCATTTGTCTTTCAGATGAGAAATGTCCATGGTATCTTACAATGCTGGTTCAAGTTGATTATTATGGTGTGCTCTATTGTTGACTTACCCACTTAGTTTTTCAGATGTAAAGTTTCAATGTCTATCAACATCTTCTCTTCCTGTGATTAAAAAGCTACTGACCCATCTCAAGAATCCTACTACTTTAAGACTCCAGTTGGCTCCTGATTTCAATATAAACTATCCTTAAATATTCCAGCCTCACACTGAGCCCCATTCAAACTGAACTATATTCACAATCCCTATTCTGCTTGGTTGGTCAAATTCTTGTTTTCTTGGGTTATGTCTTCTCTGTCAAACTGTATTTAGGCAGAAGGTTCTCTCATTCATAATTTCAGCATTGGTGGTCTTTACTCTGGAGTAAGGGTATAGTTTTTCCCTACTATCCACACCCTCATTCTATTCCTGCCTTATGAATAACTGGCATAGTTGCTCAGTAGGTTGAAGATGATTTAGCAGGGTTTAGCAGCTCAGCCACCTCCTTTCTACTTCCTCTTCATATCTGTCTTTCTCTAATGAGGATAACATTTTTATCAGATCAGTTTCTCATGATAACTACAGTGCAACAGAACTTGAGGAGAATAAATTACTCCAGTCCATGAGAGTATCAATAAGTCCCCTGGCACTGTGGAGTAACCTGTTTCCATGATACAGGTGATACCATTTCTCACCAGTCCTTAATACTTTCAATCAGTTCCAAAACAAAAACAAACAAACAAAATCAGAGAACAATTGTTCTTTGTAAAATTTTCAAAAGCAACTTGAAGGCAAATAATAATAATAACAATAATAATAATTATTATTATTATAATATATCCTAATAACCGCTGAAGCTTTCTTCACTCTCAAAATTGTTCCATTGTGAACAAAAACATAATGACTTCCTCATTACTGTTTCCATCACTTTACCAAGATGTCATAATTAATTGTGATGAAATTTGCTGACATTTTATGAAGTTCTCTAATTCATCTTGAATTGACCAGCATTTGGCAGCTATTTTGAATGAATGTATTTGTGATAGTCAATAGTATGCACAATAAAACTGTAGAAACCATGTGTTACTAAAGCGTGGGCAAGGAAAGATCAGATTAGAATAGTTCAGTCTTCTCAATTATACGCACCATTCTTTAATGAGAATTGGTAATAGCATTTCTCTTTTAATTCCATTCATCATAAAAACTAACCTACAATATTTTGGCTTTCAGTAAAATTCTAAGACTGATCATCTATGGTTTCAACATACATTGGGTTCTGTGAGACATGACTAGTTTTGATGAAAATAAATAACAATCATTCGATTACACTTTCCTTTTCTGTAGAGATGGCTCTACAACCTACCATTCTTTTTTCCTTTCTTTTTTCTTTCATTCTTTGACAACTTTTATAAGGTAGAAAATATTTAGAGACCAGTAAACACATCACTGTATTAGCTCATGGAATGAATTAGAAAAGACTGCATAGTGTAAATAATATATTCTCTAACAAACAGTTAGTGTGGTGACATGACTTATAATCAAATCATTTATAATGAGATAAAAAGATCACAAGCTGGAAACCAATCTGGCCCAATGCTGTGATTTTTGGGCATCATTTAAATTGTTATAGTAATCCAAAATAACTCTGGTATTATTGTGAAAACCCTTCACTTTACTGATTGAGAAATTAAGACAAATATATTTCTCAGAAAGTATTTTGTTTTCCTTTGTTGTAATACCCAGTATTTCTATGTAAGCTAGACTGTTCTACAATTTGTGGTCCTCCCACCACAGCCTTACAAGTAGTTAGATTACAGGCACAAGCCACCACATCAGCTGTTTCTTTGAAGGACTCAGAGCAGCAGCTGTGGTTACCTGTTTAAGAACTGAGCAAAATCAAGAAAAGTTAAAACTCCAAGCATGGACATAGGAGCAGGACCATCCTATCCCACACCCATAGAGGAGCTAAGGGCAGTTGGTGGCTGCCACAAGAGGAGAGTTGCTTTTCTTTGGGGAAAAGCATCTATTGCTAGACTGGGCATGCCTCCATGGTTGACCTCCACAGACACGGATACATGGGTAGCACTAACTGGATTTGCTGGGTTATAAACACTATAAGTGAGATACAACAAGATGCCATGTATACATATACGAAACCATGTATACATATATGAAATTTTCAAAAAAATTAAAATCTGAAGTCCATCATGACACTTTCTACCTCTGAGTTTTTCCTCTTAGATCCACATTTCAGTGGGGTGCTATGAGTTTTCTCTTTCTGATTTGGTATCCTTTCACTCAATATAATGTTCCACAAGCGCGTGCATGTTTGTATTCGCCAGAATCTTCCACAGGAACAGAACCAAAGAATGGATATGTATTGCAAGGGAGGTTTGTTGGATTGGTTTATAGGATATCATTTGAGAGGTCCAGCAACGGCTGTTTGCACACTGAAGTGGCCCAGACCCAGTTCATGAAACTGGGTGCTTAAATGGGTGCTTAAATGCAGAGGCTTTGGAGGAATCCAGAGAACCACTGATCTTCAGCAAGAAACACTGAATGATAATTTATTTTATGTGAATACCACATTCTCTGTATCCAATTATATGCTAGGAAGTTGAATTTCATCTCTTGGATAAATTGATTTCATTTATCTTCCTGGGGAGTGGTTTGGAGAGAACAGAAGTTGTTGAGCAAGGGGTACAAACCATCTGATGTGCAGTACAAATAAGCTTAAAGAATTATTGCACAGAATGTAATTTCTGTCAGTAATTGTGTGTATTTTAAATAACTAAGAGTAAGTAAATTCATATTTTCTCATAAAAGTGATGGTTAAAGTCATGGAAATGTTCATTTGATTTAATATTTATACATTATAAATACATTTTAAAATGAGCCAAGGATTGTAGGCAATCATGGTCTTGTCAGTTAAAATAGCATTAATTAAATATGATAAAAGTGTATATATAAGATTTGTTTTAGTCTTTCACATTTAGAATGTTTTAAATAAATATATTCACTAATTTAATTGTTTTCTACTATGATTCAACTCAGTAATAGAGTAAAATTATTCTTTATGACACTAACAGCTTTTGGGTTGTCTATTTTAAATATCTCTGCACACATTTTTAGTTAGAAATCTGATTATATAATAGTACTTCCCAAAATATCTAAGATGAAAATTTCCTAATTACACATAGTCTTCACGATTCTTTATAGTTTGATTCAATCTACAGCTTCATATCTCTGTTTTGTTCTTCCGAGTATCTTTGTGTTTGTGGTTACTTATTCATAATTTCTCTAAGCTATAAAGTATTTTTTTCATTTCATTAACTTCATTTATTTTGAAATTCAGTATATGCCATTTCTACCACAAAAATTCCTGAAGAACCCAGTGTTAGTCCTGATTTTTTTCAGTCTATTCTACTATTGATTACATATGCACCTCTGCTCTATTTCATATAAATGCTCACCTAATATGGATGTGTTTGTGTGTAATAATATACATTCTGTAGTTACATGTATGGTTAAAACATAAGCTTCAATAATGAAATAATGCATGGCTTTTAATAGGAAGATCACACATTTTGCATTTTTATCTCCAGAAACATTACACAGTGCCTTTGATGTAATTAGTATTGTAAAAAATTATTTACTGGATTGAACTGCTCTGAAAACTTACAGTATAGGAAATGCAATTGTATTATAGAATGCATATTCCTTGGCTGAATAAATAGCCTTAGACTGTACAACCAATAGCTGGAAAAATGAAGCATGGTGAATAAATAACCTATGTTAATTGCATTAAATCCTATGCTATAATGTGTTTATATACGTGCTTATAAACATATATAAATCATATATGTATAATGTTCTAGTTTAAGAACACACTTCATTCCCAGACATGATGCCTCTGTGAAGCTGCATGAAGATTGGACAGTTGAGGGTTAGAATGTTTAGCCACATTCCTATTCTCACACTAAGAAGCCCTGTCCAGTTCTTTGCAACTCAACTTCTATACACAAACTAATGAAGAAGCTTTCTTCACAGATTTCTGCCTGAAAATCAAGCAATTAAAGTAACGTTGGTTGCTTCTGACTGGCACGTCTATATTGGTCACTCTTTTGCTATAGCTGGATAATTTTAGATGGTCTATAAAAAGCACTCTAATAATTTACAAATGTCTTTTCATTTGCCATGTTGGGAAGAAAAATGATTTAAACTTCCTTTAATAACTTCTCCAGGAGATAATTTAACATTAACATCTTAACAGGAAGTTTTGTAGCAAATAGATTAGAGGCTTGAGAATTCTCTGCAACACTGAGGTAAAGAGAAGGCTACATACTGAATTCCCTGGCAATATTATACAATATGGAAGAGAAGGAGGGTTGGAAATCATCAAAAAGAAACCCCGCTCATGGCAAAATTTTCAACATACTCCTGCTACATGCTGACTTCTCAGGAAGTGATGGATGGAGAGACAATGCCATTTTGCTAATGGTTTGTTTTTCTGTAACAAACACCAGTGGAAAAGCTATAGGAAGGTTAAAAATATCTCTGAATGAACATTTTGCCAAGTGACTAATTACTTCAGGCCTAAGTCTAAGTGTATATTGAGTAAAGACCAGGGCCATGGTGAAGCCACTGTTGGCATGGAGAATGTCTTTGCTTAGGTAGCAGAGTGCCACTTGAAGCTAAACTCACAATGGATACCTTCTCTTCTGACTACAGCAGGGAAATAATCTTCCTTTTCCCTGCATGCCTGCAGAGCCTTTAAACTCACATTAAGTTGAGGCTGAGCCATTCTCAATCAATGTGTGCCTCCAGCATGGCTTCGCTGCTCCCTTTTCGCTCTCTCAAGCTCATTTCCTGTGTTCATTTATGAGACTGAAAGAATCTACGTAAAGCACTCAAAAATAGTCTCCTTTATTTTTTTCCTTGCTTCAGATTGTAGAAGAGTTGGAGTCATCACTGAATGACGTTTCCTGTGCACCAGTCTCATCTCCATATAACACAGATAATGACGTCTTACATTAAAGGGTATGAATCAGTTACCTGATGAGAGGACTTTAGATATACAGTCAGATGTCAGGAAACTCTCGGAGGAAAGCACTCTTCATCACAGAGTTAAATAAAAAGCCTGTTATCAAGAGCTACCCCAAGGTGCCCCAGTAATTTCAGGGGCAAGCATTGGGTAGGGGGCAATTTATGGGTTAAAATTCTCTTTATTAATAAAGAGTGTGTGAGTTTTAAAGTAAGTGAAATTGAAAGTTAAAATCTTTGTCAGTGTTTGCAAGATATTGAAAAAGCTTGGGTTGCTTAAGCATAAAAAAATAAGATAACCAACACTGAAATGTTTCACATACTTTATCTCACTTAATAATTTTTTTTAAAGAATAACTTGATTGCAACATCTTCGTAGTGCTCATTAACACAAAACCACACCGCTGACTGAAAGTGGAACAATGATTGGAATCTATCTCTAACATTGTAATGTATATTTCTGTTCATGATCCCACATTCTACCGTTACTACTCTTAGTATAACTGATATTATAGGGCTATTTTAGGCATCTGTATGCTTTTTAATTCTACCAAGAATTCTCTAAGGGGAAAAAAATCTGGATAACTAATGACATTGTTAATTCACTAATGATAAGTATGAAGAATGTGTTCCACTGGTCCTCAAAACTACAGCCAACAGCCAATCACCACTCAGCAATGAAGGATAGTTCACAGCTTCCAGTTGCCCCTCAGCTTAGGGGTGTCATTTGCGGTGTAGCGCAGAGCATGTCCTGCTCTTTTTTCCTGGTCATATCAGAATCTCATATTTCTAGACTTCTCCTATTTTACTTTCCTGCCAAGAAATGATATACTAAGGTATACATGATGAGATTGTAAAACACAAGAAAATCTTGCATTGAAAAAGTCGACAGTGCAGCTCCCCAAAGCTTCTTTTTTTTTTCAACTTAAATTTGTGTTATATCAGAAGACTTTCTAATTGGAGCCAAATAGTGGTGTAATCTGAGGCATTTGTGACCTGTAAGCAGTTTTGACAAGTGTAGGGTAGACACAGGGTAAGCTGTGGATGAAGGAGGCGGTTATACTTGCTTGGGAAAGCTTAGTATTTTTTGAAGCATAAAACTTGGTACGAGTTACAGATTAGGGTAAGAAAAAGAAAATATATCCTTATCCCTCTACTGGGGTTCCTGCTTGGCTTCAGGAGGTGGCACCTTCAGGTTTCATATCTCCACTGCTAAGAATCTTAGCTAAAGTCACTCCCGTTGACTTCTGGGAGCCTCCTCTATCCCAGGTCTCTGACACATCCTAGAGATGTCCCCCACCACCAGCTGCTGATTTCCATTTATTCTTCTGGCCTTCTGGCCCTCTAGCCCTCTCTTCTCTCCCTTACAACACCTGATCCTGAAACCCCTTCCATTCCCCTCCCTATCCCCTCTCCCACCCACTTCCCTCCCTCCATCTGCTTCCTTGAGTATTTTTCCCTCATCTAATTATGATTTGAGCATCATCAATTGGGTCTTCCTTCTTGGTTATCTTCTTTGGGTCTGTGGAGTGGAGTGTGGGTATCCTGTACTTTATAGCTAATATCCACTTATAAATGAGTACATGTCACCCATTTCCTTTTGAGTCTGGGTTATCTTACTCAGGGTATTTTTTAGTTTCATCTATTTGCCCACAAAATTCATGATTTCTTTGTTTTTAATAGGTGATTAGTATTCCATTGTGTAAATTAACCACATTTTCTGTATCCATTCTTAGGTCAAGGGGCATCTGGGTTGTTTCTAGTTTCTGGATATTACAAATAAAGTTGCTATGAACATAGTACCACCTTTGTGGTACGGTGGGGAACCTTTTAGGTATATGCCCAGGAGTGCTATAGCTGGGTCTTCAGGTAGAATTATTCCCAATTTTCTGACAAACCAATGGATTGATTTCCAGAGTAGTTGTACAAATCTGCACTCTTACGAGCAATGAAGGTGTCATCCCCTTGATCCACATACTCACCAGCATGTGCTGTTGATTAAATCTTTAATCTTAGCCATTTTTATGGGTGTAAGATGGAATCTCAGGGTCATTTTGATTTGTATTTTCCTGATGACTAAGGACATTGAACATTTCAACCTACCTGAAAAACTTTTGACCCAAAATTTGTCCTGTCTACAAGAAATACAGGAGAAAAGATAGAGCAGAAACTGAAGGAACAGCCCAATTTGAGACCCAGCCCATGGGCAAGCACCAATTCCTGACACTATTAATGATATGTTGTTATGCTTGCAGACAGGAGCCTAGCATGAATGTGTGCTGAGAGGCTCTATCAAGAGGCTCTATCCAGCAGCTGAATGAAATAGGTGCAGAGACCCACAGCCAAACATTGGAGAGAGCACAGGGATCTTAATGGAAGAGTTGGGGGAAAAGGTTGAGGGCCCTATAGGGGATAGGAACTTCACAGGAAGCCCAACAGAGTCAACTGACCTGGACCCTTGGGGCTCTCAGAGAACCACCAATCGAAGAACATATACAGGTTAGACGTAACCCACTGCATATATGTAACAGATAAGTAACTTGGTCTTCATGTGGTTTCCCAAGAACTAGAGCTGGGGCTGTCTCTAAGGTTGCTGTTTGTCTGTGGATCCAATTCTCCTAACGGGACTGCCTTGTCTGGCCTCAGTGGGAGAAGATGTGCCTAACCCTGAAGATACTTGATGTGCCAGTGTGAGAAGATACCGGGGGCTTGGGGGGACATGCTCCAACCTCCCAGAGGAGATGGAGAGGGGGTAGGGACTATGTGAAGGGGGACTGGGAGGGAGGAGGGGCAACAATCAAAATGTAATATGAATGAATGAATAAATTAATGTGAAAAAGAAAAAGAAAAGATCCATTCTTCTTCTTTAATGTTAGTTCTTGGGTTATCAGAAGTTATCTGAATCTGGGCCATATTTAACAGACAGGTAAACTTGGAAGATGGATTTTCCACTAAAAGCCAAAAAAAATCTTTCAAGCTTGGGATTGTTTAATAAACTAGTTACTTTTCTCACTGCTTTGTTAAAATATCTGACAGGAGTAAGGTAGGAGTGGACTATTTAATCCCATGGTTGCAGGAGCCTTGAGGCCATCTTGTCAGGGAAGGTGTAGTGACAGGATCTCAGTCCTGTGGTGAGAGTTTACTACATGGCTTTTCACATATTCACAGGTGATTCCCATGATTCCCACGACTCTGGGACTCATAAGCACAGTTATGATGTCATGAGTTAATTGTCTGTTCTCTTCAGTTATACATTTACTGCTAGTTTCTTATGTTTTTAAACCTTGCTGCGTGACTAATCATTATGATAACTTGAGATATTTACAGAGAACAAAAAAACTTTCCAACATCAGTGCAGTTAAAAAGCTTGAGTGATGAATGGTGGGATTATCTTGAGTGCATTCTCTCAGCTAGTTAAAAGAATCATGTAAGACAATTATGGAGATAGGTATAAGTGATTTTGTTCCGAATTGAATATTTGGGGAGTACAAATATACAGAACCATGACTATACAATAAAAATTAAAAGAAAATTGAGTTTACTGGAGGCAACACGGGAGCAGAAGCATCCTCTCTACATTGCTATGCTTTTCCCATCAAATAAAAGTCCAAAACCATGGTAGTCTCAAAAATATGTCATTAGTATTCAGGTTTGGCTAATACATGTTCAGCACCAATGTCATTTGAGAATTTTTATCTGTTTTGTGGTTGCTGTTGTTATTGTTGTTTCTTCTAACATAATGTTTGAAAAGGAAAGGGGTGGGGATTAAATAAGCATAAAACTGCAGTAAAAACTTATCATGCCATCTACTTGGGGAGATAGATCCTTATTGGTTTCCAATACCAAGTGGTCAGCCTTGAAATCATGCACACACATAACATTATATAGAGAAGTGCAAGTTGTATTTATATATTTAGGAACACATATAAATATGTACACAACAACAATTAAAGAAATAGAGGAGGAAGATGATGTAATTATATCAAATTTCAAAGAATGAAATAAAATAAATTACAAGCATCGCTATTCATAAAAGATGACTGTGTTCCAAATGTCTTTAAACACATATAGTAAAGTAAATTGAGTTTTCCATTACTGTAAATTAAAGTATATGATGCTCATTTATATAAAGAGAAGTGGACATATATTGGATGACTCTTAGAATCCTACTTAGTCTGTGCTAGTTAAAAGGGGAGAGTGCAGTTCACTTACAATAAGAATGAGAAGCATAGAAGCATGTCTACGTGAAAGACCAGCATGCTAAAAACAGAAGCCAGTGTGCTGAAGATTCATCTTTCATGTTCATTGTAATAATGTTGAATTAAATATTAATTAATAAAGTTCAGTGTGGGTTACTACCTGACTCAATGGTTTATATTCCTGAAGGAAGACACATACATAGCCTTTATATTTTAATATGCCTCAAGCAGAACAATAGCTGGGCCACTGCCTACCCTCTATGCTCCTAGAATCTACCTTCCACAGATAATTCCAAGTTACTACTTACTAAGTCCTGTATTTTATCTTGGTTGCTCTAGACAGTTGGGCAGCCCCTCTGGACTGAGCTCTCCCGACTCCTTCACATGGCAGCCATGCCTTTCTGGCCTGCATACATGGCATCTCTCCTCTCCTCCACACTCTCCAAACATGGTGACTCTCCTCCTGGTCCCAAATCCTAAAATCCTGCCTCTGTCTGTCCTCCCCAGCTATTTACCAGTTAAAATCAACTGGGAACAGGTTCCCAGAAGCTATGTGCAGACACTCTCAAAAAAAAAAAGCAGTTTTGGGGGGAACATAATTAGTATTCGTAATACAAGTTGCTACACAATAATATTAAAAATAACCCATAGAAAACCAACTTAAGTTTCTTTCAATAAATAAATAGATAAAAAAATGTGGCATACATATGAAGGAGAGTATATACAACTTTAAATATAACTCAATCATATATGTAACATAGGTGGATAGATTTCAGACATTTTACTAACTGAAATAAGCCAGGACCATAAAGACAATACTCTATGATCTCGCTTATATTAGAAGCCTAGAAGACTTAACTGAGGAATAAAGAGTAAAACTGTAATTTGTGGAGGTAAAAGATTGAAGGGAGAGGATATGGAATAAGACAATGAGCAAATGATGCACAATTTTATTTAGACTATAGAATTAAACTTAGTTTCACTGCACTGTATGGAAATCATAGTTAATAAAATGTATATTTCAATATTGCTAAAAGAGATACTATGTCCTCATTAAAATATCACAAACTGCCAAAATAACACCTGGCTTACATTGGCTTGACTTAATCTTTTTAATTACACTTACACACACAGTTGACCCCATAAATTATATACAATTATCTTTCAATTAATATAAATATCAACAAAATCATAAATAAATAAGGAGAAATTAGATACCAATTCCTTGTTAGTTTATGTACTTTTAACTAGAACTTTCAGAATATTATACTTTTCAGTTATTGGTGAGTTCCTGCATACACATCTCAAAATAATGCTAATATAGAGAAAATACATTCTCAGATGAATAACTGGATTCACTATGCAACTTAGGAAATATAAAGCTGAATTTTGTTGTGAGGATATTGATCACAATTCTTAGCATTTATTTACTTTCAATACTTTATATGATATTGTGATTAATGTTTCAGTGCTGTGGAGTTTAAATATGAGCTCTCTTCTTGGTTGCCGCAAGCTATCTTCTTACTGTAGCTCTACATCAGAGAGAAAGTGTGGGAGAGAGAAAGATGAAGGAAGAGAGAAGAGAGAAGAGAGAGAGAAGAGTGGCATCAGAGAGAAGAGAGAGAAAAAATGTTAAGTAATTTTTAAAGCATATCTAATACCTGAAAAATTATATTCATAAACCATATGTCTCGACATGCTGTGGGCTTCAAGAATATTTTAAAGGAAATAGTAACATTAAAATTATTACTGGGACAAATGTAAGTTTCTCTGGCAAACATTCTTTATACAAGATGTTATTCTTCACTCAGTAAATATTTAATAACTGCTTGGGTCAATAAAGCTCTGTCTAAATGGATTGATACCCATCAATGAAATGTATAATACAAATGACATATAAAAATAAATATTTATAGTATTGAGTTATGTATTGATTTTATGTTAACTTTCAAGGTGCTTAAAAACAAAAGTATATTCATATACACACATACACATATGCATAAGTAATGTCAATAATTGTCTATTAGAGATAGGGAGATACCTCAGTTTGTAAAGCACTTACCTTAAAAACACAAGAATTTGATTCTGGTCTCTAGAAGACACATAAACGAATATCTAAGCATGGTGAAACATGCTTCTAATTACAGAGCCAGTCAGATCTCTAGGACTCACTGGCCAGCTAGTCTTGCCTATTTGGAAAAATTCTATGCCAATGATAGACATTATCTTAAGAAAAATGGTGTATAGCATTTGAGAAATAATACCTGAGGTTTATGAGTAAGTCACATTTGCTACATGCTTTGAAATACAGAGTGACAGAAAACAGGAAAAATACAGATGTTCTCATACTGTCTTCATTAATCAGTTTTACCTTAAGACAAAAACAAGGCACTATATCTCCTAAACTGGATTCTTAAGCAAATTAATTGAAAACAATGAACTGTTGTTTCTTCCTAAATATGACCAAGGTTAAAGTAGGGCTCACCACTTTCAGGTAATTTTGTCTAAGAAAGCAAACCTGTATGAACATTGTGGTCCTTTTTTATATTCTGGATCTTTTGCTCCTGTGTGCTCAAAGATGTTCGTCTCAAATCCCTGGAGTGTCGTTGGAGCACCAGAACCTGCAGGTTATCATATTATACATTCAGTATTAAAAGAGACATTGTCTACAAATGGCAATAAGAATGGTAGAATTCAGTATAGGGAAGCTGAGAAAGCAAGCCAAACTATGAGCTTGAATACAGTTATGGTGTTATGTAAAATGGCATGTGCACACTGTCACTGACAGGGACCCACAATGCATAGGTATAACTGTGATGGGAGTTTTATTTATTATTACTACAGCTTTCTAATTTGAATACCCTATCTCAAATAGTAACTAGAGCTTTGTGTATCTTCAAAACCAGTTTTCATATTTTGTATGTGTTTGTGTTCTTCAGTTCATGTGGTACCATGACATTTTAACTGAAAGTATGCTAGAGATTTGAAAATGATTTAAGCTTCAATTAAATAGAGGCTCTGGAGAAAATATCATTTTGATTTACTTTATGTGTATAGAAACTTCCAAGAAAACATGCTAAAGCATGTGCTTAATTTCAAGTAAATTTTTAAAAAATAATACAAATATATCCTTTTATTATTTAAATGATGAGACCCTTAATTGCTTATCCAACACCAAGTGGATATACATCTACATATAAGCCCTGAAATCATATACTTACAAGCAAGACTAGACAGAGTAAGTATGCTGTATGTATGTATGTATGTATGTATGTATGTATGTATGTATGTATGAACAATGATAACCGAGGTAAAAGATGCCATGACACAGGGAGCAAGTAGGGGGGCATGGAAGAGATTGGAGAGGACCCAGGGGTAAGGGGAGAATTCGAAGAATGGAATGGAAGGGACAAGGTCATTTAATTGTATTTTAAAAATAAAAACATTATTAAGGAAATAAATTTAATGAAAATGATAGGGGCTGGTGAGATGGCTCAGTGGGTAAGAGCACCCGACTGCTCTTCCGAAGGTCCAGAGTTCAAATCCCAGCAACCACATGGTGGCTCACAACCATCCGCAACAAGATCTGACTCCCTCTTCCGGAGTGTCTGAAGACAGCTACAGTGTACTTACATATATCAATAAAATAAATTTTAAAAAAAGAAAAAAGAAAATGATAAAAATCCATTAGTAGGTTTTCCAGGAGTTTTTTTTAATACTTTTTGTTTTTTAAATATTGACTCTAATAAACATGACAATTCAACCAACAGCGTTTTGAACTGCTCGTATAATTTGGGAAACACATAGAGTCATCACTGACTGGAACATAGCTGTTAACTGCACACTATGGGGTTTGTCTGCTTTTCGGATATGGGCTATCACCATGGACCATTCATTTCCTTGTTTCAGTTTTATCTATGTAAAGCACTGTGTTAAGATCTTTCCCATTATTAAGAACAGGACATACTGAAGTCAGTTGATAAGAATTTATTACTCGAATTTCTGAGATCAAAGACACTGAGGAAGCCTTCCAGGTCTCAGTAAAATGGAAGACTACTTGGAATTGCTGGTTACTAACAAATTAAATGAAATAAAAGTAGTGTTGGAGACAAGGGTTCTCTCTCACTTCACTTCCTGGTGATTGAATCTGACTTAGAAAGAACACTTTGTCAGGTTCTTCATAAATTCTTAGAGACTATACTTTAATCACATTTTCCCACTTGTCTTACTGAGGAACAAATTGTTCCAAGAAAGAGAAGCATTTTTATGGAAAATATTTTTTTTTCATACAATATATTTTGATCCTGGTTTTCCCTTCCACAAATCCTCCTAGAACCCTCCCTCTCTGTCTGTCTGTCTCTGTCTGTCTCTGTGTCTGTCTCTGTCTCTCTGACTCTCCCTGACTCTCCCTGACTCTCTTTCTCTGTGTCTCTTTCTGCCTGTGTCTCTGTCTCTCTGTCTCTGTCTCTGTCTGTCTGTCTCTCTCTCTCTCTCTCTGCTTTTCTTTCTCTCTCAAAAGGCAATAAAAAAGCAAGTAACCAAGAACTAACTAGACTATTACACAGAGCACTCTCAGCCAGCAGAAAGCCAGCAACCAGCCCCTCTTGAACAACCCTGTATTGCAGACATATGTTGACTCCGAGTCTGGTAAACTGATGATAATGAGGTGGCTCCTAGAAATATGCTCTGTCATAAGGAAGGTGTTGCATCTGAGAATGTGTGCTGCTGTAAGGAGTGACTCCACTGATGCCAGGATCTTACACACTGAACTAATATCATTGGCCTATCCCTAATCCTTTTATCTATCCTAATATTATGGTATTAGTAGTACATGAATTTTAGTCAGGGAGTTACTGTGTTTTTCAAAATAAATTATTAATGGAAAGGATTACTTTTTACTTCTATGGGGAAAGTTTTCTTTAAAATAATCACCATTATAGGCCCCACTAAAAACTCAATACACCTAATTGGGTAGTATTGTGGGTTTAGATTTCTACTTCTTTCTGAATAAACTAACACCTTTGTATATTCATTACTGTTTATTGTTTTATAATAATAATACTAGGGCGCATGTGCCCCTTTATTTCACCTGAAGTTTGATTAAGGCTGATATTCAATAATAAGGATATCATTTGAGGACGTGTGCCACTAAGGTTAAATTGAAAGTCATATTTACTGGTGGTATTATGATCCTTTTCATTTGTGTTGCTGGCATGCTGAGAATGGTGAGGCAATGGCAGAATACTCTGTGAGGGTGCATAAGAAATAGGACTTAATAGGATATTCTTGTAAAATGTTAATATATAATCCTAAATAAATTTAAAAATTGATGTCCAAATACACAGAGTAAATACCACTACTAGAAAACATACTTCAACCAACTGTCAAAGATAGGGAAAAGTCTACTAACATTAACATTTTGTTCCAAGTAGCTTTGAGATCATAAAATAAATACATCATCAAAATGCTAAATTAAGTTTTCTACTAGCATTGATGAAAATTGATCAAGGAGTGGTATATGTATGTAATAAAACTACAATATGTTTATCTAATTTCTTTTCACAAAACATCAATTTCTAACTAATTCATATTTCTAAAAGGAAGATATAGCAATCTCCATGCTAAAATGGCAATTACTAAAATACTCTCCTACCAGTGGCACAAATCACATTAGATTATTATATGGTCCTTCTACAGCTCATAATTTTCCTATGGTATTGACCTATTTGCACACAAATAATGCATGGCCCTCACTTATAGAAAGCCAACAGGAAGAAATTAAGTAATGCAAGTGAACTATCTTAGAAAGAAGTAATTGTGTTGTAAAGAGCAAAGTGCATCTTAAGTAAATGGAGCCTTGAATGCAAGGTGAATGAACTTATGTGCCATTATCCATGACAAGTGCATTTTCTGAAGGTATGACTTTCACAACTTTTATTCTTGCTAAAAGTCATAAGAAAAATACCCAAATGGTTATTCTTTCCATTGCTATAAAAAGATTTGACAATACAAAACTTAACAGTTCCTACATTCTTTTCCATTTTTATGTCAAGGTCATAATGTGGTATGGAGTTCCTCATGAAATGCTTCTGCCTAGAAATCTTCAGAGTGCCATGGCCCTAGCATAAAGAGACAATGCAGCAGAGACATCACTTACCAAGGAGAAGGAAAGATGGGAAGATCAAAAGATGGGCTTAGCAATGGATAATTTTACCTAACAATCCAAATTGCACGTGGGTTATGGAATCTATGAACACTTTGAAACAGTTTACTCAAACATTTGAGTGATGTTAGATAAAAGAATGAGTCACATGTACAGACAATTCTATGCTTGTAGATACGTGTGTGTGTGTGTGTGTGTGTGTGTGTGTGTGTGTGTGTACATACCTAAATAGTTGGATATAAATTCAGATGACATGCATATGGAAATACGTCTACATGTGTAGAATTGTATATTATGCACATATTTTGGCATGTACATCAAACTAAGGTGAGGATGGATGCAGATGGTTCCTCACTTAAAATTGTCCAACTTAATAGTTTTTCTGCTTTATGACAATTCAAAAGCACTAACAAGAGTCTGGGTTGGACTGGCTGCTGTGGCGTTTGTGACATACTAGGTGACACCCCTGGAGTCACTTCGCTTCAACTCCAGATTGGAAATGCCTGCCTGGCTCAGGGTCTGCACTGCAGCCTACTCCTTGCTCCAGGGCCTGACTGCAGTGCCAGAGCCTATCCCATAGAGGCGCGCCAGCAGCCACTCAAACCAACCACACCTCCTACGCAACCTGAACCATGAACACCAAAACGTATCAGAACCCCATGGAGGTGGCAGTCTATCAGCTGCACACTTTCTCCATCTCCTTCTTCTCTTGTCTGCTTGAAGGGGATGTGGTTTCCTTAAACTGGATAACAGTGCCTCCGGAGCCAGTGTGGTGGCCCTAGACAAGATTGAGCAGGCCATAGATCTAGTGAGGAATCATCTGGTGTATGCTGTGAGAAAGGAGGTGGAGGTCATAAAGGAGCAGATTTGTGAGCTGGTTGAGAAGAACTCTCAGCTGGAGCGTGGGAATACCCTCCTGAAGTCGCTGGCAAGCCCAGAGCATCTGAAAAAAGTTCCAGTCCCGGCTGAGCCCCAAAGAGCCAGCACCTGAAACCCCGGAAACCCCTGAAGCCCCTGGTGGTTCTGCCCTGTAATTGGCTCTGTCCTTAGGGTGGGCAGAGACACAACTTGTTCTACCTAGTTCTTTCCAGTTTGTTTTTTGGCTCCCCAAACGTCATCTCATGTGGAGAACTTTACACCTAACATAGCTGGTACCAAGAGATGTCTCAAGGACATGCCCATCTTGGTCCACTCCAGTGACAGACCCCTGACAAAGAGTAGGTCTCTGGAGACTGAATTGCATGGGGCCTAGTAACACCAAGCCAGAGGGCCTGTCATGTCACAGGGACCTGGGGGCTCCCAGAGTCTGGGCAACTTAGTTACAGCTGACCAAGGAGAAAGTAGTTTTGAGATGTGATGCCAGTGTGCTCCAGAAAGTATAAGGGGTCTGTTTTCTCATTTCCATGGACATCTTCCACAGCTTCACCTGACAACGACTGTTCCTATGAAGAAGCCATTGTGTTTTAAGCAGAAGCAACCTCTCTCTTCTCTATCTTTTCCAGGCAGGGGAGAGATTGAGCCAAATGACCCTTCTGTTGGTTAATACTGTATAATGCATGGTTTTGTGCAGAGCCCAGTGTGGGGTGACAGCTTTGGGATGTGTGCTTATAAAGTTCTGTGTGGTTAGTATTGGCATAGTTTTTTATATAGCCATAAATGCATATATAAATGAGGCTAGATCTATATCTTTTTTTGTTTGTTTGTTTTGTTTGTTTTTCGAGACAGGGTTTCTATGTATAGCCCTGGCTGTCCTGGAACTCACTTTGTAGACCAGGCTAGCCTCGAACTCAGAAATCCGCCTGCCTCTGCCTCCCAAGTGCTGGGATTAAAGGCGTGTGCCACCACGCCCAGCTAAGCTAGATCTATATTTTAGTGTAGTGATGTCTACATATACACATATACCTACTTGTTGAAGGGCCTAACCAGATTTGGGAGTACTGACTGGTCTCTTATCTCTTTAAGTTTTTGACTGTGCTAATTTACCAAGTTTATCCAGTTTGTCCTTTAGATTAAATAAGACTCTATATAAGGGAGGGAGGCTAGGCCAGCCTCACAATTAAGCCACAGATACCTTGCTGCTGCAGTCCTCCCTGATCTGTCCACTGAAGACGTGAAGTCCTCTTTTGAACACCAAACCCACCATTCATTGGTGCTGACTACATAGAATGAATGGGGTTGAGAGAAGGTCAGTTTGGTCTTCACATTTTTGTTTTAAGTTTTAGGTTGTTTTTTGTTTTTCTTTTCTTTTTTTTTTTTTTTTAAGTTCTTGTGGGAAACTTTGGAGTTAATGAAAGGATGTAGTCCTGTGGTAGACAAGAGGAGTAACTAATTTTGATCTCCTTGGGGAATGGAAAATGTACCCAGGAAGCTTGTGAAAGGAGGTTCTATGACAGTGAACACGTTCCACTTTCTGACACTTCATCCTGCTGTACGACTCCAGGATTTGGATTTGAATTTTTTAAATGTAACTCAAAATTTCAATAAACTTTGCTCCTTTTTCTAAAAATAAAAATAAATAAATAAATAAAAATAAAATACTAAACATTCATTCGCCTTTTGAATTTCACATTTTCTTTTTTTATTTAAACAATGTTTTTTAATTAGATATTTTCTTCATTTACAATTCAAATGCTATCCCCGAAAGTCCCCTATACCCTCCCCACGCCCTGCTCCCCAACCCACCCACTCCTGCTTCCTGGCCCTGGCGTTCCCCTGATGAGCATATAATCTTTGCAAGACCAAGGGCCTCTCCTCCCAGTGATGGGCGATTAGGCCATCCTCTGCTACATATGCAGCTAGAGACATGAGTTCTGGGGGTACTGGTTAGTTCATATTGCTGTTCCACCTATAGGGCTGCAGACCCCTTCAGCTCCTTGGGTACTTTCTCTAGCTCCTTTTCAACTCTTCACAGGCAAATGATTTGCCACTTTTGTTGTGCTAGCATCTCTTGATGAAGTTTTTCTTGGGTTGTAAGAGCATAAGTCTCCATATAGGTTGTTCTTACGTCCTTCATGTTGGGTAAGACTTCCACCAAACTTTGTTTCCCTATTCTTCATTCTTTACCACCCTCCATGTTTGAACCTTACTTTCCCAGTCTTCCTTCTGTTTTACTGTGCTTGTATTTTGCTGACTTTCCTCCCTCGAGGTGTTCATTCTTAAGTTTCCTGGTTTCCATATGTGCTTGTTTGTTTGTTTGCTTGTTGTTTTTCCCTGGTTTTATTATACAATATTATATTATTATATTAGTGTTACAATATTATTAACACAATATTAGTAACACAATATTATATTAGTGTTATACTGGCTTCATAGGAGTTTGTGAGTGCTCATTCACTTTCTGTATATTTAATAGTTAATGAAGTATTGGCTATGAGCCTTCCGTTACTCTGGTTGATAAGAATGGTCTCCTTCTTGATAGGATTGTAGAAAGGAGCCGATGTACTGCAACAAGAGTAAAAATAGTTTTAACAAAGTACTTGAACTATTTAAATATACAAGTGCTCTGATTTATACTGTTCACTTCAACAAAATAGACCACTTTATACAGAAGATTCAAGAGCTTTTATACAGCCTTGAGTCTTAATCTTTTCTCTACAGGAATCTTATGTTCAGTCACTCTAACAATAATTGTTCAACCTCCTAGGAAGATGAGGAGGAGAGCCAGTAAGGACAAGCAGAGTACTCACTTCATACTAGGTTGAGTCATGTCTTACTTAAATGTGTTCATTTGGGTAGTCATTACCCACTAAATAATATTTTTACCAGAACCTTATCATTATAAAGTGTGGTATTTTCTTAAAATCACAAGTTGTTCTTTCTAAACAAATAGTTGCATCTGATTGGAGAAGAGAAAAAAGCACTGAAAAGCTTGGGAAAATGTTCACCTTTCAGGAAATCAACCTATTTTAAAGACAAAATGGTACTGAAAGCTATGTTCCTGTTGAAGAGCACTTTGAACTTTCAAAATGGAATTTATTTTGAGCTTTTTCTCATAACCTTGACTTTTAATGCATTTAAAATAATTATAAGAGAATGTCAATTCCAAATATGGTAGGATAGAGAAAATATATTTAAAATGATAACATTGGCACATATAGGATGGATGTTATATCATTAATAATAAAGCATTACATTATATATAGTTTATGAATTATGTAATTTATATTTTTTACTCCATCATGAATTTTGTTACAGTGTGAATTTGTCAAGGAAATTAGAAAAGTATATGATGTTGAGTATGCCTAACATGCAGAATGGGTTGTGAAGTCAATCCCTTAGCAGGGCCAAACAATAGCCAGAGGAGAGAAATAAAAACCAATGAGAGAGATAGACATTGTCAAACTCAGGACAAAATGTTTCTCTTAGTCTTTAAAAAAAAGAAAAATGTTTCTCTTAGAAGGTAGCTTTCAATTCTGCCTGATTGTTTCTTCACCAGAACTATTTAGTTTACTGTGTTCAAATTTTTCTAAAAGTGGAGGTTTGTATGTATATCTTTAGGCATTTGCATTTATTCAATTGATGGCTGCCAGCCTAATATACATTATTCATGCTTTCCTTCTTAGGAGATCCTTAGATTCCATTCAGAAATCTTTCCACTCGCTAACCAATACAATTATATTCCAAGTAGATGAGGAGTCTCTGCTTCTACTCTGAATAATAATAAAATAAAATAAAACAGGGCACCTTGGAGCAATTATTGATGGAGTCATCCATACGTGTGAATTCAGTTATCTAACTTCAACAGTAGGACCTCTGTGGGATCTATATCCGGGATACATCTTAACAATATTTTCTGTGAAATAAAAATTTTATATGTGATTCGGACCATTTTAAAGGCGTTCTGCTACCTCTATCTAAAGCAATTTAAAATTATTTTTTAATATTGAAAAATAATAAAAATCACACATAAATGTCAAACCAAGTTCCTAGACTCTCAAGCAGCCCTTTCAGCTACCAACTGCTGAAGATACATCCAGGCAGACCATCTTCTCAATGAACACTAAATAATAGCAAGGAGAAGAAAAGGTTTATTGTTTGTGTTCTTTTCTTAAGAACACAAGAGCCAGTGAACTGACATTGTCATTTATAATGAGATGCTTATTCTCCAATGTTGGCTATGGTGATGCTTACTTAAATCCATGAGACTGAGAGATTGGTGAGAAGGTTACTACCATCCTGGGAGAATAAATTATGGTTATTTGAAAGCCTTGATTTGAGCATCACTTAGGTTAAGATCAGTAAATAGGATATGTAATTATTAAAGCCTCCTACATTTCTTCATTTATTTTATCTCAATATTTGTGTTTGTGTGTGTTTTTGTGTGGGTGTACATGTCTGTGATGATGTTGATGATGTAATTCTCTGATTACAACATGAATTCTAATAGCATAATTTCCATGTATTTAGAAATGATGGTCATTGATTTATGGAAACTAAATGAAATTGTAAATTTATTTTAATTATTTATTAACTTAAATACTTTCTCTCATCCCGTGTCATATTCAACCTCTCTACAATCCCCACAGAAGCACTGTAGTATATTTAGTATCATCACTCCATTGCAGAGAAGGAACAAGGAAAAAAACACCAATAGAATAATTTACTTGTCTAAGGTATTTGTTGAACTAGAGTTTAATTAAAGCTTTCTGAGCTTTTAACCACTGCACGGTGTAATACCTATAAGTAGGAAACTGCCTTGTTTCAGTGAATGAACCAACTACCATCAGTGGCGCACCACTGACTGTCAATCATTAGTAACTAAGTGACATTGTAAATCTTCTTGTATATATTGAACGAGAAAATTACAAAGAGAATAATAACAACAAACTTTGACAATCAGATAATAAATATATAAAGGACCTGGGTAATCCCAGGTACTTATTTCAGAACCTGAAATCATGGTTTATATACAATATATATTGGAGAAAAACAAAACTCTTCTTATAACTTAACATTAAACAAGACACACACACACACACATACACAAACACACAAACACATTAAAAAGCAAACTCCTTATATTGAGAAATCTGTTCATAAGAAAAATTTGAAATTTTATTTAAAATAGAATAATTTTGTATTTGTTATACTTAAGTAATATTCACAAAGTGTGCTTCAGGAAAAGAGACAAAAATAACAACAGTACTGATAATTATAGGATCCTAACTATAAGAATGAACAGATATAATTATAAGACTACAAAATTGAAGATTAATGTACAAATTTCTAGGTCTTGGGAATACCCAATAAAAATAAGGAAAAGTGTTTTAAATTAGCAAGAACGTAGAAATTCACCATTTCTTAATTAAAACTTATACTAGTTTAAGAACCTCTAAAAGCACAATTATAGTAAAATTTTTGAACTTCCAATTTTCAGACTTCCTTGTTTTCATCGGCACAAGATCAAGACAATTAAATTTTTCTAGTGTAAGATGGAATCTCATAGTTGTTTACATTTGCATCTTCCTGATGACTAACGACTTTGAACATTTCTCTAGGTTCTTCTCAATCATTTGAGATACCTCTGATGAAAATCCTCTGTTTGATTCTCTATCCCAGTTTTTAAATTGGGTTATTTGGGTTGTTGGAGCCTAACTTCCTGGGTTCTTTATAAATTTTGGATATTATCCCTGTCAGATGTAGGGTTGGTGAGGATCCTTTCCCAACCAACAGGCTGCTGCTTTGTCCTATTGGCAGTATCCTTTGCCTTACAGAAGCTTTGCAGCTCCCTGAGATCTTGTTGTTGAACTTAGAGCCTGAGCCATTGGTGTTCTCTTCAAAAAATTGTCTCCTGTACCAAAAAGTTCAAGGCTATTGCCCACTTTCTGTTCTACTATATTTATTGTATCTGTTTTTGCTTTTGGTAGTGGGTTGGTGTTTTTGTTTTTGTTGTTGTTGTTTGTTTGTTTGTTTGTTTTTGAGGTCTTTAATCAACTTGGACTTGAGGTTTGCACAGCGTGAAAGTTATGGATCTATTTTATTTTTGGACATGCAGACATGCAGTTAGAATAACACTATTTTGTTAAAGATGCTTTCTATTTTCCATTATATGACTTTCCTTCTTTATCAAACTCAAGTGTCCATAGGTGTGTAGGTTTATTTCAGGGTCTTCAATTTAATTCCACTCATCAATGTGTTTGTTCCTATGCCAATACCAAGCAGTTTTATGACTATTGCTCTGTAGTATAGCTTGAGACCATAAAGATGGCCATTTTTACTATGTAAATCTTACAAACCCATAAACATGTGAGATCTATCCATCTTCTGATATTTTCACTTTCTTTCTTCATTGAATTGAAGTTCTTGTCATATAGGTCTTTCCCTTGCTTGGTTAGTTACACCAAGATATTTTATTTTATTTTATTTTATTTTATTTTATTTTATTTTATTTTATTTTTAGTATTCATAATTACTTTAATCTTTGATTACTAGTAAAATTGAAGATACACCAAAGAATTGTTTCTATGACTATTATAATAAATATTTGATTTGTGCATACTTAGGCTGTAGTCACTTTTATTTTATTTTATTTTAATTAGATAGTTTCTTTATTTAAATTTCAAATGTTATCCCCTTTCCTAGTTTCCTTTCCTAAGAGGATCTGCCAGTGCCTGGCAAATACAGAAGTGGATGCTCACAGCCATTCATTGGAGGGAGCACAGGGTCCCTAATGAAGGAGCTAGAGAAAGTATCCAAGGAGCTGAAGGAGTTTGCAGCCCTATAGGAGGAACAATAATATGAACTAACCAGTACTCCCAGAGCTCCATGGGACTAAACCACCAACCAAAGAAAACACATGGTGGGACTCATGTTTCTAGCTGCATATGTAGCAGAGGATGGCCTATTCTGTCATCAATGGGAGGAGAGGTCCTTGGTCTTGTGAATGTTCTATGCCCCAGTATAGGTGAATGCCAGGGCCAGGAAGTGGGAGTGGGTGGGTTGGGAAGCAGGGAGAGAGGGAAGAAGATAGGGGATTTTCGGAGAGGATATTTTATATTACTTTTGGACATTATAAAGAACATTGTTACCCTAATTTCTATCTCAGCTTATTTATCATTTGAATAAAGGATGGCTACTGATTTTGTTGAGTTATTTTTGGATCCAGCCACTTGGCTGAAGGTGTTTATCAGCTGTAGGGGTTCTCTGTTAGAATTTTGGAGGTTGATCATATCACCCACAAATAACTATTCTTTGACTTCTTGCATTCATGTCTGTATCTCCTTGATCTCTTTTAGTTGTCTTATCGGTCTGGCTAGAACTTCAAGTATTGTATTGAATAGACAGACAGAAGGTAGGCAGCCTTGTTTTGTCCCTGATTTTAGTGGAATTCCTTTAAGTATCTCTCCATCTAGTTTGATGTTGTCTATTGGCATGCTATATGTTAGGTTTGTGTCTTATATCTCTGATCACTCTTGAAGGAATGTTGGATTTTGTCAAAGCCTTTTTCATCATCTAAAGAGATGACCATGTAATTGTTTTTTCTTTCAGTTTTTTAACATGGTAGATTATGTTAATGAATTTTCGTACATTGAACCATCCCTGTGTCCCTGGGATGAAGCCTACTTGATCTCAGTGGATGATGTTTTTGATGTGTTCATGGATTTGGTTTAAAAGTGTTTGACTGAGTATTTTTATAACAATGGTCATAAGAGAAATTGGTCTGAAATTCTCTTTCTTTGTAGATTCTTAGGGTGGTTTAGGTATCAGGGTAACTATGACTTTATAGAATGAGTTTGGCAATGTTCCTTTGTGTCTGTTTTTGTAAAATAGTTTGAGGAGTATTGATATTAGCTTTTCTTTGAAGGTCTGGAAGAATTTTGCACTAAAATCATTTGGTCCTAGGCTTTTTTTTTTTTTTTTTTTTAATGACTGCTTCTATTTCCTTGGGGGTTATTGGGCTGTCTAGTTTATGTGATCATGATTTAACTTTGGTAAGTGGTATCTGTCTAGAAAATTGTCCAATTCAGTAAGATTTCTATGTTGTACAGGCTTTTGAAGTAAGACCTCATGATTCTTTGAATTTCCCCAGGGTCTGTTATATTTCCCTCTTCATTTCTGATTTTGTTTATTTGGATACTGTGTCTCTTGGTTAGTTTGGCAAAGGGTTTTCTTTCTTGTTGATTTTCTCAAAATGACAGTTCTTTTTAAATTGATTGTTTTCTTTGTCTCTCATTGATTGATTTCAGCCCTGATTTTCATTATTTCCTTCCTTCTACTCCTCTTTGGTATGTTTGCTTCTTTTTTTCTAGAGCTTTCAGGTATATTTTTAAATTTTTGGTAGGAGAACTTTCTAACTTCTTTATGGAGGTACTTAGCACTATGAACATTCCTCTGAGCTCTGCTTTCATTGTGTACCATTAATTTGGTTATGTTGTGCCTTCATTTTCATTGAATTCTAGAAAGTCTTTAACTTCCTTCTTTATTTCTTCCATGACTGAGAAATCATTGAGTAAAGAGTTGTTCAATTTCCATGAGGATGTAGACTTTCTTGTGTTTCTGTTGTTACTGAGGTTCAGCTTTAATTCATGGTGTTCTGATAAGATACAAGGTGTTATTTCAATTTTATTCTATCTGTTGAGTCTTGCTTTGTGATCAACTATATCATCAATTTTGCAAAAGGGTCCATGAGGTCCTCAGAAGAAGGTATATTCTTTTGTCTTTGGGTGAATTATTCTATCCATGTCTGTTAGGTCCAGCTGATGCATAATGACTGTTCGTTTAATTATTTCTCTGTTTAATTTTTGTTTGGATGACTCACCATGTGGTAAAAGTGGGGTGTTGAAGTCTCCTACTACTAATTTATTGGGTTCAATGTGCAATTTAAGCTTTAGCAATATTTCTTTTACAAATATGGGTGCCCTTGTGTTTGGGGCATAGATGTTCAGAATTGAGATATCATCTTGGTAGATGTTTCCTTTGATAAGGTTATAAAGTGCCCTTCCCTGTGTTATTTGATTAATTTTGGTTGAAAGTCTATTTTATTACATATTAGAATAGCTACTCTAGCTTGTCTCTTGAGTCCATTTGCTTGGAAAACATTTTTTCAGCCCTTTACTCTGAGGTAATGTCTATCTTTACTTCTGTGGTGTGTTTCTTGTATGCAGCAGAATGATGGATACTGTTTTCACATCCATTCTGTTAGCCTGTGTCTTTTTACTGGGGAATTGAGCCCATTGATATTGAGAGATGTTAATGACCAGTGATAGTTATTTCCTGTAAATTTGGTGTTTGTGGTGTTAGTGAGTATGTGTATGTGTATGTGTGTCCTTCCCTTTTTTGTGTTGGTATGGAATTAATTATTTCCTGTATTTACTAGGATGCAGTTATTCTCCTTGGGTTGCAGTTTTCCTTCTAATATTTTCTGAAGGGCTGGATTTGTGGATAGAAATTATTGAATTTGGATTTGTTTTTGAAATGTCTTGTTTTCTCCAGCTATGGTGATTGATAGTTTTGTTGGGTATAGTACTCTAGGTTGGCATTTGTGATTTTTTTTTTAAAGAGGTTGCAAGATATCTACCCAGACCCTTCTAGATTTTTGAGTCTCTGTTGAGAAATCAGGTGTAATTCTGATATGTCTGCCTTTGTATGTTATTTGGCATTTCCCCTTGCTGCTTTTAATATTATTGTTGTTGTTGTTGTTGTTGTTGTTATTGTTGTTGCTGCTGCTGCTACTGTTATTCTGTATCTCATATGATCTGATTATTATGTGATGAGAGTACTTTCTTTTCTGCTCCAATCTGATTGGTGTTCTATAAACTTCTTATATGTTCATAGACATCTCTTTCTTTAGGTTGGAAAAGTTTTCTTCTATGATTTTATTGAAAATATTTTCTTTGTCTTGGAGTTGGGACTCTTTACCTTCTTCTATTCCTATTATACATATGTTGGGTTTCTCATGCTAGAATTCCTGGATGTTTTGTGTCAGGAATTTTTCAGATTCAACGTTTTTCTTGACTGATATATCAGTTTATTCTATTGTATCTTCTGTGCCTGAGATTCTCTTTTCCATCTCCTGTAATCTGTTGATGATGCTTGCATCTGTTATTCCTGCTCTCTTCCCTAGGTTTTCCATCTCTAGGATTCCCTCAGTTGTGTTTTCTTTATTGCTTCTATTTCTACTTTCAGGCCTTCCAACTTTTATTTCTTTCTTTTGCCTGTTTGATTGTATTTCCTATATGCCATTAAGGGATTTATTTGTTTCATGTTTAAAGACCTCAACATATTTGATTTTATTTTCCTATATTTCTATAAGTGATTTATTCATTTTCTATTTAAATGCCTCTATCATATTTATAAGTCTGGATTTAAGGTCATTTTCTTGTGCTTCTGTTGTGTTGGGATATCCATTGCTTGCTGACATGGGGTGGTCATGCTCCAAAGGTATAATATTGCCCTAGCTTTTGTTGATTGTATTCTTTCAAGGGCCTTTAGCCACCTGGAAGGTTTTGGTCTCTAGATGTTTGAGTTGTAGTAGGTATTGCGAGGGGCGTTGACCTCAATGGTCCTGGTGTGACAGGCTTCAGATGGGAAACCTTTGGTTCTACTGTACCAAATCAGCAGATCTCTAGGTTTTAGGATCTGCAGGTCTGCATGGCACATTATTCACAAGTCTTATGAAGGTGGGCTGAGAGTTGGCAGGAGAAGCTATATTTAGGATTACTAAAGGGATATTTTTACTTCCACGATTATATAATTTAAAAGTTTAAGACTTTCAAATTGATGAAACAGGAAGAAAAAAAATCCAGTACTTGAAAGTATCGCAAAATAATTGCACTGGATCAGTATAAGTAGAAAGAGAACCTATATCTTCAAGGATAAATTAAGATAAGGGTTAGGATTATGAGTTTCAGCAGATAAGAGGATGGGAAGAACTTAGGTGGGTTGTTCTGAGTTTATTTGCCTAACAGTCTTAGCAAGAAAAGAAAGAAAGGAAGAAAGAAAGAAAGAAAGAAAGAAAGAAAGAAAGAAAGAAAGAAAGAAAGAAAGAAAGAAAGAAAGAGAGAAAGAAAGAAAGAAGAAAAGAAAGAAAAACACTACAAGAAAAGAAAAGGTCTTGATCTTCAACCTTATATCTACATAATCCTTATGGCACTGGAGTAATTTAAATACACATGAGAATGACAGTGTCATTAAGTGCTTCACATTTATCATAAAAATCCTCAGGTTTCTTTGCTTCTTTGGTTCTTCAGTTTTCTTGTTTCTGGTACTAAATGAGACGTATATTACATATATTTATATTTTTTACCAACTTACTTTGCACTACTGATGCTTCATCTACAAACCTTATGATGGGTCAGAAAAAAGAACTTTCCACTATGAAGAAAAAGGGAAAAAAACATGTATCACAACAGCTATTATTAATATGATAAAGTTTGGTATTAAAAACATGGTATAAATTTAAAATTATTAATAGTTCTATGACTTTTTAAAACTTTTTTTTAATTAGGTAATTTTCTCAATTACATTTCCAATGCTATCCAAAAAGTCCCCAATACACTCCCCCCTCCCAGTCCCCCACCCACCCACCCCCACCCCTTGGCCCTGGCATTCCCCTGTACTGGGGCATATAAAGTTGGCAAGTCCAATGGGCCTCTCTTTCCAGTGATGGCCACCTAGGCCATCTTTTGATACAAATGCAGCTAGAGACAAGAGCTCTGGGGTACTGGTTAGTTCATAATAATGATCCACCTATGGGGTTACAGTTCCCTTTAGCTCCTTGGGTACTTTCTCTAGCTCCTCCATTGGGGGCCCTGGGATCCATCCAATAGCTGACTGTGAGCATCCACTTCTGTGTTTGCTAGGCCCTGGCATTGTCTCACAAGAGACAGCTATATCTGGGTCCTTTCAGCAAAATCTTGCTAGTGTATGCAATGGTGTCAGCGTTTGGAAGCTGATTATGGGATGGATCCCTGGATATGGCAGTCTTTAGATGGTCCATCCTTTCTTCACAGCTCCAAACTTTATCTCTGTAACTCTTTCCATGGGTGTTTTGTTCCCAATTACAAGAAGGGGCACAGTGTCCACACTTTGGTCTTCATTCTTCTTGAGTTTCATGCGTTTAACAAATTGTATCTTATATCTTGGGTATCCTAAGTTTTTGGGCTAATATCCACTTATCAGTGAGTACATATTGTGTGAGTTCCTTTGTGAATATGTTACCTCACTCAGAATGATGCCCTCCAGATCCATCCATTTGCCTAGGAATTTCATAAATTCATTCCTTTTAATAGCTGAGTAGTACTCCATTGTGTAAATGTACCACATTTTCTGTATCCATTCCTCTGTTGAGGGGCATCTAGGTTCTTTCCAGCTTCTGGCTATTATAAATAAGGCTGCTATGAACATAGTGGAGCATGTGTCCTTCTTACCGGTTGGAACATCTTCTGGATATATGCCCAGGAGAGGTATTGCTGGATCCTCTTGTAGTATTATGTCCAATTATCTGAGGAACCACCAAACTGATTTCCAGAGTGTTTGTACAAGCTTGCAATCCCACCAACAATGAAGGACTGTTCCTCTTTCTCCACATCCTCGCCAGCATCTGCTGTCACCTGAATTTTTGATCTTAGCCATTCTGACTGGTGTGAGGTGGAATCTCAGGGTTGTTTTGATTTGCATTTCCCTGATGATTAAGGATGTTGAACATTTTTTCAGGTGCTTCTCTGCCATTCGGTATTCCTCAGGTGAGAATTCTTTGTTCAGTTCTGAGCCCCATTTTTTAACGGGGTTATTTGATTTTCTGGAGTCCACCTTCTTGAGTTCCTTATGTATATTGGATATTAGTCCCCTATCTGATTTAGGATAGGTAAAGATCCTTTCCCAATCTGTTGGTGGTCTTTTTGTCTTATTGATGGTGTCTTTTGCCTTGCAGAAGCTTTGCAACTTTATGAGGTCCCATTTATCGATTCTCGATCTTACAGCGCAAGCATTTGCTGTTCTATTCAGGAGTTTTTCCCCTGTACCCATATCTTCGAGGCTTTTCCCTACTTTCTCCTCTATAAGTTTCAGTGTCTCTGGTTTTATGTGGAGTTCCTTAATCCACTTAGATTTGACCTTGGTACAAGTAGATAGGAATGGATCAATTCGCATTCTTCTACATGATAATCACCAGTTGTGCCAGCACCATTTGTTGAAAATGCTGTCTTTCTTCCACTGGATGGTTTTTGCTCCTTGTCGAAGATCAAGTGACCATAGGTATGTGGGTTGATCTCAGGGTCTTCAATTCTGTTCCATTGGTCTACTTGTCTGTCGTTATACCAGTACCATGCAGTTTTTATCACAATTGCTCTGTAGTATAGCTTTAGGTCAGGCATGGTGATTCCTCCAGAGGTTCTTTTATCCTTGAGAAGAGTTTTTGCTATCCTAGGTTTTTTGTTGTTCCAGATGAATTTGCAGATTGCCCTTTCCAATTCGTTGAAGAATTGAGTTCGAATTTTGATCGGGATTGCATTGAATCTGTAGATTGCTTTTGGCAAGATAGCCATTTTTACAATGTTGATCCTGCCAATCCATGAGCATGGGAGGTTTTTCGATCTTCTGAGATCTTCTTTAATTTCTTTCTTCAGGGACTTGAAGTTCTTGTCATACAGATCTTTCACTTCCTTAGTTAGAGTCACACCAAGGTATTTTATATTGTTTGTGACTATTGAGAAGGGTGTTGTTTGCCTAATTTCCTTCTCTGCTTGTTTATCCTTTGTGTACAGAAAGGCCATTGACTTGCTTGAGTTAATTTTATATCCAGCTACTTCACCGAAGCTATTTATCAGGCTTAGGAGTTCTCTGGTGGAATTTTTAGGGTCACTTATGTATACTATCATATCATGGGCAAAAAGCGATATTTTGACTTCTTCTTTTCCGATTTGTATCCCCTTGATCTCCTTTTGTTGTCTTATTGCTCTGGCGAGGACTTCAAGTACAATGTTGAATAGGTAGGGAGAGAGTGGGCAGCCTTGTCTAGTCCCTGATTTTACTGGGATTGCTTCCAGCTTCTCACCATTTACTTAATGTTGGCTACTGATTTGCTGTATAATGCTTTTATCATGGTTAGGTATGGGCCTTGAATTCCTGATCTTTCCAAGACTTTTATCATGAATGGGTGTTGTATTTTGTCAAATGCTTTTTCAGCATCTAACGAGATGATCATGTGGTTTTTGTCTTTGAGTTTGTTTATATAATGGATTGCATTGATGGATTTCCATATATTGAACAATCCTTGCATCCCTGGGATGAATCCTACTTGGTCAGGATGGATGATTGTTTTGATGTATTCTTGAATTCGGTTAGCAAGAACTTTATTGAGGATTTTTGCATCAATATTCATAAGGGAAATTGGTCTGAACTTCTTTATTTTTGTTGGGTCTTTATGTGGTTTAGGTATCAGAGTAATTGTGGCTTCATAGAATGAGTTGGGTAGAGTACCTTCTGATTCTATTTTGTGGAATAGTTTGTGAAGAACTGGGATTAATTCTTCTTTGAAGGTTTGATAGAAATCTGCACTAAACCCATCTGGCCCTGGGCTTTTCTTGGTTGGGAGACTATTAATGACTGCTTCTATTTCTTTAGGGGATATGGGACTGTTTAGATCATTAACCTGATCTTGATTTAATTTTGGTACCTGGTATCTGTCTAGAAACTTGTCCATTTTATCCAGGATCTCCAGTTTTGTTGAGTATAGCCTTTTGTAGAATGATCTGATGGTGTTTTGGATTTCTTCAGGGTCTGTTGTTATGTCTCCCTTTTCATTTCTGATTTTGTTAATTAGAGTACTTTCCCTATGCCCTCTAGTGAGTCTGGCTAAGGGTTTATCTATCTTGTTGATTTTCTCAAATAACCAGCTCCTCGATTGGTTGATTCTTTGAATTGTTCTTCTTGTTTCCACTTGGTTGATTTCACCCCTGAGTTTGATTATTTCTTGCCGTCTACTCCTCTTGGGTGAATTTGCTTCCTTTTGTTCTAGAGCTTTTAGGTGTGTTGTCAAGCTGCTAATGTGTGCTCTCTCTAGTTTCTTTTTGGAGGCACTCAGAGCTATGAGGTTTTCTCTTAGAAATGCTTTCAGTGTGTTCCATAAGTTTGGGTATGTTGTGGCTTCATTTTCATTGAACTTTAAAAAGTCTTTAATTTCTTTCTTTATTCCTTCCTTGACCAAGGTATCATTGAGAAGAGTGTTATTTAGTTTCCACGTGTGTGTTGGCTTTCTATTATTTATTTTGTTATTGAAGATCAGTCTTAGTCCATGGTGATCTGATAGGGTGCATGGGACAATTTCAATATTTTTGTATATATTGAGGCTTGTTTTGTGACCAATTATGTGGTCAATTTTGGAGAAGGTACCATGAGGTGCTGAGAAGAAGGTATATCCTTTTGTTTTAGGATAAAATGTTCTGTAGATATCTGACAGATCCATTTGTTTCATAACCTCTGTTAGTTTCACTGTGTCCCTGTTTAGTTTCTGTTTCCATGATCTGTCCATTGGTGAAAGTGGTGTGTTGAAGTCTCCCACTATTATTGTGTGAGGTGCAATGTGTGCTTTGAGCTTTACTAAAGTATCTTTAATGAATGAGGCTGCCCTTGTATTTGGCACATAGATATTCAGAATTGATAGTTCCTCTTGGAGGATTTTACCTTTGATGAGAATGAAGTGCCCTTCCTTGTCTTTTTTGATGACTTTGGGTTTTAGTCAATCTTATCAGATATTAGAATGGCTACTCCAGCATGTTTCTTCCTACCATTTGCTTGGAAAATTGTTTTCCAGCCTTTCATTCTGAGGTAGTGTCTATCTTTTTCTCTGAGATGAGTTTCCTGTAAGCAGCAAATGTTGGGTCCTGTTTCTGTAGCCAGCCTGTTAGTCTATGTCTTTTTATTGGGGAGTTGAGTCCATTGATATTAAGAGATATTAGAGAGAAGTAATTGTTGCTTCCTTTTATTTTTCTTGTTAGAGTTTGTGTTCTGTTTTTGTGGCTGTCTTCTTTTAGGTTTGTTGAGGGATTACCTTCTTGCTTTTTCTAGGACGTGGTTTCCGTCCTTATATTGGTTTTTTTTTTTTCTTTTATTATCCTTTGAAGTGCTGGATCGTGGAAAGATAATGTGTGAATTTGGTTTTATCGTGGAATACTTTGGTTTCTCCATCTATGGTAATTGAGAGTTTGGCTGGGTACAGTAGCCTGGGCTGGAAATTGTGTTCTCTTAGTTTCTGTATAACATCTGTCCAGGCCCTTCTGGCTTTCATAGTCCCTGGTGAAAAATCCTGTGTAATTCTGATAGGCTTGCCTTTATATGTTACTTGACCTTTTTCCCTTACTGATTTTAGTATTCTATCTTTATTTAGTGCATTTGTTGTTCTGATTATTATGTGTCGGAAGGAATTTCTTTTCTGGTCCAGTCTATTTGGAGTTCTGTAAGCTTCTTGTATGTTCATGGGCATCTCTTTCTTTAGGTTTGGGAAGTTTTCTTCTATAATTTTGTTGAATATATTTGCTGGTCCTCTGAGTTGAAAATCTTCATTCTCATCTACTCCTATTATCCGTAGGTTTGGTCTTCTCATTTTGTCCTGGATTTCCTGGATATTTTGAGTTAGGATCTTTTTGGATTTTGTATTTTCTTTGATTGTCGTGCCGATGTTCTCTATGGAGTCTTCTGCACCTGAGATTCTCTCTTCCATCTCTTGTATTCTGTTGCTGATGCTCGTATCTATGGTTTCAGATTTCTTTCCTAGTGTTTCTATCTCCAGTGTTGCCTCAATTTGGGTTTTCTTCATTGTTTCTACTTCCCTTTTTAGGTCTTGTATGGTTTTATTCAATTCCATCACCTGTTTGGTCTGGTTTTCCTGCAATTCTTTAATGGATTTTTGTGCTTCCTCTTTAATGTCTTCTACCTGTTTAGCAGTGTTCTCCTGCAATTCTTTAAGGGATTTTTGTGCTTCCTCTTTAATGTCTTCTACCTGTTTAGCAGTGTTCTCCTGCAATTCTTTAAGGGATTTTTGTACTTCCTCTTTAATGTCTTCTACCTGTTTAGCAGTGTTCTCCTGCAATTCTTTAAGGGATTTTTGTGCTTCCTCTTTAATGTCTTCTACCTGTTTACCAGTGTTCTTTTGTATTTCTTTAAGTGTGTTATTAAAGTCCTTCTTGATGTCCTCTACCATCATCGTGAGATATGCTTTTAGAACCGGGTCTAGCTTTTCCGGTGTGTTGGGGTGCCCTGGACTGGGCGAAGTTGGAGTGCTGTGTTCTGATGATGGTGAGTGGTCTTGGTTTCTGTTAGTAAGATTCTTACGTTTACCTTTCGCCATCTTGTAATCTCAGGGATTAGTTGTTATTGTTGTCACTGTTTAAAGATTGGAGCAGACTCTGTGTTCCACTCACCAGAAGTCTCAAAATCCTGTGGTGGGTGTCTTGGGTAGCTGGCGGGTGTCAGCAGACCCAGCGCTCTAGTTACCCAGGTGCTGTTCAGACCGGAAGAGGCTTGTGGCCCTATTCAGGCCGGATTTCTGCCTCCGCAACCAAAGCAGTCTCAGGTCCCGCGTGATTGGACTGGAGCAGAAGCTGTGTTCCACTCACCAGAAGTCTCAAAATCCTGTGGTGGGTGTCGTGGGTAGCTGGCGGGTGTCAGCCGACCCTGCGCTCTAGCTACCCAGGTGCTGGTCAGACCCGAAGAGGCTTGTGGCCCTACTCAGGCCGGTGTTCTGCTTCCCTAACTAATACAGTCTCAGGTCTCGTGGGCAATTGGATTGGAGCAGAAGCTGTGATCCACTCACCAGAAGTCTTAAGATCCTGTGGCGGGTGTTGTGGGTAGCTGGCAAGTGTCAACAGACCCTGCGCCCTAGCTACCCCGGTGCTTGTCTGACCGGAAGAGGCTTGTGGCACTACTCAGGCCGGATTTCTGCCTCCCCAACCAAAGCATTCTCAGGTCCCGCACCGCCTTTTTAAAACTTAATGGTTGGATACATTTAAATGAATTTTTGTTTCTTTTTTTAGGACACAGTTAGATGTTAGATTAATAGAATTTCTAAGTAGAAGCAAGAGTGTATCATAATATAAAAAACTGATCTTGGTTCTGGGACTCCACCGAAAGTAGTCTGCACAGGTGAGAGTGTGCACTACAGAAGCTAACAGCTTCTGGGACAGGTGGGAGCCACAGAGCTTCTGGGGCAGCCCCCTTTTTTGGGCTCCAGACATCCAGGCACCTTCCCAGCCAGAGGATAGGTGTCCACCATGCCCTGCAGGGCTTTAACTCAGCATTGGTGAGAGACATGTTGGTTCTGAGACTCCACTGAAAGTAGTCTGCACAGGTGAGAGTGTGGACTGCAGAAGCTAACAGCTTCTGTAACAGGCCAAAGCAAAGCAGGGTCTGGGACAGGTCCTGTTTTGGGCCTTAATCTTCGGCCAGGAGGGAGGTCCAAACACCAAATATCTGTGCACCTTCCCTGTAAGAGGAGAGCTTGCCTGCAGAGAGTGCTCTGACCACTGAAACTCAGAGGAGAGAGCTAGTCTCCCATGTCTGCTGATAGAGGCTAACAAAATCACCAGAGGAACAATCTCTAACCAGAGACAACTATAACAACTAACTCCAGAGATTACCAGATGGCGAAAGGTAAATGTAAGAATATTACTAACAGAAACCAAGACCACTCACCATCATCAGAACGCAGCACTCACACTTCACCCAGTCCAGGGCACCCCAACACACCCGAAAAGCTAGACCCATAATTTAAAAGCATACCTCATGATGACGGTAGAGTACATCAAGAAGGACTTTAATAACTCACTTAAAGAAATACAGGTGAACACTGCTAAACAGGTAGAAGACCTTAAAGAGAAAGCACAAAAATCCCTTAAAGAATTGCAGGAAAACACACCCAAAACGGTGATGGAATTAAATAAAAACATCCAAGACCTAAAAAGGGAAGTAGACACAATAAAGAAAACCCAAAGTGAGACAGCGCTGGATATAGAAACCCTAGGAAAGAAATCTGGAACCATAGATGCAAGCATCAGCAACAGATTACAAGAGATGGAAGAGAGAATCTCAGGTGCAGAAGACTCCATAGAGAACATTGCCACAACAATCAAATAAAATGGAAAATGCAAAAAGATCCTAACTTGAAACATTCAGGAAATCCAGGACACTATGAGAAGACCAAACCTACGGATAATAGGAGTAGATGAGAATGAAGATTTTCAACTCAAAGGACCAGGATATATCTTCAACAAAATTATAGAAGAAAACTTCCCAAACCTAAAGAAAGAGATGCCCATGAATATACAAGAAGCCTACAGAACTCCAAATAGACTGGACCAGAAAAGAAATTCCTTGAGACACATAATAATCAGAAAACAAATGCACTAAATAAAGATAGAATATTAAAAACAGTAAGGGAAAAAGGTCAAGTAACATAGAAAGGCAGGCCTATCAGAATTACACCATATTTTTCACCAGAGACTATGAAATCCAGAAGATCCTGGACAGATGTTATACAGACACTAAGAGAACACAAATGCCAGCCCAGGCGACTATACCCGGCCAAACTTTCAATTACCTTAAATGGAGAAACGAAAGTATTCCATGACACAACCAAGTTCACACATTATCTTTCCTCGAATCCAGCCCTTCAAAGGATAATAACAGAAAAAAAAAAAAAAAAAACCAATACAAGGACGGAAACCACGTCCTAGAAAAAGCAAGAAGGTAATCCCTCAACAAACCTAAAAGAAGACAGCCACAAGAACAGAATGCCAACTTTAACAACAAAAATAACAGGAAGCAACAATTACTTTTCCTTAATATCTCTTAATATCAATGAACTCAACTCCCCAATAAAAAGACAGACTAACAGATTGGCTACACAAACAGGACACAACATTTTTCTGCTTACAGGAGACTCATCTCAGGGAAAAAGATAGACACTACCTCAGAATGAAAGGCTGGAAAACAATTTTCCAAGCAAATGGTGTGAAGAAACGAGCTGGAGTAGCCATTCTAATATTGAATAAATTGACTTCCAACCCAAAGTCATCAAAAAAGACAAGGAGGGGCACTTCATACTCATCAAAGGTAAAATCTTCCGAGAGGAACGCTCAATTCTGAATATCTATGCTCCAAATACAAGGGCAGCCACATTCATTAAAGAAACCTTAGTAAAGCTCAAAGCACACATTGCACCTCACACATATATAATAATAGTGGGAGACTTCAACACACCACTTTCACCAATGGACAGATCATGGAAACAGAAACTAAAGAGGGACACAGTGAAACTAACAGAAGTTATGAAACAAATGGATCTAACAGATATGTACAGAACATTTTATCCTAAAACAAAAGGATATACCTTCTTCTCTGCACCTCATGGTACCTTCTCCAAAATTGAGCAGATTATTGGTCACAAAACAAGCCTCAACATATACAAAAATATTGAAAATTTCCCATGCATCCTATCAGATCACCATGGACTAAGGATGATCTTCATTAACAAAATAAATAATACAAAGCCAACATTCATGTGGAAATTGAACAACACACTTCTCAATGATACCTTGGTCAAGGAAGGAATAAAGAAAGAAATTAAGGACTTTTTGGAGTTTAATGAAAATGAAGCCACAACATACCCAAACTTATGGGACACACTGAAAGCATTTCTAAGAGGAAAACTCATAGCTCTGAGTGCCTCCAAAAAGAAACTAGAGAGAACACACATTAGCAGCTTGACAACACACCTAAAAGCTCTAGAACAAAAGGAAGCAAATTCACCCAAGAGGAGTAGAAGACAGGAAATAATCAAACTCAGGGGGGAAATCAACCAAGTGGAAACAAGAAGAACTATTCAAAGAATCAACCAATCGAGGAACTGGTTTTTGAGAAAATCAACAAGATAGATAAACCCTTAGCCAGACTCAATAGAAGGCACAGGGAAAATATCCCAATTGATAAAATCAGAAATGAAAAGGGAGACATAACAACAGACCCTGAAGAAATCCAAAACACCATCAGATCCTTCTACAAAGGCTATACTCAACAAAACTGGAGAACCTGGATGAAACGGAGAAGTTTCTAGACAGATACCAGGTACAAAAGTTAAATCAAGATCAGGTTAATGATCTAAACAGTCCCATATCCCCAAAAGAAATAGAAGCAGTCATTAATAGTCTCCCAACCAAAAAAAGCCCAGGACCACATGGGTTTTGTGCAGAGTTCTATCAGACCTTCAAAGAAAATCTAATCCCAATTCTTCACAAACTATTCCACAAAATAGAAACAGAAGGTACTCTACCCAACTCATTCTATGAAGCCACAATTACTCTGATACCTAAACCACAAAAAGACCCAACAAAGATAGAGAACTTCAGACCAATTTCCCTTATGAATATTGATGCAAAAATCCTCAATAAAGTTCTCACTAACCGAATCCAAGAACACATCAAAACATTCATCCATCCTGACCAAGTAGTATTCATCCCAGGGATGCAAGGATGGTTCAATATACGGAAATCCATCAACATAATCCAGTATATAAACAAACTCAAAGACAAAACCACATGATCATCTCGTTAGATGCTGAGAAAGCATTTGACAAGATCCAACACCCATTCATGACAAAAGTCTTGGAAAGATCAGGAATTCAAGGCCCATACCTAACCATGATAAAAGCAATCTACAGCAAACCAGTAGCCAACATCAAAGTAAATGGTGAGAAGCTGGAAGAAATCCCACTAAAATCAGGGACTAGACAAGGCTGTCCACTCTCTCCCTACCTATTCAACATTGTACTTGAAGTCCTAACCAGAGCAATTCGACAACAAAAGGAGATCAAGGGGATACATATTGGAAAAGAAGAAGTCAAAATATCACTTTTTGCAGATGATATGATAGTATATATAAGTGACCCTAAAAATTCCACCAGAGAACTCCTAAGCCTGATAAACAACTTCAATGAAGTAGCTGGATATAAAATTAACTCAAAGAAGTCAATGGCATTTCTGTACACAAAGGATAAACAGGCTGAGAAAGAAAGTAGGAAAACAACACCCTTATCAACAGTCACAAATAATATAAAATACCTTGGCGTGACTCTAACTAAGGAAGTGAAAGATCTGTATGATAAGAACTTCAAGTCTCTGAAGAAAGAAATAAAAGACCATCTCAGAAGATGGGAAGATCTCCCATGCTCATGGATTGACAGGATCAATATAGTAAAAATGGCTATCTTGCCAAAAACAATCTACAGATTCAATGCAATTCCCATCAAAATTCCATCTCAATTCTTTAACGAATTAGGAAGGGCAATCGGCAGATTCATCTGGAATAACAAAAAACCTAGGATAACAAAAACTCTTCTCAATGATAAAAGAACCACTGGTGGAATCACCATGCCTGACCTAAAGCTGTACTACAGAGGAATTGTGATAAAAACTGCAACAGACAAGTAGACCAATGGAACAGAAATGAAGACCCAGAGATGAGCCCTCACACATATGGTCACTTGATCTTTGACAAGGGAGCTAAAACCATCCAGTGGAAAAAAGACAGCATTTTCAACTAATGGTTCTGGCACAACTGGTGATTATCATGTAGAAGAATGCGAATTGATCCATTCCTATCTCCTTGTACTAAGGTCAAATCTAAGTGGATTAAGGAACTCCACATAAAACCAGAGACACTGAAACTTATAGAGGAGAAAGTAGGGAAAAGCCTGGAAGATATGGATACATGGGAAAAATTCCTGAATAGAACAGCAAAGGCTTGTGCAGTAAGATCGAGAATCAACAAATGGGACCTCATAAAGTTGCAAAGCTTCTGCAAGGCAAAAGACACCGTTAATAAGACAAAAAGACCACCAACAGATTGGGAAAGGATCTTTACCTATCCTAAATCAGATAGGGGGCTAATATCCAATATATATAAAGAACTCAAGAAGGTAGACCCCAGAAAATCAAATAACCCCTTTAAAAAATGGGATTCAGAGCTAAACAAATAATTCTCACCTGAGGAATACTGAATGGCTTAGAAGCACCTGAAAAAATGTTCAACATCCTTAATCATCAGGGAAATGCAAATCAAAAGAACCCTGAGATTCCATATCACACCAGTCAGAATGGCTAAGATCAAAAATTCAGGTGACAGCAGATGCTGGCAAGGATTTGGAGAAAGAGAAACACTCCTCCATTGTTGGTGGAATTGCAAGCTTGTACAACTCTGGAAATCAGTCTGGGGGTTCCTCAGAAAATTGGACATAGTACTACCGGAGGATCCAGCAATACCTCTCCTGGGCATATATCTAGAAGATGTTCCAACTGGTAAGAAGGACACATGCTCCTCTATGTTCATAGCAGCCTTATTTATAATAGCCAAAAGCTGGAAAGAACCCAGATGCCCCTCAATAGAGGAATGGATACAGAAAATGTGGTACATTTACACAATGGAGTACTACTCAGCTATTAAATAGACTGAATTTATGAAATTCCTAGGCAAATGGTTGGACCTGGAGGGCATTATCCTGACTGAGGTAACCCAGTCACAAAAGAACTCAAATGATATGTACTCATTGATAAGTGGATATTAGCCCAGAAACTTAGAATACCCAAGATATAAGATACAATTTGCTAAACACATGAAACTCAAGAAGAACGAAGACCAAAGAGTGGACACTATGCCCCTTCTTAGAATTGGGAACAAATCACCCATGGAAGGATTTACAGAGACAAAGACTGGAGCTTTGACGAAAGGATGGACTGTCTAGAGACTGTCATATCTGGGGATCCATCCCATAATCAGCTTCCAAACACTGACACCTTTACATACACTAGCAAGATTTTGCTGAAAGGACCCAGATATAGCTGTCTCTTGTGAGACAATGCTGGGGCCTAGCAAACACAGAAGTGGATGCTCACAGTCACTATTGGATGGGTCACAGGGCCCCCAATGGAGGAGCTAGAGAAATTACCGAAGGAGCTAAAGGGATCTGCAATCCTATAAGTGGAACAACAATATGAACTAAGCAGTACCCCCTGGAGCTCATGTCTCTAGCTGCATAAGAATCAGAAAATGGCCTAGTTGGCCATCATTGGAAAGAGAGGCCCATTGGTCATGCAAACTTTATATGCCTCAGTACAGGGGAACGACAGAGCCAAAAAGTGGGAGTGGGTGGGTGGGGGAGCGTGTGGGGGACTTTTGAGATAGCATTGGAAATGTAATTGAAATAAATACCCAATTAAAAAAAACTAAGTTGAATCTTAATAAAGCTATATACCATTACTAAACATTTTTCTGGCTAGAAAATAATCAAAGATCACACAATAAAATGCCTAAAATTTAGAAATAATAATTCAAAATTACTATCAATGTTCTTAACTATTCAAGAACAATAAGTATGGATTCTTGTGAGAAGGCACATACAAGAATTGTTTTCTTCTGTTATTTTATACAAACTATAAGAACACCATGACTATCTGGGATACTACAGATAATTGTGCATAAGTTATGGCACCCAAGACAGAAATTAATGAACAGAACTTCCACAAACCAATGCACAATTCTTAATAACAACCACACTTGTTAGAGGAGGTAAGATAGGATTGTTCATCACTTTAGGATTCCCATAGTCTCGTTTTTGTTTGGCATCAACTTTCAGTGCCTCTACATTGCCAGAATACCCAGAGTCTCTGTGTCACACAGACATAATTCTATTTGCTTTAATATCTTATAATTAATTCTTCAATAAAATGTTATCATATGTTGGCTCCAAAATAACAACCCAACAAAAGTTCAATGTTTATACTGTTGTTAAGAGAGATTTCCCTGAGTTTGAACATTAATTTTAGTTCCTCCTTGGTCATATCAGAAGGATAATACATTGATCTCAGCAGAAATACTTCAGGGTTGTCAAGTTTGAATTGTGTTAAGGATAAACTTAAAAGAGAAAGACTGTAGCTGTGGAAGAGTAAGCTTCCTGCTCAATAAACGCCAGCCATGTATCTACGTCCTATTTTTGTTTAGAGTCCTTCAAACCTTTCATCTTCCTGAGAGCTCAAAAAGTCTGGAGCATATGAATGGTCCTCTGTTGCATAAAATATTTATTATTCCTTGCAAATGATAAGAATTTATTTACAGAGCTTCAAGTTTTGACCACGGGGGCTGAAAGCTTCTGATTCATATCCACTGATATTGAATAACTAAACAGTTCCAGAGAATAATCTCTGGATGGGCCTGTCAAATATGTCTTACCCTTAGCATATGTTAAACACAGCATCCAATGCTTTTTTTTCCCCTTGGTTGTTCTCTGTTTCTGGGCTAATATCCACTTATCAGTGAGTGCATATCTAATGACTTCTTTTTTTTTTAATTTTAAAAGTTTAATTAAAATATTCTTAAAAATACAAACATGGATGTAACTGATCACAATTGCTCCCCTGTCTGTCTGCCATCCTCAACTTCTTTTTTTTAATATACTTTTTATTAGGTATTTTCTTCATTTACATTTCCAATGCCATTCCAAAAGTCCCCCATACCCTCCCCCCCACTCCTCTTCCCACCCACCACTCCCACTTCTTGGCCCTGGCGTCCCCCTGTACTGAGGCATATAAAGTTTGCACGACCAATGGGTCTCTCTTTCCACTGATGGCCGACTAGGCCATCCTCTGATACATATGCAGCTAGAGACACGAGCTCTGGGGGAGTACTGGGTAGTTCATATTGTTGTTCCACCTATAGGTTCATATTGTTGTTCCACCTATAGGGTTGCAGATTCCCCCAGCTCCTTGGGTACTTTCTCTAGCTCCTCCATTGGGAGCCCTGTGATCCATCCAATAGCTGACTGTGAGCATCCACTTCTGTGTTTGCTAGGCCCCAGCCTAGTCTCACAAGAGACAGCTCTATCAGGGTCCTTTCAGCAAAATCTTGGTAGTGTAGCATCCAGTGCTTTGGAAAACATGAAACAACTAGAAACTGTCTTGGAGGTTCTGTAGAGAAGAAAAGCTAGGAAACTACATTAATTCCCAGGTTCCTCTGAATCAACACCCACATGGACACTTGTCTGATACAGGCACTGCTGAAATAGGCATGATGGCAGATAGCTGTGTGATTTTCACCTTTTGAATTGTAATGTGGATATTTAGAATACCATGTTCAGGTTGGAGTACAATCTATTGGGAGGACTTGCACACAGCACTCCATTGTCCATTAATCTTCACACTGCTCTTTTACATGGATCTGATGTCTTCTTGTTTACCTTGTAGATCATCTGAAGGCTCAGATTCTTCCATAAGTGTATATTTTCCTTTGAAAACTCCTGATACCTTAAGGGAAACCAAAAGGGGTTTATAACTAAACCACTTAATATAGTTTGGAAAAATCGCATGCCTGACCTCTGCATTTAAAACAAAATATTCAATACTGACTTGGGCATACCCTATACCTACTACCTGCCCCTGCCTCCAAGTCTGCACCCCACTAGTACAGGCCACACTGGTCAGAACATAGCAGAGACCCACCTGCCCTCAGAACTCAAACCCTGAGATTTGCCTTCTCCTTTTATAATAGCAAACAACTATCAAGACATTCTGCTGCAAACTCTTTATACTCTGAGACTGGTGGCATCATTTTCTTTTCCTCATCATACACAAAGGTAACCATAGCCATACTCATAGAGATGATTCAAGACTAATGGGCTTGGAAATACATTGTACACAGAATTAAATGGGTTCCCTGCATTCTACAAAATATCTTTGTGGCTTTGTTTAGGAAAGAAGGAGAGTAATAAATCTTTAGAGAGTTGTTATTGCCTCTTTTAAATTAGCTAATTCCTAAAACAATAAAAAGCTAGTAGATATTAAGTGTATATATGTTTGTTGGTACATATTTCTGTGTAGAATTTAAATTATTAATTTTATTAAATTAAAATAAAAATCAAAGAGATTTTTGTTTTGCATCCCTTATGCTGGGGTGATATTAGTCATTTGAAGATGGCAGTCATAGTATAAAGGGGGGGGGGAGAATAGGTAAGGAATATGATAAGATCCACTATGGAGTGGGGAGAGAAGAGAAAACTATAAAATGTAACCAAATAATGAAGATAGATCACTCTTCAAGAGTCTCTTTCAAGTCATCATAGGACAAATTCAAACGATAATGTCTGATAGGTAAAAGTTCTACCTACCCTAGGAAACCTCTTATGCCTTTCGTTTAGATCCCAAAGACTCACCCGCTAGACACTGCTTCTACTCCACCACCCATCCTCAACATTGTATCCCTACTCCTTCCTCTGCTAGATAGCCACAGCTCAAGTGTAGACCACGCCAATCTAAAGAACCAAGACCATCTGCTAGAGCAAAGACCATGATAGCTGCCAGAAGTCCAGCCTCAACTCCTAAAAAAAGACTTCCTGCTGTACCAGCAGTGTGACACTGGTCACTAGAAATAAAATCTACAAAGACAAGAAGAACAAAGATGAAACAGAAACCCAGAAATCAAACACCCATCCAACAAAGACAAACTCAGAAATTTGTACCTAGACTTACACTCATCTCAAACCCAGATGCCCAGATACTGGGGTAAGAACAAAGGCAACAACAGTCAGGGCAACATGGCTTAACCTGAATATGCTATCCTACTACGACAATCCCGGAATATCCAAAAAGTTAGAAACGTAAGAAAATACCTTAAAACCAACTTTATGAAGATATAAGTGCTTAAAAGGGAAAAGAATAAATCACTTCCTGAGACTGCATTAGTTAGGGAAGCAGAAACCAGCCTGAGTAAGGCCACAGGCCTCATCCGTCCGGATCAGCGCCGGGGTAGGGGAGTACAGGGTTGCCTGACACCCGCCAGCTACCCACGACCCCCGCCGCAGGATTTTGGGACTGCTGGTGAGCGGAACACAGCTTCTGCTCCAGTCCAATCACGCGGGACCTGAGACTGCTCTGGTTGGGGAGAGAGAAATCCGGCCTACATAGGGCCACAACCCTCTTCCGGTCAGAAAAGCACCTGGGCAGCTGGGGCACAGGGTCTGCTGACACTCGCCAGCTACCCACAACACCCGCCACAGGATCTTAAGACTTCTGGTGAGTGGAGCACAGCTTCTGCTCCAATCCAATTGCGCAGGACCTGAGACTGCATTAGTTAGGGAAGCAGAAACCGGCCTGAGTAGGACCACAGGCCTCATCCGGCTGGATCAGCGCCAGGGTAGCGGGAGCGCAGGGTTGCCTGACACCCGCCAGCTACCCACGACCCCCGCCTCAGGATTTTGGGACTGCTGGTGAGTGGAACACAGCTTCAGCTCCAATCCAATTGCGCGGGACCTGAGACTGCATTAGTTAGGGAAGCAGAAACCGGCCTGAGTAGGGCCACAGGCCTCATCCGGCCGGATCAGCTCCAGGGTAGCGGGAGCGCAGGGTTGCCTGACACCCGCCAGCTACCCACGACCCCCACCGCAGGATTTTGGGACTGCTGGTGAGTGGAACACAGCTTCTGCTCCAATCCAATTGCGCGGGACCTGAGACTGCATTAGTTAGGGAAGCAGAAACCGGCCTGAGTAGGGCCACAGGCCTCATCCGGCCGGATCAGTGCCGGGGTAGCGGGAGCGCAGGGTTGCCTGACACCCGCCAGCTACCCACGACCCCCGCCGCAGGATTTTGGGACTTTTGGTGAGTGGAACACAGCTTCTGTTCCAGTCCAATCACGCGGGACCTGAGACTGCTCTGGTTGGGGAGAGAGAAATCCGGCCTACATAGGGCCACAACCCTCTTCCGGTCAGAAAAGCACCAGGGCAGCTGGGGCGCAGGGTCTGCTGACACTCACCAGCTACCCACAACACCCGCCACAGAATCTTAAGACTTCTGGAGAGTGGAACACAGCTTCTGCTCCAATCCAATTGCACACGGGACCAGAGACTGCATTAGTTAGGGAAGCAGAAAAACGGCCTGAGTAGGACCACAGGCCTCTTCCAGCTGAACCAGCACCGGGGTACCGTCAGCTACCCACGACCCCCCCCCCCCCCCGCCGCAGGATTTAGAGACTGCTGGTGAGTGGAACACAACTTCTGCTCCAATCTTTAAACAGTGACAACGATAACAACTAACCCCAGAGATTACCAGATGGCGAAAGGTAAACGTAATAATCTTACTAACAGAAACCAAGACCACTCACCATCATCAGAACCCAGCACCCCCACTTCGCCCAGTCCAGGGCACCCCAACACACCGGAAAAGCTAGACACGGATTTAAAAGCATATCTCCTGATGATGATAGAGAACTTCAAGAAGGACTTTAATAACACACTTAAAGAAATGCAGGAGAACACTGCTAAACAGGCAGAAGACAATGAAGAGAAAGCACAAAAATCCCTTAAAGAATTGCAGGAGAACACTGCTAAAGAGTTACAAATCCTTAAAGAAAAACACGATAACATAATCAAACAGGTAGAAGTCCTTACAGAAAAACAGGAAAACACATCCAAACAGATGATGGAAATGAACAAAACCATACTAGACCTAAAAAGGGAAGTAGACACAATAAAGAAAACCCAAAATGAGGCAACACTGGAGATAGAAACCCTAGGAAAGAAATCTGGAACCATAGATACAAGCATCAGCAACAGAATACAAGAGATGGAAAAGAGAATCTCAGGTGCAGAAGATTCCATAGAGAACATCGGCACAACAATCAAGGAAAATGTAAAATGCAAAAAGATCCTAACTCAAAACATCCAAGAAATACAGGACGCAATGAGAAGACCAAACCTACGGATAATAGGAGTGGATGAGAATGAAGATTTTCAACTCAAAGGACCAGCAAACATCTTCAACAAAATTATAGAAGAAAACTTCCCAAATCTAAAGAAAGAGATGCCCATGAACATACAAGAAGCCTACAGAACTCCAAATAGACTGGACCAGAAAAGAAACACCTCCCGACACATAATAATCAGAGCAACAAATGCTCTAAATAAAGATAGAATACTAAAAGCAGTAAGAGAAAAAGGCCAAGTAACATATAAAGGCAAGCCTATCAGAATTACACCAGATTTTTCACCAGAGACTATGAAAGCCAGAAGATCCTGGACGGATGTTATACAGACACTAAAAGAACACAAACTCCAGCCCAGGCTACTATACCCAGCCAAACTCTCAATTAACATAGATGGAGAAACCAAAGTATTCCACGACAAAACCAAATTCACACATTATCTCTCCATGAATCCAGCCCTTCAAAGGATAATAACAGAAAAAAACCAATACAAGGACAGGAACCACGCCCTAGAAACAAGAAGGTAATCCATCAACAAACCTAAAGAAGACAGCCACAAGAACAGAATGCCAACTTTAACAACAAAAATAACAGGAAACAACAATTACTTTTCCTTAATATCTCTTAATATCAATGGACTCAACTCCCCGATAAAAAGACATAGACTAACAAACTGGCTACACAAACAAGACCCAACATTTTGCTGCTTACAGGAAACTCATCTCAGAGAAAAGGATAGACACTACCTCAGAATGAAAGGCTGGAAAACAATTTTCCAAGCAAATGGCATGAAGAAACAAGCTGGAGTAGCCATTCTAATATCTGATAAGATTGACTTCCAACCCAAAGTCATTAAAAAAGACAGGGAGGGACACTTCATACTCATCAAAGGTAAAATCCTCCAAGAGGAACTATCAATCCTGAATATCTATGCTCCAAATACAAAGGCAGCCACATTCATTAAAGAAACTTTAGTAAAGCTCAAAGCACACATTGCACCTCATACAATAATAGTGGGAGACTTCAACACACCACTTTCACCAATGGACAGATCATGGAAACAGAAACTAAACAGGGACACAGTGAAACTAAGACAAATTATGAACCAAATGGATCTGGCAGATATCTACAGAACATTCTATCCTAAAACAAAAGGATATACCTTTTTCTCAGCACCTCATGGTACCTTCTCCAAAATTGACCACATAATTGGTCACAAAGCAGGCCTCAACAGATATAAAAATATTGAAATTGTCCCATGCATCCTATCAGATCACCATGGACTAAGGCTGATCTTCAATAACAAAATAAATAATAGAAAGCCAACCTTCACGTGGAAACTGAACAACACTCTTCTCAATGATACCTTGGTCAAGGAAGGAATAAAGAAAGAAATTAAGGACTTTTTAGAGTTCAATGAAAATGAAGCCACAACATACCCAAACTGATGGGACGCAATGAAAGCATTTCTAAGAGGAAAACTCATAGCTATGAGTGCCTCCAAAAGGAAACTAGAGAGAGCACACATTAGCAGCTTGACAACACACCTAAAAGCACTAGAACAAAAGGAAGCAAATTCACCCAAGAGGAGTAGACGGCAGGAAATAATCAAACTCAGGGGTGAAATCAACCAAGTGGAAACAAGAAAAACTATTCAAAGAATCAACCAATCAAGGAGCTGGTTCTTTGAGAAAATCAACAAGATAGATAAACCCTTAGCCAGACTCACTAGAGGGCACAGGGAAAGCATCCTAATTAACAAAATCAGAAATGAAAAAGGAGACATAACAACAGATCCTGAAGACATCCAAAACACCATCAGATCCTTCTACCAAAGGCTATACTCAACAAAACTGGAGAACCTGGATGAAATGGAGAAGTTCCTAGACAGATACCAGGTACCAAAGTTGAATCAAGATCAGGTTAATGATCTAAACAGCCCTATATCCCCCAAAGAAATAGAAGTAGTCATTAATAGTCTCCCAACTAAAAAAAGCCCAGGACCAGATGGGTTTAGTGCAGAGTTCTATCAGACCTTCAAAGAAGATCTAATCCCAGTTCTTCACAAACTATTCCACAAAATAGAAACAGAAGGTACTCTACCCAACTCATTCTATGAAGCCACAATTACTCTGATACCTAAACCACAAAAAGACCCAACAAAGATAGAAAACTTCAGACCAATATCCCTTATGAATATTGATGCAAAAATCCTCAATAAAGTTCTTGCTAACCGAATCCAAGAACACATCAAAACAATCATCCATCCTGACCAAGTAGGTTTCATCCCAGGGATGCAGGGATGGTTCAATATACGGAAATCCATCAACGTAATCCAGTATATAAACAAACTCAAAGACAAAAACCACATGGTCATCTCCTTAGATGCGGAAAAAGCATTTGACAAGATCCAACACCCATTCATGATAAAAGTCTTGGAAAGATCAGGAATTCAAGGCCCATACCTAAACATGATAAAAGCAATCTACAGCAAACCAGTAGCCAACATCAAAGTAAATGGTGAGAAGCTTGAAGCAATCCCTCTAAAATCAGGGACTATACAAGGCTGTCCACTTTCTCCATACCTATTCAACATTGTACTTGAAGTCCTAGCCAGAGCAATTCGACAACAAAAGGAGATCAAAGGGATACAAATTGGAAAAGATGAAGTCAAAATATCACTCTTTGCAGATGATATGATAGTATATCTAAGTGACCCTAAAAATTCCACCAGAGAACTCCTAAGCCTGATAAACAGCTTCGGTGAAGTAGCTGGATATAAAATTAACTCAAACAAATCAATGGCCTTTCTCTACACAAAGAATAAACAGGCTGAGAAAGAAATTAGGGAAACAACACCCTTCTCAATAGTCACAAATAATATAAAATATCTTGGCGTGACTCTAACTAAGGAAGTGAAAGATCTGTATAATAAAAACTTCAAGTCTCTGAAGAAAGAAATTCTAGAAGATCTCAGAAGATGGAAAGATCTCCCATGCTCATGGATTGGCAGGATCAACATTGTAAAAATGGCTATCTTGCCAAAAGCAATCTACAGATTCAATGCAATCCCCATCAAAATTCCAAATCAATTCTTCAACGAATTAGAAAGTGCAATCTGCAAATTCATCTGGAATAACAAAAAACCTAGGATAGCAAAAACTCTTCTCAAGGATAAAAGAACCTCTGGTGGAATCACCATGCCGGACCTAAAGCTCTATTACAGAGCAATTGTGATAAAAACTGCATGGTACTGGTATAGTGACAGACAAATAGACCAATGGAATAGAATTGAAGACCCAGAAATGAACCCACACACCTATGGTCACTTGATCTTCGACAAGGGAGCTAAAAACATCCAGTGGAAGAAAGACAGCATTTTCAACAAATGGTGCTGGCACAACTGGTTGTTAACATGTAGAAGAATGCGAATCGATCCATTCCTATCTCCTTGTACTAAGGTCAAGTCTAAGTGGATCAAGGAACTTCACATAAAACCAGAGACACTGAAACTTATAGAGGAGAAAGTGGGGAAAAGCCTTGAAGATATGGGCACAGGGGAAAAATTCCTGAATAGAACAGTAATGGCTTGTGCTGTAAGATCGAGAATTGACAAGTGGGACCTCATGAAACTACAAAGCTTCTGCAAGGCTAAAGACACCATCAATAAGACAAAAAAACCACCAACAGATTGGGAAAGGATCTTCACCTATCCTAAATCAGATAAGGGACTAATATCCAATATATATAAAGAACTCAAGAAGGTGGACTCCAGAAAGTCAAATAACCCCATTAAAAAATGGGGCTCAGAACTGAACAAAGAATTCTCACCTGAGGAATACTGAATGGCAGAGAAGCACCAGAAAAAATGTTCAACATCCTTAATCATCAGGGAAATGCAAATCAAGACAACCCTGAGATTCCACCTCACACCAGTCAGAATGGCTAAGATCAAAAATTCAGGTGACAGCAAATGCTGGCGAGGATGTGGAGAAAGAGGAACACTCCTCCATTGTTGGTGGGATTGCAAGCTTGTACAACCACTCTGGAAATCAGTTTGGCGGTTCCTCAGAAAATTGGACATAGTACTACCGGAGGATCCAGCAATACCTCTCCTGGGCATATATCCAGAAGATGTCCCAACCGGTAAAAAGGACACATGCTCCACTATGTTCATAGCAGCCCTATTTATAATAGCCAGAAGCTGGAAAGAACCCAGATGTCCCTCAACAGAGGAATGGATACAGAAATTATGGTACATTTACACAATGGAGTACTACTCAGCTATTAAAAAGAATGAATTTATGAAATTCCTAGCCAAATGGATGGACCTGGAGGGCATCATCTTGAGTGAAGTAACACAATCACAAAAGAACTCACACAATATGTATTCATTGATAAGTGGATATTAGCCCAAAACTTAGGATACCCAAGATATAAGATACAATTTGATAAACGCATGAAACTCAAGAAGAATGAAGACCAAAGTGTGGACACTGTGCACCTTCTTAGAATTGGGAACAAAACACCCAGGGAAGGAGTTACAGAGACAAAGTTCGTAGCTGGGATGAAAGGATGGACCATTTAGAGACTGCTGTATCCAGGGATCCATCCCATAATCAGCTTCTAAACGCTGACACCATTGCATACACTAGCAAGATTTTGCTGAAAGGACCCAAATATAGCTGTCTCTTGTGAGACGATGCCGGGGCCTAGCAAACACAGGAGTGGATGTTCACAGTCAGCTATTGGATGTATCACAGGGCTCCCAATGGAGAAGCTAGAGAAAGTACCTAAGGAGCTAAAGGGATCTGCAACCCTATTGTTGGAACAACATGATGTACTAACCAGAACCCTGGAGCTCTTGTCTCTAGCTGCATATGTATCGAAAGATGGCCTAGTCGGCCATCAATGGAAAGAGAGGCCCATTGGACTTGCAAACTTTATATGCCCCAATATAGGGGAATGCCAGGGCCAAAAGAATGGGAATGGGTGGGTAGGGAAGTGGGGGGCGCTATGGGGGACTTTTGGGATAGTATTGGAAATGTAATTGAGGAAAATATGTAATAAAAATATAAAAAAAAAAAAAAAGAAAAGAAAAGAATAAATCACTTCAGGAAATCCAGGAAAACACAGACATTGGAGGAATTGAATAAACCCCTTAAAGTCAAGACAAAATAAACCAATGAAGGAAATTAATAAAAGTGTTAAAGATCTGAAAATGGAAATAGGAGCAATAAAGAACAAAACTTGGGGGAATCCTGAGGATGGAAAAACCTAAGTAAACAAAGAGGAAGTATAGACTCAAACAACACAAAGAGAATATAAGAGACTAAAGAAAGAATCTCAGGCACTGAAGATATCAATAGAAGAAAGTAGTACATCAGTCAAGTCAAATGTTAAATCTAAAAAAAAAAAAAAAAAAAAAAAAAAAATCCTCACCCAAAATATTCAGGAAATCTAGATGAAAAAGACCAAACCTAAAATAATGTAAATAGAAAAAGAGTTCCAGCTCAAATACCCAGAGAATATTTTTAACAAAATCACACAAGAAAAATTAATTAACATAAAGAAGGATGTGCTTATAAACATACAAGAAGAACAGAACACTAAATAGATTGAACCAGAAAAGAAAATCCTCCAAACACATAATAATTAAAACATTAAACATAGAGAACAAAGGCAGAATATTAAAAGCTACAAGGGGAAAAGTCCAAGGAACATATAAAGGCAGATCTATTAGAACTATATCCAACTTCTCAGTTGAGCCAGAAGGTCCTGGACAGACGTCTTGCAGATTCTAAGAGTTTAGAGGTACCATCCCAGATTACTATAGGAAGCAAAACTTTCAATTTCTATAGATGGAGAATACAAGATATACTATGTTAAAGTCAAATTTAAGCAATATCTATCCACAAATCCAGCCCTATAGAAGGAACTAGAAGAAAAAATTCAATCCAAGGAGGTTAACTAAACATATGAAAACACAGAAAATAATCTCACACCAGCAAAATCAAAAAAATAGAAATACACACACAAACACACACACTACCACCACTACCACTAACAACAAAATAACAATAATTAACATATTAAAAGTCATTGGTGAAAAATACTCTCAATATCAATATACTTAATTACCCAATAAAAAGACATAGCCTAACAGAATGGATGTGAATATAGGTTTCATCTTCGACTGCATACAAGAAACATATATCAACATCAAAGATAGATATTACCATAGTGTAAAGGGTTAGAAAAAGATGTCCCAAGCAAATGGACCTGATAAGGAAGCTGGTGTATCTAGCTTCTAATATCTAAGAAAGTAACTTCAACCCAAAATTTATCAAAAGAGATAGGGAAGGACACTTCACACTCATCAAAGGAAAATTCCACCAAGATGACATCTCAAGTTTGAACATTTATACCCCAAACACAAGGGTACCCACATGTCTAAAGCTTAAATCTCACATTGTACCTCACATATTAATCATGGGAGACTTCAGTACCCCACTCCTACTTACAAATAGTTCATCCTGACAAAAAAAAAACTAAACAGATAAATGATGGAGCTCACAGACATCATCAATCAAAAGACAGATATCTACAGAACATAAAAGTAAACCACAGCACAGAGACTATATTAGGCTTTTTTTGAAGTTTCCCTTGTTAGAACAATTTATCCAAATCCCTTTACCTTAGCCTCAGGCAGTCTTTGGACAAGGGCAAAAAGCAGCCACATTCTTCATGAAAATATCACAAGAATGATCCCTACATAACATAGTAAAATTCTTCTCCATTGAAACCTCTAGAGCCAAGCTACTACAGTTCAAATAGCCCTCAGTAGAATTATCTTCCATGTTTCTACTAAGAGGGCCCACTAAGCCACGCTTACAACATTCTACTATGTACCTAATCCAAAGTTCCCAAATCCACAGGCATCCAAACAAAAGCATGGTCAAGCCTGTCACAGCAATACTGCAGTCACTAGTACCAACTTCTGTCATAGAGTTTTATTACTATGAAGAGCCATCATGACTAAGGCAACTCTTACAAAAGAGAGCATTAAGTTGGGGTTACCTTACAGGTTCAAAGGTTCAGTCTATTATCATCATGGTGTGAAGCATGGCAACATGCAGGCAGACATGAAGGAGCTGAGAGTTCTAAATCTTGATCCAAAGGAAGCCAGGAAGAAACTGTCTTCCACGAGCAGTCAGAAAGAGGGTATGAATCACATTGGCCAGGCTTGAGCATATATATGAGACCTCAAAGCCCCACTTCCACAGTGACACACTTACTCTAACAAACTTATACCTCCTCCAATAAGGCCACACTTCATAAAAGTACCACTTCCCATGGGCTGAGCATATTCAAACCCCTGCAGGGGGCATATCAGGGGCCAGGTAGAAAACTAGTACAATGGAAACTCCCAGGAATCTATGAGGGTGACACTATCAAAGACTTCTAGTAATGATGGCAATAAAACCTTAATAAGCCATCTTCTGTAACCAGGCAAGGCTTCCAGTGAAGGAATTGGGGTACCAACCTAGCCATAAAACCTGCCGGTAAAATGGGGTAAAGGTGATGCAGAACTTGTGGTAGTGGCCAACTAATAACTGATCTGACTTGAGACCAAAAACACAAGAGGAAGACCACCCCTTACACTGCCTGGAGGTCAAAAAGCATAGGCTAGATAACCCAGAGAACTAGGATAGATCCAAATAGGTCTGGCAAAAAAAATATCAATGAAAGGATTCCTAATGATACTCTGCTATCCTTGCATAATCATCAATAGAGAGGCTTCATCCAGCAACTGAGGGAAGCAGATGCAGAGATCCACAGCCAAACATTAGGTGGAGTTCAGGAATCCTGCGGAAGAAGGAAAGGAAGGATTGTTGGAGTCACAGGGTTCAAGGACATCACAAGAAAACAGATGACAGATCAATTAATCAAGGTACATAGGGAACCACAGAGACTGAACCAACAATCAGTGAGCCTGCATGGAGCCATGGGGCTGACCTAGGTCCTCTACATATATGTTGTAGTTACATAGCTTGGTATTCTTGTGGGACTCCAAACAGTGGAAGCAGGGGGTTGTCTTTAGCTCTTTTGCATGCTATGGGGACTCTTTTTTTCATACTGTGTTGCTTCCTCCAGCCTTCATATGAGAGTTTGTGCCCAGTCTTATTATGACTTGATATACAATGTTTAGTTGATATCCCTGGAATGCCTGCCTGTTTCTCAAGGGGAATGGAGGAAGAGTGAATCTGAGGGAGAGAGAAGGAGAGAGAAAAAGACTGGGAGGAGAGAAGGGAAGGGGAACTCAAGTTAGGATGTAATATATGAAAGAATAATATTTTTTCAAAAAAGACAATGGCCTTCAATGAGTTGTGCAGATAATTTTAAACAAAAATGAACTGCTTTTTAAAGAGGCAACATCACCTCTAATAGACTCATACTTTATAAATTTTAATAGAACAGTTCAATTTGACAATGAAAATGTCAAACTATATATTTCATCATTCCTTCCAGGAAACTGAACACACAACATAATTTTTAATAAATTGAGATTAGCAATGATGAACATGAGAATCAAGAGAAATTCATTCTTTGAGAATTTCCAGACAGTTAACATGTTTATACTATATTTTTATAGTATTGTATTACTTAATTTTCCAAGAGTAAAACAAAACAAAACAAAATAGAGGGCTAGAAGTTTTTCTCCTTTTGTAGCTTTAGAAACTCTCGTATTCAGTCTCATATGAAAAATATATGGTTGGATAAGAAAATACTTTGGAAACCTAGTGCAATGGAGACTCTATAGAACCTGTGAGAGTGACCTTAGCCAAGACTCCTACTAAAGAGGGACTTTGAGCCGAAATTAACCATCTTCTATAACTAGGCAAGGCTCCCAGCAGTAGAACTGGGGCATCAGCTCAGCCAAAAATCCTTTGACCTAAAATCTCTCCTGCCAGGAATATGTGCTGCGGTAATGGTGGCACAGAACTTGTAGGAGTGGCCAACCAATGACTGGTCCAACTTGAGGTCCACACCATTAGAGGGAGCCCACTGATGACTTTGCCTGAATAGTCAGGAATAGGAGGCTGGACTGCCCAGAAATGTATGATAAAAAACTAATGAGATTAGTAAAAAGGAGTTAATGAAATTATTCCTAATGATAATCTGCTATACTCATAGATTAGGGCCTAGTCCAACTATCATTAGAGAGGCATTATCCAGCATCATCCAGCAACTGGTAGGAGCAGATGCGGAAACTTATATTCCAACACTAATCAGAGTTAAGGGAACCCCACAAAAGATGAGGAGAAAGGATTGTAGGAGCAAGAGGAATCCAAGACACCATGGGAACAGGACCCACATAATAAACCAAGTAAAGCTCATAGGGGCTCAAAGAAACTGAAGCAACAAACATGGACCTCGCATGGGTCCAAATTAGGTCCTCTCTCTATATATTATGGTGGTGTAGTTTGGTATTCTTGTGGAACTCCTAACAGTGGGAATGTGGGGTCTCTGACTTTTTTGTTTGTTCTTGAGACCCCTTTCCTCCTATTGGGTTGCCTCACCCAGCGTTTATGGGAGGGATTGCACCTAGTCTTAGTGTAACTCGATATGCCTTGTTCCGTTGATTTCACTTGTGGACATTTTTTTTTTTTAAGAAAAATGGAAGAAGAGTGAATCTAGGGAGAAGGTAGGTAAGTGTAGGAGGAAGAGTAGAGGGAGGGTAAACTGAGGTCTTGATGCAATATATGAGAGAAAAAGAGAGGGAGGGAGGGAGGGAGATATGGGAAGGGAAGGAGATATGGGAAGGGAGGGAGAGAGGGGAGATGGAAGGAGGAAGGGACATAGAAACTAAGGAGGGAGGGAAGGAAAGAATGAAGGTCCTCCATGTGAAAAATCAGCCAGCAAAGTAAAGTGACTGAAAGCAACTGGGGACATCTTTAGCAACTAGTGAATGCCCTCAGTTGAGAGGCACTGGGGAAGTAGATGCTGAGCCTAGAAAAGCATTTCTCACAGTGGATTTCCAGAGAAGTCTGTGTTTTGGTTTTATGTTTTAAAGCACAAATAAACTTTCTAAAAATTTGGAAAAAAATAAAAAGGAAGAAAAAAATCTCCTAAATTGAAAAATCAATGGTGTCTTTTATGCAATTTCAACTTTTAAAGAATAGTTCTATTGCATTAACGCCTTAATGCATTTTTAAAGATCAAGGTAATAATTTGTTTCTGCTAACTGAAATCCTTCATTTACATAAGTTTCTTGGAAAGGAGTTATCATTTCCTTGTTTGTTCTGGAAACAAAAAACTAATAGTCTGGGTTTAACTGTGTACTCATACCTTAGAATTTCAAACCACTTATAAATAATGCATCACAACATTTGAAAAGGCAAATATCACCATGTGGTTAGTGTAAGACAGCATTCTCTATCTTTTATAAATGAAGTTGTCCTGAAGTATTTGTAACCCATGCAACATCCTTTCTCAGTGTCCCAGAAGGGACTCATTTTCTGGCCCAACTATCCATGGCTTTTAATCTAGCTTCTTTTTTAAAAGAATGTTTTATTCTAAATTATGTATATCTGTATGTATCTTTATGGACTATTACTCCAACCTGCAACATTATCTCTGAAAGTGAAACATTTGCTCAAGGGGAGAAGAGGAAGAACTAATTATGGAAGACTCTTTAGCACTACCCATCCAACTGAGTAAGAAGTAAAAAGTTGTTGTAATAGTCGCTACAGTGGAGACTCTAATTGACCAAATAATAGAAAGAGATATTCCCTGGCATTTTAACTTTAGTGCTACCTGCAGACTTGGTAGTGGACTCCAGTATTGTAGTTTTGAGGGAGTATTAACGTATATTGGGTTGGGCTTTCTAGTGAAGCAGCTGCTTTTGAGTTATCCCTGTTCTTTGTAAGACATAAGTAATCCCTTACCCATACTCCTATCAGTAACTTCAATTAAAAAATATACCTATTGGTTCATTAAGGTGGGTATTGGTCCCGTTTTTACTTTGGTCTTTCAAGGGTTCTCTCTATGGGATTAATAAATGTGTGTGTGTCGGGGGGGGGTGTTCCCGAAAACAGTCTCTCACACAACAGTGTATATGTGTGAGTTTGTGCACATTAGTACAAGTGCCTGGAGAAGCCAAAAGAGGGTGACAAATTTCTTGGGGCTGGAATTGCAGGTGGTTGTGAGTTGACTCACATGGATGCCAGAAGGCTCAGCTCCTATGCAAGAACAGTATGTGCTCTTAATCTAGGCCCTAGCTCATGTTTTTGAATGTGCAACAACAAAAAACACAAATACCAAATGCATGATAAAATGGGTTATTTCTGGCTGACTTGACTGCATTGAATCATGGTATCAAAGAAGCCTTGGATCTGAACACACAACATGAACTTTGTAGTATACATGTTGACTCCACCAATACACATTCCTGAAACATATCAGGTCATATTTGAGACTGTTGTATGTTATTAATCTGCTGGGTTTGCCCATGAGGCAGCTCAGTATTCAAATACACTTTCCCTCAAGCCTGATGATCTGAGCTCAACTTAAGTTTGATTCCCTGAACCCACATGGTGGAAAGAGAAAACCAACTCATGTAAATTGTCCTATGACTTCCACACATGGATATATTCACATATGCAAGCATGAATTAATAAATTCAACTAAGTTTTCTGTTCTTACAGAAACATTACAGTTTAATAAAAAATAACTTTAATAATATTTGGTGTGTATCAAATTAGTTTATCTCTTTGATTGAATATATGGTTTTTAAAATTACTCTTTAAATTGATGAGTTTTGATAAAATATTAAATTAATTCTTGCTTGTGATTAGGAAATTATTCCTGCAATTTCTGAAATGACCCTAAACATAGTACTGCCATTCTGTACTGTGTATTTACATGGTACAATGTTCTCAGCCTGGATTGTTCTAAAATCAGCATTGAACTCTGAAAAATATTCAAGATGGCCCATATCCTGCAGTATGCAGTATTTGGCTAAGACTTAACTCTTCGTATAAAAATGAATGAGCATACGTATCTAAAGAGTATACAGAATGAATTTTAATAAATGGTAAATTATGTGTATACTAAAATGTTTTAAAATAAAAAATGATTATCAGTAAATATTTGATGTTTTGTGCAAAAAATTTTTTTCTGGGGAGATGCAATACAAACTTCTATTCACCATAGATAGAAAGCCCACAACAAATAAAGTACAGATACCACCAAAGGCCAATTTGTTGAACCAATGAGTTTTATTGGGAATACTTCCACGGTATAGGTGAAGGATTACTTACAGAAGTATAAATGACTCAAAGACTCAAATATGTATCCCGGCATGGGTGACAATTCATAAAAGCTGGAAAACCTGGAACACACTGCATAGCCCATATAGCTCAACAGGTTGGACAGCAGCTTTTCCAAATGACTCTGGTCTAAACCTCTTTCAGCAGCTCAGCTGTTTGTTTCTCCCAGGCAGTTGCCTTGGTTTTAGAGTCTTCCTTTCAGCATTGCTTGTCTGAAATTCTTTTTTACAGTTTGATTCTTGTTACTCTGGTAGGGAGTGGCATAGTGAATTTGTTCAGTTTCAGGAATTTCCTGAAGCTAATTGAGTTGTTTACCATCCTGCTTAAGGGGTCTTCTAGATTGTTCCAATCTTGAATAAAACTTTACACAACATGTGTTCCTCTTATATCTATTTAAACACCTATATGCTCAGGGTCAGACACCTTTTTCTTATGTGGGAAGAGTTTTAAAAGGTGGAAAACTCTAAGAGTCCCCTGGCCTACTAGCTTTGTGATTAGGAGGAACTGAACAATTTTTTCCCCCTTAAGTTAGTTTTCCTTAAAAACATTCATGCTAGAGAGCTAAGTAGGCATCTTCAGATCTCCTGAATACTAATAATTCAATTCAAATACATTTAATTTTGAGTTCCTGGGAGCATTTGCATTTATCATACTATCTTGTGCCAAGGACCAGCCTGGGCATGGAGAGGGCTCTGAGAGAAGGAGTGTGTCAAAGTCAAATCATGGGTAGAAGCTGGCAGCCAATGTTCTGCTTGAGATAGCTTTCCAGGTTGATTTTGAGAGGACTGAGTTAGCTAGAGCCAGGATGACTCCATAACAAGCTGCAAATTGGCAATTTGGGAGACTACACCTAAGTTTCTGTTTCCCAGAAATGAGAACCCAGATCCAGAAACCTGTGGTAGGTCAACTTTGTTATCTGGCCTGATGTAAGAATAGAGAGCTAGAACAAATAGGCATTCCCCCTTCTCCGGGATATTTCCAGAGCCCTAACCAGTTATAGGATCAGTCAGACCCCTAGAGATAGAGCTAACCAATCAAGGTAAAAGGGCACAGACCTCTCCCTGGAATTCGACAAACCTGGATGTTCCAGTCCAGTGGAGGTTTCCATTCCCAAATGCATTCCCTGCAGGCAGGATATTCAGCTAAATAAATGTTCTTTGCTTTTACATACTATTTGAGTCTGGGGTATCATTCTTTGGCCATTCTTGAACCTTAACACTTTCTCTCTGTTTTGCTTTCTCTGGAGATCTCCAGGCATCTCTGTCTCTATTTTGTGCTTGAGGCAGTTAGCCAAGTATTGTTGCTATTCTAAAAAATGTTCTAGATAGCTCATCTCTTACAGATAATAAGCCCAGTCTTTTATTTTACATATCAATCTAGTCATTTACTCCAGTTTCTCTTTTGATTATTCTCTGAATCAACTTTTCATTACCCCCAACCCGCTGATTCTTAGGAGATAGCAAGCACTTTTTTATTTCTTTTAGCATTATGTAAAGAATTCAGAGCTCTTCCGGTCAGAAAAGCACCAGGGCAGCTGGGGCGCAGGGTCTGCTCACACTCGCCAGCTACCCACAACACCCTCCACAGGATCTTAAGACTTCTGGTGAGTGGAGCACAGCTTCTGCTCCAATCCAATTGCGCGAGACCTGAGACTGCATTAGTTAGGGAAGCAGAAACCGGCCTGAGTAGGACCACAGGCCTCATCCGGCTGGATCAGTGCCAGGGTAGCGGGAGCGCAGGGTTGCCTGACACCCGCCAGCTACCCACGACCCCCGCCGCAGGATTTTGGGACTGCTGGTGAGTGGAACACAGCTTCTGCTCCAATCCAATTGCGCGGGACCTGAGACTGCATTAGTTAGGGAAGCAGAAACCGGCCTGAGTAGGGCCACAGGCCTCATCCGGCCGGATCAGCTCCAGGGTAGCGGGAGCGCAGGGTTGCCTGACACCCGCCAGCTACCCATGACCCCCGACGCAGGATTTTGGGACTGCTGGTGAGTGGAACACAGCTTCTGTTCCAGTACAATCACGCAGGACCTGAGACTGCTCTGGTTGGGGAGAGAGAAATCCAGCCTACATAGGGCCACAACCCTCTTCCGGTCAGAAAAGCACCAGGGCAGCTGGGGCGCAGGGTCTGCTGACACTCACCAGCTACCCACAACACCCGCCACAGAATCTTAAGACTTCTGGAGAGTGGAACACAGCTTCTGCTCCAATCCAATTGCACACGGGACCAGAGACTGCATTAGTTAGGGAAGCAGAAAAACGGCCTGAGTAGGACCACAGGCCTCTTCCAGCTGAACCAGCACCGGGGTACCGTCAGCTACCCACGACCCCCCCCCCCCCCCGCCGCAGGATTTAGAGACTGCTGGTGAGTGGAACACAACTTCTGCTCCAATCTTTAAACAGTGACAACGATAACAACTAACCCCAGAGATTACCAGATGGCGAAAGGTAAACGTAATAATCTTACTAACAGAAACCAAGACCACTCACCATCATCAGAACCCAGCACCCCCACTTCGCCCAGTCCAGGGCACCCCAACACACCGGAAAAGCTAGACACGGATTTAAAAGCATATCTCCTGATGATGATAGAGAACTTCAAGAAGGACTTTAATAACACACTTAAAGAAATGCAGGAGAACACTGCTAAACAGGCAGAAGACAATAAAGAGAAAGCACAAAAATCCCTTAAAGAATTGCAGGAGAACACTGCTAAAGAGTTACAAATCCTTAAAGAAAAACACGATAACATAATCAAACAGGTAGAAGTCCTTACAGAAAAACAGGAAAACACATCCAAACAGATGATGGAAATGAACAAAACCATACTAGACCTAAAAAGGGAAGTAGACACAATAAAGAAAACCCAAAATGAGGCAACACTGGAGATAGAAACCCTAGGAAAGAAATCTGGAACCATAGATACGAGCATCAGCAACAGAATACAAGAGATTGAAGAGAGAATCTCAGGTGCAGAAGATTCCATAGAGAACATCGGCACAACAATCAAGGAAAATGTAAAATGCAAAAAGATCCTAACTCAAAACATCCAAGAAATACAGGACACAATGAGAAGACCAAACATACGGATAATAGGAGTGGATGAGAATGAAGATTTTCAACTCAAAGGACCAGCAAACATCTTCAACAAAATTATACAAGAAAACTTCCCAAATCTAAAGAAAGAGATGCCCATGAACATACAAGAAGCCTACAGAACTCCAAATAGACTGGACCAGGAGAGAAACACCTCCCGACACATAATAATCAGAGCAACAAATGCTCTAAATAAAGATAGAATACTAAAAGCAGTAAGAGAAAAAGGCCAAGTAACATATAAAGGCAAGCCTATCAGAATTACACCAGATTTTTCACCAGAGACTATGAAAGCCAGAAGATCCTGGACGGATGTTATACAGACACTAAAAGAACACAAACTCCAGCCCAGGCTACTATACCCAGCCAAACTCTCAATTAACATAGATGGAGAAACCAAAGTATTCCACGACAAAACCAAATTCACACATTATCTCTCCACGAATCCAGCCCTTCAAAGGATAATAACAGAAAAAAAACCAATAAAAGGACAGGAACCACACCCTAGAAACAACATGAAGGTAATCCCTCAACAAACCTAAAAGAAGACAGCCACAAGAACAAAATGCCAACTTTAACAACAAAAATAACAGGAAACAACAATTACTTTTCCTTAATATCTCTTAATATCAATGGACTCAACTCCCCGATAAAAAGACATAGACTAACAAACTGGCTACACAAACAAGACCCAACATTTTGCTGCTTACAGGAAACTCATCTCAGAGAAAAGGATAGACACTACCTCAGAATGAAAGGCTGGAAAACAATTTTCCAAGCAAATGGCATGAAGAAACAAGCTGGAGTAGCCATTCTAATATCTGATAAGATTGACTTCCAACCCAAAGTCATTAAAAAAGGCAGGGAGGGACACTTCATACTCATCAAAGGTAAAATCCTCCAAGAGGAACTATCAATCCTGAATATCTATGCTCCAAATACAAAGGCAGCCACATTCATTAAAGAAACTTTAGTAAAGCTCAAAGCACACATTGCACCTCATACAATAATAGTGGGAGACTTCAACACACCACTTTCACCAATGGACAGATCATGGAAACAGAAACTAAACAGGGACACAGTGAAACTAAGACAAATTATGAACCAAATGGATCTGGCAGATATCTACAGAACATTCTATCCTAAAACAAAAGGATATACCTTTTTCTCAGCACCTCATGGTACCTTCTCCAAAATTGACCACATAATTGGTCACAAAGCAGGCCTCAACAGATATAAAAATATTGAAATTGTCCCATGCATCCTATCAGATCACCATGGACTAAGGCTGATCTTCAATAACAAAATAAATAATAGAAAGCCAACCTTCACGTGGAAACTGAACAACACTCTTCTCAATGATACCTTGGTCAAGGAAGGAATAAAGAAAGAAATTAAGGACTTTTTAGAGTTCAATGAAAATGAAGCCACAACATACCCAAACTGATGGGACGCAATGAAAGCATTTCTAAGAGGAAAACTCATAGCTCTGAGTGCCTCCAAAAGGAAACTAGAGAGAGCACACATTAGCAGCTTGACAACACACCTAAAAGCACTAGAACAAAAGGAAGCAAATTCACCCAAGAGGAGTAGACGGCAGGAAATAATCAAACTCAGGGGTGAAATCAACCAAGTGGAAACAAGAAAAACTATTCAAAGAATCAACCAATCAAGGAGCTGGTTCTTTGAGAAAATCAACAAGATAGATAAACCCTTAGCCAGACTCACTAGAGGGCACAGGGAAAGCATCCTAATTAACAAAATCAGAAATGAAAAAGGAGACATAACAACAGATCCTGAAGACATCCAACACACCATCAGATCCTTCTACCAAAGGCTATACTCAACAAAACTGGAGAACCTGGATGAAATGGAGAAGTTCCTAGACAGATACCAGGTACCAAAGTTGAATCAAGATCAGGTTAATGATCTAAACAGCCCTATATCCCCCAAAGAAATAGAAGCAGTCATTAATAGTCTCCCAACCAAAAAAAGCCCAGGATCAGACGGGTTTAGTGCAGAGTTCTATCAGACCTTCAAAGAAGATCTAATCCCAGTTCTTCACAAACTATTCCACAAAATAGAAACAGAAGGTACTCTACCGAACTCATTCTATGAAGCCACAATTACTCTGATACCTAAACCACAAAAAGACCCAACAAAGATAGAAAACTTCAGACCAATATCCCTTATGAATATTGATGCAAAAATCCTCAATAAAGTTCTTGCTAACCGAATCCAAGAACACATCAAAACAATCATCCATCCTGACCAAGTAGGTTTCATCCCAGGGATGCAGGGATGGTTCAATATACGGAAATCCATCAACGTAATCCAGTATATAAACAAACTCAAAGACAAAAACCACATGGTCATCTCCTTAGATGCGGAAAAAGCATTTGACAAGATCCAACACCCATTCATGATAAAAGTCTTGGAAAGATCAGGAATTCAAGGCCCATACCTAAACATGATAAAAGCAATCTACAGCAAACCAGTAGCCAACATCAAAGTAAATGGTGAGAAGCTTGAAGCAATCCCTCTAAAATCAGGGACTAGACAAGGCTGTCCACTTTCTCCATACCTATTCAACATTGTACTTGAAGTCCTAGCCAGAGCAATTAGACAACAAAAGGAGATCAAAGGGATACAAATTGGAAAAGATGAAGTCAAAATATCACTTTTTGCAGATGATATGATAGTATATATAAGTGACCCTAAAAATTCCACCAGAGAACTCCTAAGCCTGATAAACAGCTTCGGTGAAGTAGCTGGATATAAAATTAACTCAAACAAATCAATGGCCTTTCTCTACACAAAGAATAAACAGGCTGAGAAAGAAATTAGGGAAACAACACCCTTCTCAATAGTCACAAATAATATAAAATATCTTGGCGTGACTCTAACTAAGGAAGTGAAAGATCTGTATAATAAAAACTTCAAGTCTCTGAAGAAAGAAACTATAGAAGATCTCAGAAGATGGAAAGATCTCCCATGCTCATGGATTGGCAGGATCAACATTGTAAAAATGGCTATCTTGCCAAAAGCAATCTACAGATTCAATGCAATCCCCATCAAAATTCCAAATCAATTCTTCAACGAATTAGAAAGTGCAATCTGCAAATTCATCTGGAATAACAAAAAACCTAGGATAGCAAAAACTCTTCTCAAGGATAAAAGAACCTCTGGTGGAATCACCATGCCGGACCTAAAGCTTTACTACAGAGCAATTGTGATAAAAACTGCATGGTACTGGTATTGTGACAGACAAATAGACCAATGGAATAGAATTGAAGACCCAGAAATGAACCCACACACCTATGGTCACTTGATCTTCGACAAGGGAGCTAAAAACATCCAGTGGAAGAAAGACAGCATTTTCAACAAATGGTGCTGGCACAACTGGTTGTTAACATGTAGAAGAATGCGAATCGATCCATTCCTATCTCCTTGTACTAAGGTCAAGTCTAAGTGGATCAAGGAACTTCACATAAAACCAGAGACACTGAAACTTATAGAGGAGAAAGTGGGGAAAAGCCTTGAAGATATGGGCACAGGGGAAAAATTCCTGAATAGAACAGTAATGGCTTGTGCTGTAAGATCGAGAATTGACAAGTGGGACCTCATGAAACTACAAAGCTTCTGCAAGGCTAAAGACACCATCAATAAGACAAAAAAACCACCAACAGATTGGGAAAGGATCTTCACCTATCCTAAATCAGATAAGGGACTAATATCCAATATATATAAAGAACTCAAGAAGGTGGACTCCAGAAAGTCAAATAACCCCATTAAAAAATGGGGCTCAGAACTGAACAAAGAATTCTCACCTGAGGAATACTGAATGGCAGAGAAGCACCTGAAAAAATGTTCAACATCCTTAATCATCAGGGAAATGCAAATCAAAACAACCCTGAGATTCCACCTCACACCAGTCAGAATGGCTAAGATCAAAAATTCAGGTGACAGCAGATGCTGGCGAGGATGTGGAGAAAGAGGAACACTCCTCCATTGTTGGTGGGATTGCAAGCTTGTACAACCACTCTGGAAATCAGTCTGGCGGTTCCTCAGAAAATTGGACATAGTACTACCGGAGGATCCAGCAATACCTCTCCTGGGCATATATCCAGAAGATGTCCCAACCGGTAAAAAGGACACATGCTCCACTATGTTCATAGCAGCCCTATTTATAATAGCCAGAAGCTGGAAAGAACCCAGATGTCCCTCAACAGAGGAATGGATACAGAAATTATGGTACATTTACACAATGGAGTACTACTCAGCTATTAAAAAGAATGAATTTATGAAATTCCTAGCCAAATGGATGGACCTGGAGGGCATCATCTTGAGTGAAGTAACACAATCACAAAAGAACTCACACAATATGTATTCATTGATAAGTGGATATTAGCCCAAAACTTAGGATACCCAAGATATAAGATACAATTCGATAAACGCATGAAACTCAAGAAGAATGAAGACCAAAGTGTGGACACTGTGCACCTTCTTAGAATTGGGAACAAAACACCCAGGGAAGGAGTTACAGAGACAAAGTTCGGAGCTGTGATGAAAGGATGGACCATTTAGAGACTGCTGTATCCAGGGATCCGTCCCATAATCAGCTTCTAAACGCTGACACCATTGCATACACTAGCAAGATTTTGCTGAAAGGACCCAAATATAGCTGTCTCTTGTGAGACGATGCCGGGGCCTAGCAAACACAGGAATGGATGTTCACAGTCAGCTATTGGATGTATCACAGGGCTCCCAATGGAGAAGCTAGAGAAAGTACCCAAGGAGCTAAAGGGATCTGCAACCCTATTGTTGGAACAACATGATGTACTAACCAGAACCCTCGAGCTCTTGTCTCTAGCTGCATATGTATCGAAAGATGGCCTAGGTGGCCATCAATGGAAAGAGAGGCCCATTGGACTTGCAAACTTTATATGCCCCAATATAGGGGAATGCCAGGGCCAAAAGAATGGGAATGGGTGGGTAGGGAAGTGGGGGGCACTATTGGGGACTTTTGGGATAGTATTGGAAATGTAATTGAGGAAAATATGTAATAAAAATATAAAAAAAAAAAAAGAATTCAGAGATCTGCCTACCTCTGTTAAGCACAGACACAAAGATACCTGGGTGGGACCCCACCCTGAAATTACTAATTTTACCATACCTGGGTCTAACCTTACTTTCTCCCAGGCTGACCCTGAACTCAGAAATCTGCCTGCCTTTGTAAACATAAACAAAAAAATTAGCTGGGTGGGATCTCCTGTGATCAACCCTCCCTAAATCTGTATCTCCTACCTTAGTATCTTTCTGACAAGTTAGCTTACAGTGTAGCTTCTTTCGTCCCTTTAGCTTTGTGAAACCCCTCAAATAATTTATATTGCATCCTTACTTTTTGCATAGTTTAGAAATTATATACTTTTGAACTCATGTTTTTGAACTCCTGAAGGTCCCAGCATTTACCACTTTGCTAAGTCATCAGCTATACCTTTACCTCCTGAACTCACGCTGTCTCTGATTATTAATATTATTAATGTTAACAGGGAGAACATTGCTTGAAGGAGGAATATAAAAATATATACAGTATTATTCAAACAAACCTTATGCCCACAACAGCCATCGACACTGGTGTAGGCCCATGCCTGCTAGCTGTCCAAGGGGCAGGGACCATTTCATTCTGTCCCCTCTAAGGCCATGCCCAAAATCTTGAAATCTTTTTACATTTCCTTGGAGGCACAGGGTTAGATAATTTTTTTCATTCATGTCAGTTCTTCTAATTGCATACTGTAATTGTTTTGTTTTGTTCATTTTTTGAGACTGGAATTTACAACATTTTCCTTCCCTTTCTTCCTTCCTAACTCGCCCCTATACTCCTCCCATTATCCTTGAAATTCTTGTCATTTTTTTCATATGTGTGTGTGTGTGTGTGTGTGTGTACAGACATACATATCCTAACTATACCCTGTAATTATTAATGTCAAATTAATCAGTTATTAGAAAATCATTACAGAAATATTGATTTTGTTCTTTGCAACCTTCAGTTCACCACTATTTAACATCTCACATTTAAATTCGCCTTAGAAAAAGTAAGAAATAATGTGTCCATTGAAATACTTTGATTTTCTCCCAGTGACTGTCTAAGGCAGGACCAGCCAGGAGCGCACAGGCTAAAGAAGCAGCAGAGCAGCTGGAACAGGGTCCTTCCTGCCTCCATCTTCACCCAGTGAAGATGCACAGTGTGGCTGTTCTTCAGCCCTCTGTGCATTGGTCTTGCCAGAAGAGAGCTGGTCTCCCAGGAGTGCTGACACAGGCTTACAGACCCACAGGAGAAACAAGCTCCAGCCAGAGACAGCAAGAACATCTAACATCAGAAATTACCAGATGGTGAAAGGCAAACACAAGAATCTTACCAACAGAAACCAAGACAACTTGGCATCATCAAAACGCTGTACTCCCACTGCAGAGAGACCTGGATACCCCAACACATCCGAAAAGCAAGATTCAGATTTAAAATCCTATCTCATGATGCTGATAGATGATTTTAAGAAGGATATTAAAAACTCCCTTAAAGAATTACAAGAGAACACAGGTAAACAGGTAGAAAACCTTAAAGAGGAAACACAAAAATCCCTTTATGAATTTCTGGAAAACACAACGGAGCAGGTGAAGAAATTGAACAAAACCATCCAGGATCTAAAAATGGGAGTAGAAACAATAAAGAAATCACAAAGGAAGACAACTATGGAGATAAAAAACTTAGGAAAGATGTCAGGAGCCATATATGCAAGCATCACCAACAGAATACAAGAAATAGAAGAGAGAATCTCAGGTGCAGAAGATACCTTAGAAAACATTGACACAACAGTGAAAGAGAATGCAAAATGGAAAAAGCTCACAACCCAAAACATCCAGGAAATCCAGGACACAATGAGAAGACCAAACCTAAGGATAATAGGTATAGAAAAGAGTAAAGATTTCCAACTTAAAGGGCCAGTAAATATCTTCAACAAAATTATAGAAGAAAATTTCCCTAACCTAAAGAACAAGATGCCCATGAACATACAAGAAGCCTACAGAACTCCAAATAGCTTGGACCAAAAACAAGAAATTCTTCCCGTCACATAATAATTAAAACATCATCATCTGTATATATGCCCAGGAGAGGTATTGCTGAATCCTCTGGTAGTACTATGTCCAATTTTCTAAGGAATAAAATACAAAAGACAATAGACATATAAAATACTATTTTGCTATTAAAAAATGAAAACTTGTCATTTGCCACAATTTGGTCAAAACTGTAGATCATTATGTTAAGCTAAATAAGCCAAACATAATGGAATAAGTATGAGGGTATATATTTTATGTATTTAAATCTATTTAAAGCCGGGTGTGGTGGCGCACACCTTTAACCCCAGCACTCGGGAGGCAGAGGCAGGCGGATTTCTGAGTTCGGGGCCAGCCTGGTCTACAGAGTGAGTTCCAGGACAGCCAGAGCTACACAGAGAAACCCTGTCTTGAAAAAAACAACAACAAAAAAATCTATTTAAATTGTTGAATTTAAAAATAAAATTAAAGACATCAAAACATCAGTGCACACATTAAAATAAAACATGATCTTCATTGTAAAACAACGATATAGGTATATACTTATAATGGTTATCACTGGGTATTGTGTAAATGGATAACATATATTTAAACATGAGCAATATCCTCTGTATAATACAACACAAAATATAGTATTTTAACTAAAAAAAATAATAATTAAAACATCAAATGCACAAAACAAAGAAAGAATATTAAAAGCAGTAGGGGAAAATGTCAAGTGACATATAAAGGCAGACCTACCAGAATTACACCAGACTTTTCACCAGAGACTATGAAAACCAGAAGATCCTGGACAGATATCATACAAACCCTAAGGGAACACATGCCAGCCCAGGAAAGGGGATAAAATTTGAAATGCAAATAAAGAAAATATCTAATTAAAAAAGAAAAAAGAATATATTTTAAATTACTGAAACAGAAATTAATATAATTTTGATAGATTGTGGAAACTGCAAAGAACCAAGTTTTAAAAAATAATTAACAAAAACTGAGATTCATAATAAGTTTATAAAGATCTAGATAAGTAGAAAAATGACATACATTATTGTGGCTTTAGAAGTTATTTTAAAGAAAACAAAATTTTAGTGCATTCAAAGTAGGTCATTGATGAAAGTCGATATTTAGTAAATGGAAGAAATCTCACACATTTAGGTATGTCAAGAAAAGCTGAAAGCTTTTCAATATATGAGAATTCATTTGCTAAAATAAAAAATCAATTTTTAAACTTTTGATATCAACTTAGTTTCAAGCGAACTATTAGTAATACTTAATTGTTACAACTGACAGTCATGACTGTCCAAGGACTTTTAGCCAGATTTTGTCTCCTTATTATTACAAAAGAAACTGTATCTCTGTTCTTAATTTTTAGGTACACTCAGGAAATCAGTGAGGTTTCTTATATGGATGTCTGCTATGAAAGCATTCACTGTATAATGGGAAGGCAAAAATAAAAACAGTGGAGCAGCAAGAGTAAAGGAAGCAGAGCAGCCAACCACCTATGTGCATCTCATAGCTGGTGTCAAAGAGAGAACACTACCTCTTGTGAGAAGACTTACATGATCAACAAACTGAGGCAGATCTCAGAGTGCTGCTGCAGAAGGCATGGAGAGTGAAGCAGTCATACTCAGGGTCTACAAGTAGGGTCAATGTTTACAGAACAGACTAATTACAGCAGTTTTGATGCCCTGTTACCCATTCATCTTAGTATCAGTTGCTTTGTTAACTTCTGAGTTGTTCTCAGACAATGAATGAACTGTGGAAATTAAACGGATTTGTAGAAACCCAGAGATGTGGAAGGGCCTTAAAGATCAGGAAAAATTTTAAGCCTTGCTCTTATAAGACAAAAAGCTGTATATGTTTTCAAAAAGAAGTTAGGACTCAGATTGTGTGGTCCAAATCATGAACACAGGAATAGTTCTTCAACTCTGTGATACTTCTAACATCTCTATAGAATTTGGAGTGCGTGCGTGTGTGTGTGTGTGTGTGTGTGTGTGTGTGTGTGTGTGTGTGTGTGTGTGCTTCTGTGTGTGTTCAGACACCACTTATAGTAGTAAACTACATATGTTAAAATAATTCTTGAGTTTGCTAAAATACATTTTTGGTCTCTAGTTTTAGGTTTTTATTTAATTTTTAAAACTATTTCTTTTATTTTTGAGATTATAATATAATTACATCATTTCCACCTTTCCACCTCTAGACCTTCCCATACACTTTTCATTGCTTTATTTGACATCTGTGGCCTCTCTCTCTCTCTCTCTCTCTCTAAATATATATATATATATATATATATATATATATATATATATATATATATATGAGTGTGTGTGTATGTGTCTGTCTGTCTGTCTCTATCAACCTATCTACCCATCTATCTATCTGCATATCCTTAATGCAAAGTGCACCATGCTTAGACAACATAATGTTGCTCGTACATAATGTTCTTGAGGTTGACCATTTTGCACTAGAGTCAGTTGTTGTACTCGTCTACTTTTAATTATGAGATAATCCACTAAATTGTTCACTTTTAGGACTAACGAACTTAAAGTACAATAATCTTGCCACAGATTTAAATTATTATAATATAATTAAAGTATGTTCTGAGAATAAATCTGCTTGGAAAATTAGTTTGATTATCCTGGAACTAACTAGAAATGGTTACTCAAAACTAATTTTGGAAAATAATCAGCAACAACATGAGAAATTTCCAGATGAGTCATTCAAACAGTGGAATACCCTTCTTTTGAATTCTGCTAAGTATATTATTTGCCAAATTCAAAGACTGTACACTGAGAATTAGCTTTAGATTGTTTCTTAGAAAAAAATATAGTTAGGTAAGGAATCTGAGGAGGAAAAGAAAAGAACTCTAAGAAGTAAAAATGCATGACCAATTTAGACCTGAAAGAGTTCATTTGAAAATCACTTATAATTCAAACTAATCCCAAATTTTAGCCATAAAATTCTTATTCGTATCAAATAATGAAGAAATTATTATTTTAGTATGTGTCAATGCCAACATATTATTTATGCTCTGTATATCTATCAATTATCCTCACAATAGTATCAAATAGCACTAAAGATAGCTCAGGGGTTATAAAGAAAGCCTTTCTACTCTATTTAACTTAAGCTCTTCCAGGAATATTCTGATATTTGCTATCTCAGTCTTCTGAGATCCCTGGGCTACCTAGAACTATTTCCTCTCAGCAGAGATGGAGATGCAAACAAACCCAAACACGCCATAAAAGCACTCATTAGTGCTCAAATCAGAGCTGCTACCATCCCATCCACCAAATCCAAGTCACACAAAATGAGAGATGGGAAGAAAATTTATCAATAGGAGGCCATAGCAAAACTTGCAGAATCTATTAAAGAGTAAATAAAGATTGATATTTACATCTGATATCAACACCATTATGTTTATCTCTAAAAGGGGACGACAATTGTATATATTTTTCCAACCAACCTACAGACTCAAAATAAATAGAATCTATTTCTTTAAAAAACACTGTTGACCATCTGATTATGCATTAATGGAGTCATCCTTCATAGATAGTGACATTTTAACACTTGAAGTCATAGTACCTGAAATAGATAATCTAAGTAACTTTTATGTTTTTGTTATATTTACAAACAGAAGAAATGAGATTTGAAGTAGAATATGTATGCATATATACATACAGATCTCATTTTTGCTACCTATCTAGTCACTGAGAAACAAATGGCAAGTGCTATGTCTGCCTACAGTTTCATGATGGAGCACTGTGCCATTCCAACCATCATTTACTTCGTATAAGAGGTTATTTGAATGCTGTTTTCTGAAGAAAGGGAGATTTGTCAACACAGAAAGCCTGGCTCTGCATATGATAATGTGACAACAGCCTTTCTTCTACAGTGATCAATGGTGATCAAACATTCTGTCACACAGACCAATAAAGAACTTACAACTCGATAGTCTCGGCATAAATCTCACCTTTCCAAAATGCCTGCCTTACGCTCCTCAGTATTTGCTTCAGATTTACCAGAGAAGAAAATTGAAATATCAACAAACAAACACAAACATCCACAGAAGAAAAGAAACTCTCAAATGCATTGCCTGAGCACTTGCATAGTGCTGAGAATGTCTGAATCCAACAAGCTAATGAATGCATTATTGTTTTGTTTTGTTTTGTTTTGAAGACAGGATTTCTCTGTATAACCCTGGCTGTCCTGGAACTCACTCTGTAGACCATGTTGGCCTCAAACTCAGAAATCCGCCTGCCTCTGCCTCCCAAGTGCTGGGATTAAAGGCGTGTGCCACCACTGTCGAGCAATGAATGCATTATTTTTATTTATTTATTTTTATTAAATATTTTCTTTATATACATTTCAAATGCTATCCCGAAAGTTCCCTATACCCTCTCTCTGCCCTGCTCCCCTACCCACGCACTCCTACTTCTTGGCCCTGGCATTCCCCTGTATTGGGGCATATAAAGTTTGCAATACCAAGGGGCCTCTCTTCCCAGTGATGGCCGAATAGGCCATCTTCTGCTACATATTCAGCTAGAGACACTAGCTCTGGGGGTACTGGTTAGTTCATATTGCTGTTCCACCTATAGGGTTGTAGACCCCTTCAACTCCTTGGGTACTTTCTCTAACTTCTCCATTGGGGGCCTTGTGTTCCATCTTATAGATGACTGTGAGCATCCACTTCTGTATTTTCCAGGCACTGGCATAGCCTCATACGAGACAGCTATAACAGGGTCCCTTCAGCAAAATATTTCTCACATTGTGCAATAGTGTCTGGGTTTGGTGGCTGATTATGGGTTAGATCCCAGTCACAAAAGAAGTCATTAGATATGCACTCACTGATAAGTGGATATTAGCCCAGAAACATAGAGCTTGGGTAAGATTCAATTTGCAAAACACAAGAAAATTAAGAAGAGGGAAGACCAATGGATGGATACATCATTCCTCCTTAGAATAGGGAACAAAATACCCATGTAAGGAGTTAGAAAGACAAAGTTTGAAGCTAAGACGAAAGGATGTACTATCCAGAGAATGCATTATTTTTAAATGGATTGCAAAGTGTTATGCTTAAATGGATGGCTCTATAGCTAAATACCTGGCATTAATCTAACACTACCTCTGCAAAACATGTAAAGGAACCATATCTTTTATGGATTTCATGAGTAGTAACAGTTTAAGGAGAAAAATTAGCATATGGATAGAGCCAAAGTTGTGGCAAAGAATTAGATCACAATGGGCTATGGTAACATGTGCAATGTTTTATTTTATATTTTTGTTCTTTTCAAATACTGTTATGATGCATGATAGGACTTCAGAAATTTAAAAAGCTATGATGTGTGTAGATTACTTTTAGAGACAAAGAATTCCAGTAAAAATTAAGAGAAATATCAAACCATCACGTCAAAGATGTAAGAAACATTTTTACAACTGTACAATATTTTATCAATTACATTAACATTAGCTTTTCCTCCAGTATTGACTTCTGAAAATGGAAAATTCACAAATAGGATCCACATCAGCCATTTTTGGTCCTCTAACTTCTATTAGTCAGTAGTAAATTTTAAAAATCAAGCAAGTAGAATTTGTATTACTTTTTTTCCATTTTCCAACTTTGTGAGAACAATTTAGTAACATTTACTTTTGCCAAAGTTGTGTGTGAAGGGAGGAGAGAAGAAATGAACAGAGCAAGTAGCTGGTGAATCAGTCAGACCTAGCAATAGAGGCTTTCTATACTTCTATTTTTTGTGGACTCTTAGTAACCATAGCAATGATGCTACCTGCCAACTCATAGTACATGGAAACCATCAATTGAAAGTTTATGTACAGATATGATTGAATAGGGATAAGTGAAATGGAGGATAAAACTTGTTCATAAAAGGGGAGGTGAGTCACTGTTGGTGAACAGCCCCCTCCTCTAACATAGTGATAACCTTCCACTTGACTGGTCTGCTTCACACAACCACTGACTTCTCCATGCCCATTTTCTTCTTTGAGCAATTCTCTCATGTGCTGGCTTAACACAGTATGAAACTCCAGGTCTTTCTGTTACCATTCCTTTATATTATGATTTTTAAATAACAGTTCACTGCAGTCCTCACCATTTTGCAATGATTACAAAACTTGGGTGGCACTATAGCACCACCCAGCAGCCGTTGAACATAGTATATTCTTGTTGCTCTGACAAGATATCTGACAGAAGTAAGCTAAAGGAGGGAGGGCTTATTTGGGCTCACAGTTTGAATGGCATACCCATCAGACCAAGAAAGGCCAGGCAAAGGTCATGGCAGCTGGAGAATGTGGCAGAAACTCTTCACATGGTACTGGCCAGAAAGTTAAAGTTTGAGTAAAATTATACATGGGTAACACTTTCAAAAGCCCTCTTCAGTAACCCACCTCCTCCAGCTAAGTTCACATCTTACAGCTTTTACACAGTTCCACCAGTTGATGAATCATACATAACAGAAGACCATGGGGCATTTTAGATGAAAATCATAGCACGTGTCCTGACAAATGTTTTCACAATAGACACCATCACAGTCTTCATATGTATAACACAGCACAGATAGTATGGCTTCCAGCCTCGGGTTCCAGAGTCCTGGAGGGTACTGGTGTGGTCATGAGTCACTTGACAAAGGGCTATTGCTGTCTCTGAAGCAAACCTTCTGCTTCATATTCTTACTTTGCTTTTAGCTTTCCCTGAGCTCAGTCTGTTCCCATGACGTATAATACCTTGAGTTTCAGGGATTCAATGGTAAAGTACCTTGCTTGGCATGTGCGAAGACATGGAAAAAGTCAAGATTAATACTCACACAATTTTAATCAAGACCTCTCCTCTTTACCATTCCAAAATAGATATTAAACAAATATCTTGGTATGTTACATAAACATTAATTTCTCCCTTCCTTCCTCCATACTTCCTCTTCTCTTCCTCCGTTTATGTAACTTTTTTACAATGATTAATGGTGAGGAAAGAGTAAGATATATGTCTGTCTTAGTCAGGGTTTCTATTCCTGCACAAACATCATGACCAAGAAGCAAGTTGGGGAGGAAAGGGTTTATTCGGCTTACACTTCCATACTGCTGTTCATCACCAAGGAAGTCAGCACTGGAACTCAAGCAGGTCAGTAAGCAGGATCTGATGCAGAGGCCATGGAGAGATGTTCTTTACTGGCTTGCTTTCCCTGGCTTGCTCAGCCTGCTCTCTTGTAGAACCAAGACTACCAGCCCAGAGATGGTCCCATGCACAAGGGGCCTTTCCCCCTTGATCATTAATTGAGAAAATGCCTTACAGTTGGATCTCATGGAGGCATTTGCTCAACTGAAGCTCCTTTCTCTGTGATAACTCCAGCTGTGTCAAGTTGGCACAAAAGTAGCCAGTACAATGTCCCAGCATGTTTGTGGAGGCCAGAAGACAAATTAAAGGGTCAGTAAGTTCTTTCTTCCAACCATGTTCCAAGGATCGAAATCCAGTTGTTAGGGTTTGCAGCTCAGCCATCTCACAGATGTCCTTCCTTCATCTCCTTTCCTTTTTGGTCTGTCATAATTTTCAAACTTAAAGGCTTTTAGGCTTGCAATGTTGGTGTAAAATGCATTTAGATTATTTTAAAACATTTCACCAAAACAAAAACCAAACCAAAACAAAAAAACAAAAAATAAAAACCCAAGCCAAAACCAAAACCAAAAAAATCCAAATAAGCAAACAAAGAAAAATAACAACAAAAAACCAAGAGCCAGTTCTTGGATTTCAACAAATACCCTTGCTCTTTCTGTCTTCATAAGAGAGTATGCTTACAATACTAGGATTCAGTAAAGAGATACATTGGGCTGGGGATGTGATCAGTCATAAAGTGCTTGTTTACATGTGCAAAGCCATAGATTTAACCCCCGAAAGAAAGAAAGGAAGAAAGAAAGAAAGAAAGAAAGAAAGAAAGAAAGAAAGAAAGAAAGAAAGAAAGAAAGAAAGATCTACTAACAAGTAGATTACTCTTGACTTCTTATTACAATTTCTCTACAAGAATACAAAGACCCAGTTAAACCAACAGAATTTTTCACATGAATGGATAAAAATAAATACTTCATAAAATTATCTTTAAAAAGACAACATTCAGCTGTCAAGAGTAGTGGACCTTTACAAACATCCCACACAATGTGTGCTGGGAATTGCTTGCAACACTAAGCACTGTTTGACTCGCTTATACATTGTATTGTTTATTATTATGGCCACAACCTTGGTATGATGGTTTATACATGCTCTGCCCAGGAGTGGCACTATTGGGTGTGTCACTGTGGGTGTCACACCCTAGCTACCTGGAGGTCAGTCTTCTACTAGCCGCCTTCAGATTACAATGTAGAACTCTCAGCTCTGCTTGCACCATGCCTGCCTAGATGCTGCCCTGCTCCCACCTTGATGATGATGGACTAAACCTCCAAATCTGTAAGCGAACCCCAATTAAATGTTGTATTTTGTAAGACTGACCTTGGTCATGGTGTCTGTTCACAGCAGTAAAACCCTAACTAAAACACCTGGGAACTACTTCCTTAATTTCCTTACCATCTATTTTCTTGAACTCCTGTACAAATAAGACATTGGTAGAGAATCCTGCAATCGGGAATTGAAATTCAGCAGGTATGAGTTGTGCAGCAAACACCTTGAATTCTCACTCAGTATTACTGTCACAATGGCATCGCATCCCAAGGCAAATAACAGCCTCAGTTCTATAGAGCAGCATTGACAGCTGTTTTTTGTCTCCGAGAGGTGTCATCATTGTCTGCCTCTGATCCACCACACAGGGCAACAAACATGAGTCCCACTCTCTCTGAGTCTCCGAAAGTATACCTGCCTTCTCCATCACCATTTCCATTTATTTAACCTTCCCAAACACTGGGACAAAACAATACTATATCAAATCACTGTCTGCTTGAAATGGATAATTCCTATTTTTATGATTGAACCCGGGTTAATCCTGTATTTATCTCCTGATTGACCCTATGACCTCTAATAGATATAGCTGACGTTAATTATTATTTAGGCAGGTACCAATGACATGGAGCATTTATGAGCTAGTAGGACTACAGCACATAGTTAGAAAGATATGTTTCCCTATAAATCTATTATATAACTAAATCAATCACTTCTCAGTCACACTTGAAAGCTTATGCTAAGTTGGAGAGGCAGTTCTCAGTGTAGACTAACATATGCTCCACAATTATTAGTATGCTTATTATCTGTCACTTACTGAAAATTTTCAACTTTTAATTTAAATAGTAATTTTTGATCACTAATTGTTTTTTATAAATTATGTATATAATTTTGCTGTCATAGTTTTTGAAATAATAGTTACAACCCATAACTCTGTGACAGGCTGTGAGAAATAGGGAATAGGAACTTATCACATAGTGACATAGCACCATCTCATGGAATATCAGAGGAACTGTCAGGAAAGTGGCACAGTAATGCTGGCACTAAACATCTGAATTCTACTTCTCAAATGTTCAAAACATACTTCTTTTTAAATTCAAACAAAAGCAAATTTTTACAGAGACCACTGAATCCACACCTATCCCTATCTGATAAGGAAACAGGCCTTCTGAAATTAAATGGCTATGCACAGGAGCACACACAGTTCACTATGCACAGGAACTTCAGGTTTTAATGAGAAGTTATGCACTTTGAAGATGTTAAAATAAATATTTCAACACTAATATGTTTGGTCTTAAGAACCACCTGAGATCCTACCACTCAAAAGGATACAGAAGAGCTGTTTCCATGCCACTCTGGGCTACAGGATGAGACCCTATCTATACTCTAGAACATACAACCACACATACATAGAGCATACATAATTACCTCATATGCGCTATTTCTTTAATATTTCCTTCAGGAATTTTTAGATATTTGATCTTAAACATGCAAAAGTAGTTTTAATGCATGGAAATACTAAGTTGCTAACGTAAATACCAAATTCGTGAAAGTGAAAAAGAAATGTGGTCATCATGCCCAATTTTTTTTTTTTTTTTTTTTTTTTTTTTTTTTTTGGTTTTTCGAGACAGGGTTTCTCTGTATAGCCCTGGCTGTCCTGGAACTCCCTCTGTAGACCAGGCTGGCCTCGAACTCAGAAATCCGCCTGCCTCTGCCTCCCGAGTGCTGGGATTAAAGGCGTGCGCCACCACGCCCGGCTGTCATGCCCAATTCTTGACTCTCAAGTACAAGAGGGGAGTTCATGATCAGAGTGACTGATAGATGATTATAAGGAATGTCATTTCATCTATTTAGCTCCAGGAAGAGAAAGAAGGGATGGTGCTGGAGCAGTTCTCATGAAGACGAGTGGACCAGAGTGAAAACAGCTATCATGGAAAAAATGGTAGACTTCATTTCTTGTGATTCTAGACGTGAGGTGAGTTCTGATCAGCCAATAGTTTTGTTCTAAGATCCTAATTCTCTCTCATTCCCCCCCCCCCCACTCTCTCTCCATTCCTCCTTTTCTCCCTCCCTCCCTTACTATTAGCTTCATCCTTGCTTTATGTTGCACTAATAAAGACAACAAAAGGCAACACATGAAGAAAACAGCAAGTTTTCAGATTACAGTTCATAATGAAGGGAAGGCAGGGCAGTAACTTGAGGCAGGAGCCAAAGTAGAATCAAGGAGAAGTATTGTTTAATGAGTTGTTCCTTATTCCTTGGATGCAATATGCTATGAAGCTATGGGCTGCCTCTCCTCTGCACCCTGCCGTCACTGCTCCATTGATAACTCCTTTGCCCTGCTTGAGTTTGGGCTCCCCACATCCTTGTGTTCTGTAGTGATACCTGCTTTCCCATCATTGGATCTCACTGGCTCAGGACATCCCTTATCTCCATTTGGTTCAATGCTTGATACTAGCATCAAGCCTGGTGTAGGATGGATGTCCTCTGGGTTCTCATATGTCACCTTTCCTCTCTTAACTCCCTCTCCAAAACCACTGCTGTATTTTTTGTGTGGCTTTAAGGATGAATTCTTCTGAAATGGTCTTTGGGAGTCCCAAGAGAGGGCAGGGAAGGGAAGAGAAAGGAAGAGGAAGCAGAAATTGAAAATTATTGGGTGTGGTTCTAAAAGAGAACACTATGGATAGAAAATATTAATATGAATGGTTATTCCTAGAACATATCTTAATATGTTACACCTGGCCTTCACATCTTGACATTTAAAATCTGAAAAATGAAGTGTGAATTTATCATTGACTAAGACAGCATACTGTGGTTACTATAATCCTCAAATTTTGCCATGTAGTGCAATAGTTTCAGAAGTCCATTTCTGCCTTTCTGGAGAGTAGATCTCCTCTGCTCTTATATATTTTCTATAATTTAATCTGATCCAACATAGAGAAATTTTAGAAACAGACAAGTTTAATGTTGTCTGGCACTGTTATAGCCAAGGAAACACAGAGAGAGTATTAGTTCATAATAGTGAATCAAAAAAGAACAAACTAGTCCAGAGATAAGGGAAGTAGTCTTCCTTGAGATCAGCAAGGGTTTGTTTTATAGGCTTGTTTGTAATTCTTTAAATGTAACTTACAGAGATAATTAAGGTTGTTGAAACTATGCAATGCTACTGAGATCACTTGTAGGTCACTGTCTGTCAGATGCCAATAGATTAATATTGGAGCAATGGAAGAAGGTACATGAGTATGTTCAGGACCTAAACAGGTAGGTAGGTACTTGTTGTTGACTCCAATTCATTTGAACACTGTCTGTTCCTTTTGGAAATGTTTAGCACTTTCTGTCCACTGCACCCTGCTTTGTTAGACAACATGATGACATCGTATAATTTTGCATGAGGGATGAATGCCACTAAGTCCAAGTAGGTTATTCTTTGCTTTGTTCCTTTTTGGTATTGTATGGATCAGGTAGAGAACTTCAAGTTTTTCTAAGTTCAAAAATGGAGAACGGAAAGATGATTCAGAATGCAGTAACAGCTGGGGGTGGGGTGGGGGCTTACTATGGGTCAGATTCTCGTATTACAGCCTTAAGATTGTTCAAATTCTGATGTCTCGAGCCCTGTCAAGATGAACAGATTTAAATGGGGAGAAAGATGCCCAGCACCCACAGCAATAGCAACAGACTCACCTGGTACAGTGGTGCAGCCAAGGTACATGTTCACAGATCCATTTTAATCACACACAAGCTGTGCATTTTCTAAGGGTTTTGCTTTGTTTTGTTGCTGTTCTGCTAAAAAAAAAAAATGCACCTAGTTTGCCATATCTTACTTAAATTTTAGGTAATTTGTAAATTTCTTAATTTCAAGTTGCCTTTACATAAACTTACAAAGCCACAGTTATTAAAATAAAATGCTAACTATTGGGAAAATATTAAATGACATGGGCATATAGCACCATCTAATGATAAATTCATTTATCTGTAGGGCAGTTTTATTTTATTGATAAGTAGTAAAGGAGAATCATAAGAAAGTGCCATGATTCCACTTAGTAAGTAGATTACCTCAAGAAGTTTGAATTCCTAGCTTTGTTACTGATATGACCCTCCCCCTACTAGTTTGCTGTGTAATAAAAACAAGCCACATTGTAATAAATATTAGCAAGAGTTCTCCACATGATTCTGTTTTGGGCACAGTAGCCAAAGCTACCTATTAGGTTCAAATCTACTCTTCATGAAGGTATGTGCCATGCTGGAACTTAATCTGGTAAAGCCCCTTCCAGCAAGCTTCAGCAGCAGAGGGAGCCTGCACCTGAGGAAAGACCTCCCTCCTCCGGGTGTGTTTTTCCTCTTCTGGCTCCTACAGTGTTTACCTGGTAAGTGGGGCATCCAGGGAAGTTCACCCCTAGGGAGGTCTCACAATACAATGTGGAAACTTTCCCAGAAAGTTCTGCAGGTGGCACAGCAGCCTGGCAGCAAGGTCAACTGCACCTTTATAGGTAATTTTCAACAAGAACAAAAAATGTTCTTTACACACACACACATGCAAACACACGTGCATACACACACATAGAGTTGGGGTGGAGAATCTTACCATAACAAGCTGTATTCTGTGCTAAGAAGCTTCAAAATACTATTAAAGAAACATTGTTCAAAATCTATTTGCTTACCACATTTAACTTAAATCAGAAATGATGACAACAAAAAGATTTCTAAAAAAATTTCAAAAATATTAAAATAATATCTCTAATACCCAGGTTTTAAAGAGAATCTTCAAGATGAAAATTTAAGCATTGAAATAAATGAAAGTGAAATCACAATGTAATTTTCTTCCTATGTACCTACAAGTATACCAGGAATAGTGGTGGCCTATTTGAGGAACCTGTTTAAATTCCCATGCTTCCATATATCTGATTATGGAGGTAGATGGTTGAGAGAGTCTGACAGTTTTCAGTTTTAGTGAACATATGAAGAGCCAGCATTCATTCTGAAAATGCAATTTCAGCAAAGTTTTGTAATATCACTGGATGAGAGTTCTAATGAGAATGGAATCTTAAGTTATGAAATATCATGTGAAAAGTTGAGCTTGTCTGGATTTGTAGTTCCTACTTTTCCATCAAAATTTTAAACCACGTGGTGCTGACAGCCTAGTGACACAATCAGTGTCCCATGAGCCCCATGGCTGTCAATACAAAAGATGTCTGACATAAAGTCTGTGACATTTCTCCATTTAGAAGTAAGTCTCCAGGACTGAGGATGGAGCTCAGTGGCAGAGCACTTGCCTAGCATGTGTGAGGTCCTAGATTTAATCCCCAGGTTTAGAAATGAATGAAAGTAAATAAATAAATGTCCAAACATTAAAATAGTTTATTTTATGCTCCTTATTGAATTTGTTCAAACATACACTTTGTTATAAAAAAAGAAAAATTATAATGTATATTTATCATTATCTCACTGTTAAACTTTAATTGCAGTACAAATAAATCAATTTATGTAAAATGCATTATTCATTAAAGAAGGCTTTCGTTTTCTCTAGTGGGACTGTCCAATTGGGAACAAAGACTGCAGTTTGGATTAGCTGTCTCTGTTATGTTTACTGTTTGCTTGGTTCCATCTCTGGGTTCTCCTTGCTTTGTCTAAGACTATGAGGAGGCCTCAAGTGTAGCAAGTGCAAACTAAGAGTCAAGACAACTATAATAACATTCCTTACTATACCTGCATTGGCTTGAGTTATCTAAAAATTCATTAAGTAGCCTTAAAATGAATCAAAGCAGATAAGAAGCAAGGTGCCATATGGTAGAGTTTTTGTACATTCTAGATTAAATTGTGATTTTTTTTAAAAAAAAAAAAATTTCTCTGCCCCGCTTATTGATTTGTGCATAGACAGACTTCTTTCTACCATGGAAGCTGTGGATGCTTTGATGGTCAACATTATGTTTCATTTCATTGTTTCTCCTTTTGTCATTACTACTCAAGCATTATGGCACTTATACTACTATTTAATTTGGTCTGATTCCTATCTGAGACATCATGGAAATAATTGAGAAAATATTTTAAAGACATAAATTACCATTAAGTGAGGGGGGAAAAGGGGGTAAATTCCAACAGAACACCCATCAAGCATTGCAGCATTTTGAAGATAAGATTAAAAATTATTTCACATCAAATAAATCATCCTTCTTCCCCCTCATCCTAAGAGCACTTACCTTCTAATAGTGCAGATTCATGGGGTTTGAAATCACAGAGGTGACCAGCTCAAGATTTGAGTAGCAAAGATTGGCAAGTTGAAATAAAAACAAATTTAGGATTTGCATATCAAAACAATGTGAGATGTATATCTTTGAGGGCTGTCAGATCAACAACAGCAACAAACCTACAATATGTTTTGGCTTGGCTTAATAAATTAAAATTTATTATTATTATTATTATTATTATTATTATTATTATTAATTCCAGTACAGAACAAATTCAGGCAGGGAATGGTTTCATAAACCTGGTAGTCACCTTTCTATTTTTTATACATGGTACATTCAATGAGATTAATTTTAAGAGAAGACTTAAGTATAGCCTTCCTTCATACTACCAACATTTTCACACACCAGTACTTTCCTTGTTATCACATAAAACATTTAATTGATCAAGCATTACTATTGAATTAGGGGAATTATACTCCATGTGTTTTCTATAAACAAAAAGGACAATGTTGCATTCCTTGTTCAGTTTTCAACACCAATGCTCAGAGATGTCCAATCACATGTTCAAAGTCAGGAGCTCCCGAATGAGGAAGGTAGGGCTGCATTCTGGTTCTCTCACTTATAGGATGCTCTCCAGTAAGCGTCATGGCCTCTCCAATACATCATAAGGAAAATATTACTTCTGACATTTCAACCTGTCTCTACAATCCATTTTCAAAGGATAAAACCATTTTGAACGAACCATTTTATTATACTGACATATGCCTATAAAATGAAATGTTCTGTAAAAACAAGAATAACAACAAAAACAAAAACCATAAGGAAACCATGAACAGCAAACCAAATTCTGAGAGAACTGTAGCCCTCATTACACTACCTCCACCTATCGATCTATCTATCCAGTGCAAACATAGAAAGATGGCTATAGCAAGATATCTGAACCTTAGTTCCACTGTCATGCCAAAGGGAGTGACAATGCCTTGTGCAGAGGCTAACCTGCAAAATTCCCTTCTGTGGGTGAAGGGAATTTTAATGCCAGAAGCAGAAGACAGTAGTGCTCCCATAAAACCAGCAGAGGGCAATAGTGTCCCAGCAGAAGGACGTTTTTAATCAGGTACCGCCTTAGAAAGGAGTGGAAAGCCAAGGAAAACCAACACTACCTACTTCCTCAGATGAAGGTCAATTGTCTGACTCATGATTAGCAGAGATTCAGCCTAGCCATAAAATACATACACACACATACATACACACAACCCACACACACACATACATGTGTGTATGTATACAAGTATGTATATGTGTGTGTTTAGGTATGTATGTGTGTACATGTGTGTGTATGTGTGTATCTCTGTGTGTGTATACTTAGATCTAATAAAATGCTTGCAGATAGCATTATTGGTTTTGTCACAATAAAATATTTTATAAAATAGTCATTGGAGGGAGGGAAGAAAATGGTTGTGAGAGGGGATAGAGATGCTCACATGGTTTTTTTTTTTTCTTTCAGTTTGTCTATATAGTGGATTATGTTAATGGGTTTTCATATATTAAACCAACCTCGCATTCCTGGTGAGCCCTACTTGAACGTGGTGAATGATGGTTTTGATGTGTTCTTGGATTCAGTTTGCAAGAATTTTGTTGAGTATTTTTGCATCAATATTCATAAGTGAGATTGGTCTGAAGTTCTCTTTTTCGGTTGGATCCTTGTATGGCTTAGGTATCAGAGCAATTGCTGCTTCATAGAACGAGTTAGGTAGTATTTCTTCTGTTTCTATTTTATGGAATAGTTTGAGGAAAATTGGTATCAGGTCTACTTTGAAGGTCTGGTAGAATTCTGCACTAAATCCATCTGGCCCTGGGCTTTTATTTGTTGGGAGGTTTTTAATGACTTCTTTTATTTCCTTGTGTGATATGGGCCTATTTAGATAGTTTATCTGCGCTTGATTTAACTTTGGTATGTGGCATCTCTAGAAAACCATCCATTTCATCTACATTTTCCAGTTTTGTTGAGTATAGACTTTTATAGTAGGATCTGGTGATTTTTTAATTTCCTCCATTTCTGTTGTTATGTCTCCCTTTTCATTTCTGATTTTTATTAATGTGGATATTGCCTCTTGGCCCTTTAGTTAGTTTGGCTAGGGGTTTATCTATCTTGTTGATTCTTTCAAAGAACCAGCTTTTGGTTTTGCTGATTCTTTGTATTGTTTTCTTTGTTTCTATTTGGTTAATTTCTACCCTGAGTTTGACTATTTCCTGCCTTCTACTCCTCTTGGGTGAGTTTACTTCTTTTTGTTCTAGGGCTCTCAAGTGTGCTGTTATGTTGTTAGTGTAAGATCTCTCCAGTTTCTTTACCAGGCGAATGGATGGAATTAGCTGAGTGAGGTAACTCAGACCCAAAAGGACATGCTTGGTATGTACTCACCAATAAGTGGATATCAGGCAAAAAAGAACATAAAACAAAAAACAAACAAAAAAAAACCATACAGAATATACAAGATACAGTCCACAGAATTCAAAAGGCTCAATAATCTGAAGTGCTCAAGAGAGGACACATCAGTCCCACTTGCAAGGGAGAAGAAAGCAATCACAAGTAGAGAGGGAGGGAGGAACTTGGGAGAGAAAGTGGATGGGATGTGGGGGGAGTGGGAGGTAGAGGGGAACCTGATCTGGTATTGGGTGAGGAAAAAGAACTGAAGCCCTGAGGGCCAGCATAAAGAATGTAAACAGGCAACCTCAGGAAATAGGAGGTTTGGGAGACCCCCCTAGAATGCACCAGAGACCTAGGAGATGTGAGACTCTCAGGACTCACTGGGAGGGATCTTGGATAAAATGCTGGACAGTAGGGAGAGGGGACTTATAGAGCCCACCTCCAGCAGGAAGACAGGACATCAAGTGAGGAATGGGGTTGCTGTCCCATAGTCACACCTCTGACCCATAATTGTTTCTGTCTGAAAAAATTACATGGATGGAAATGGAGAGGAGCCTGAGGAAAAGAAGGTCCAGGGACAGGCCCAAAGTGGGATCCAGCTCAAGAGGAGGTCCCAAGGTCTGACACTATTACTGAGGCTATGGAGTGCTCACAAAAAGGATCTATCATGACTGCCCTCTGAAAGACCCAACAAGCAGCTGAAAGAGTTAGATGCAGTTATTTGCACCCAACCAATGGACAGATGCAGTTGACCCCTGTTTTTTGAATTAAGGAATGCTGAAAGAAGCTGAGGAGAAGGGTGATCCTGTAGGAGGACCAGCAGTCTTAATTAATCTGGACCTCTGAGATCTTTCAAACACTGGACCACCAAACAGCCTACACCAGCTGATATGAGACCCCCCCCCAAAAAAAAGCCACTACAGTAGAGGACTTCCAGGTCTGTGTTCATTCAGAGATGATGCACCTAACCCTCAAGAGACTGGAGACTCCAGGGAGTTTAGAGGTCAGGTGGGGTGGGGCATGGGGTAGGGAGGAGGGGTAGGATGTGGAGCAATGGAGAGATGGATGGGGAGGGGCGGGTAATGGAATATGGAGTGTAAAAAATGAATTACAAATAAAAGTAAATTAAGAAAAATAAAAGAGGGGCTGGAGTGGGGAGACAGGGTGGAATGGGGATCAGGTGTGGGGAAAGCCAGGTTGAGAAAGAGGCCAAGAGAGTGAATGGGAATCAGTGGCTGGAGGGGTACATCTCCATGACGTTCCAGAGACCTAGAATGGGGGAGGCTACCAGGAGTTTGTGAGGGTGATTCTAGCTGAGGCTTCTAGCAGTGGGGGATATGGAGCCTGAATAGGCCATCTCTGGGAGCTAGGTAGGACTCCCAGTGGAGGGATAAGGACACCAAGCCACTCACAAAACCTTTGATCCAAAATCTGTCTGGCCTATAAGAAGTTCAGGGATAATGATGGAGCAGAGACTGAAGGAATGCGCAACCAATGATAGATCTAACTTGGCATTGGGCCCATCCCGTGAGTAAGAACTAACTGGAGCAGGGACTACCCCTGACTCTTTTGCTTGCTTATTTCTCTAATTGAGCTGCCTTGTTTGGCCTCAGTGGGGGAGGATGCAACTTGTCCTGCAGAGACTTAAAATGCCAGGGTGGGCTGGTACCCAGGGAGGCCTCCACCTACTCAGAGAAGGAAGGGGGATGGGGGAGGGACAGTGACAGGGTAGGGACAGGGAATGGAGGGGTGGCTGAGATCAGATGTAAAGTTAATAAATAAATAAATGGAAAAGATAAATGAGAAAAAAACAAAACAAAAATTAGGCTGCAATCCAAATTCTAAAAATTATTATATCACAAGTGATTATATAAAATATTCACAGCATGAAAACCTCATTAGCTGTAGCAGAAAGACCTATCTTACCCAAATTACCAAAACATTTAAGTTATGCCCTATATTCTGTACCCTATTTCTTCCTAATTAAACTAACACCTATTATTTATTCAATTTGCCTGCTTCCTAGAAATTGAATAGCGGATAAAACGTATGATTTCTGCATCAAACTGACCTGGTCTTCATCCTGCATCTGCACCTCATTAATATGGTGACCTTGAGGACTCTAGATTTCATGGCTTCAGTTCCCTGATCTGTAAAATAAAAATAGATGTTCCATGGTGTCATGCGAGAGTTAAATTGAATAATGTATGAAACTGCATGAAACAGTGTAAGTGCAGAGAAAATGAGTTAAAAAAAATGGTATTTTGTCAGTTACTGTTCTGTTGTGTTAAAATACCATGACCCTTTGGACTCTTCTATTTGCAACATATAGAAGCAAACAAACACACACACACACACTCACACACACACACACAGTGCATCCACTGGCACTGCCAAGATTGTGAGCAACGTCATCCTAGAACTGAGATGGGAACTTGTTGGCATGATCTTTCACATACCTACTTCCATCTTGTCTGAGGAAATCTCAAACATTTTATCTTTTAATTTATTGATGAGTGTTTGACTGGGTTTGTCATATCAGAAAAGCCTAACTGAGCTGGGCATGGTGGTGCACGCCTTAAATCCTAGCACTCGGGAGGCAGAGGCAGGTGGATTTCTGAGTTCGAGGCCAGCCTGGTCTACAATATAGAGAAACCCTGTCTCAAAAAAAAAAAAAAAAAAAAAGAAAGAAAGAAAGAAAAAAAAAGAAAAGAAAAGAAAAGAAAAGAAAAGAAAAGAAAAGAAAAGAAAAGAAAAGAAAAAAGAAAGAAAAGCCTAACTGACACACCATCTCAGGCCAAAACCAGCACTAGACCACAACAGGAAAAATCCTGATGAGACCAATTACAGATGTCTTGAGTGTCTTTCTCTAGTTGAACTTGAAAGTGTATGATGACAGTGAAGGAGCTGTAACTTCTTTTCCGTCATCAAAAGGCCAGCCCTAGCCCTGGTAGACATGTTTGCCACGTAGTCCTTGAATGATATGGAGTGTATTAAATTCCCCACGTCGGCTACAGCACCTTTCTTCCTGTCTAAAGGAAAAGGGAAATACTTTGACTTTTGCTGTTAGGAAGAACCACAGAATATTAATACCTTGTCAAAAAACCTCTCCTTAATTTTTTTCTTACTCTATCCAACATGTTAGGTATATGAGGTTGGTGGTCAGCTGGTGACAAGAACCAATGTTATGCTGCAAGTTTTTGCAAGTCTTACTTCTCACTGTGAACTCTGTCTCCATTACTCAGCTGAGACCCCAGCCAAAATTGAGTCCCAAATAGTTCCATGATAAAGCAAAGGCTTGTATCATAAGTTTATAGGACCCCTGACAGCCATCACTTTTTTAGATTCACTTGAGATATAGACGCTAAAATAGAAATAAGAAACAATGTGTTGTCTTCTTGCTGTTTTTAGATGGGCATTGCTCCCTTATGCACCTCTATTCAAGGACCCAGTAACCCCTATAATGCAGAGCCTACAATTCTACTTTCAATGGTTATACTATATACTATCTCCAGAACATTGTTCCTAGCAGACATATCTTCTACATTTGGGTTCCAAAAGCAACAAAGGTCTGATTCTCCTTCTCTGTCACAAGCTGATCCTGCTCAACTTTCTTTCTTCAATTTACCTTGTCTTCATAACAGCTTACTATTTTTAAAATCTTTATTTACCATAACTGTGTATGTTCACTGCACACACGGGGATGGCAGAGGATAACATGTGACTTGTGGAGTATGTTCCCATGTGGGTTCCAGCCATGAGTTTGCAGGGCACATTCTTTTACCTACTTAGCCTTCCCTCTGGCTCCTATAATCTATAGTCTCAGTACCTGCTTATCTAATCCAGTCACGCGGTATTATTTTTGTTTTATGTGTGTGGGTTTCAATACTCTCTCTATACTAATGATTCTCAAGTGTAGCTCTTATACCCCATCTTTCCCTCTTGACTGGCATAGGTGGTTGCCTGCTCAACTTCTCTACGTGGTATTTCACAATTATTTCAGAAGTAACGTATCAGATACAACTCAGTCTGCTTCCATTAAAACCACTGGACCTTTTTGCTACATTACATCACATTGGACTTCTGCTCACAGCAACTTCCTGGTATTCAGGCTCTTATAATCTTCCCAGTCCCTCTTTGGCAATGTTCCCAGAGACCTGCGGTAAAACCCTTGTGATGTAAATGTACCCACTTGAGCTAGGATCACCATCATCCATTGATTTCTGTGTTGTATCCAGTGGTGGCTTTCTGTGATGGTCTCCATTTTCTGTAAAGAGAAGCTTGTTTGATGAGGGGTGGGAGCTATACTTATCTGTGGGTATAAGGGCAAGACTTCAAATGTAGTTAGGAATTGCGATGGTAAAACAAAGTGAAAGTGGTTGATTCTTTTCTAAGTTCTATGACCTCACTAGTCCCAGAAGTTGGCCAAGTTTCTAATAACAGCCATGATTTCCCTCCTGTTAAGTAGGCAGTAAATCCAATTAGATAGCTGTTGGTTACCACCATCATGTGAGTGCCACTTGCGGCACCTTTATGGAAATCTTGTCACAGTCAGATAGGACTTCCATTTGTTCCCCTCCCTTAGCAGCAGGTATAGGATTTTCTGGTACTAGGGACACTAGACTACAGGAAGGAGGTTTTCAGGTTAGTTCCAGTTCAAATTATCCAAGTCCTGTGTCCTAAGTGTACATTGTCTATAGTAACAAGGGTTTACCTCCTACTTCTGAGAGGCAACAAAGTACTAAATCATACTGCTTTGGGAGTCATTTTTAATACACTGGCTAACCATCCAAAAGGAAGTTCCTCTTTCCTAGTGCTGGGATTTCGTTAGCCTATGGTTCTTGTAGGGAATATTGTCATCCCAAGAGATATAAACTTCTGTGTGTATGTGTGTGTGTGTGTGTGTGCTTGTAAGTATTACATATAAAACAATATGATTCCTTAAAGCTGTATCAAATAATCCCAGTACTTAACTTTTCTTCTTCCTCCCTAGTTGGAACTCCCTCCTGCTTTTCCAGTGTCCATTCATCTACTGAAAGACATTTAGCTTGTTTCTATTTCCTACCTATTGTGAAAAGGATGGTAAACACTGCTGAGCAAGTATCTGTGGAGTAGGATGTCAAGTTAGAAGAAAACTATAGGCAGTACCCTAAAAGATATAAGTGTAGGAAAAAAAATCCTGAATAGTATACCATTCGCCCAGGAACTAATGCCAATACTTGATAAGTATGATCTCATAAAACCATAAAATCTTCTGTATAGGCAAGGAAACAGTCAAGTGAAGAAGAAAGCCACAGAGTGGGAAGGAACCTTTGCCAGCTATGTACCCAACAGAGGACTAATACAGAGTATATAAATAACTCAAAAGGCAGAGTCAATAAAACAAATGACCTAATTAAAATGGGCTATGGATCTGAACAGAGAGTTCTCAAAAGCATAAATAAAAATAACTGAGAAATACATCAAAAAGTGTTCAGCATCATTAGCACTTAGGGAAATGCAAATTAAAACAATTTTGAGATCTCATCCTATCCCAGTCAAAATGGCTAATATCAGCAAATCAACAGACAACAAACACTGCTAAGGATGAAGAGAAAGGAAATCTTTACTCAGTGTTGGTGGGAAAGCAAACTTATGCAGCAATTCTGAAAATCAGTATGGAGAACCTTAGAGCAGGTACCAGGGCTGGAGGAGAGACTAAAGGAATGACCAACCAAAACCCCACCCAACTTGAGACCCATCCCATTGGCAAGCACCTGACACTATTAATGAACTCTGTTATGCTTTCTGAAGACATGGCTGTCTTCTGAGAGTTTCTACCTATCAGCTGACTCAGACAAATCCAGACACCCACAGACAAACCATAGATGGAGACTGGAGACTCTTAAGGAAGAATAGAAGGAAGGATTGTGGGGCCTGGGAGCCTAAACCACCAACCAAAGAACATACATGGGCTGGAACTAGGACTCCCCACTCACATGCTCATATGTAGCAGATGTGCAGCTTGGCCTTTCATGTGAATTCAGAACAACTGGAACAAGGACTATCCCAAAAGCTGCTGCCTGTGCCATGGGATATGTTCTTCTAGCTGGGCTGACTTGTCTGGCTCAGTGGAAGAGGAAGCACCTAGCCTCACAGACACTTGAAGTAACAGGGTGAGGAATGGCAATTGGGGGCTCCCACCAGCTCAGAGGAGAAAGGGAAGTGGAGATGGGGGAAGAGTTGTATGATGGGGTGACCAGGAGGGGGACAGTAAGCACAATGTAAAGTGAATAAGTAAAAAAAAATTAAATTAAATTAAAATTTTTGAATATATATTGTATTCTTTGATGAAGCACCAAAATAGAATTTATTACAAATTTAAAAAGCTAAATCTATCATATGATAGGATTATACCACTCCTTAGCATATGCCCAAATGACTAGGTATTCTTAAAAATAACTTTAAAATATTTTTAAATGTATTGTCTGAGAAGTTCATACATATATATAAAGCATTCAGATAATATCTATCCTCAACTTGCTCCCTCCAATGCCTTTTCACACCTTCCACGCAGATAGCTTCCTACAATTAACTCAATGAGTACATTTAGGGCTTCTGCCTGAGTGCTCAAGAGTGTGAGGTCATCTACTGGAGCATGGGCAAATTACTATTGGCTCTATCCCAAAGGTAGGTGATTATCCCTCCTTCAGGAGCCATTAACTGCCAATAGCACCTCAGGTAGGAGTGAGGACTTTCCAGCCCTTCCCCAGATCCGTGCTAGCACGTTTGATTTTACACAGGAATAGTGCAAGTAAGCATAGCTGTTCTGTGTCCAGTAGGCATGCCATGTCCAAAGAGAACATTTTAATTGTTTTAAGAAGTCTCCCTCACTACAGAATTGTTGGCATATCCACTTCTCTTAACTATAGGCATGGTTTTCCTCAAATGGATTTGAAAGAAACTGATCTTACCTGAAGTTTTTCAAATTACATATTAGATTGATTTCTTCACATACAATCCTAAACTGTTCATAATTTTTTTAATTTAAAATTGACGGTGTCATTCTTTTTTTTCTTCAAAACTTCTTTTTAAATTTTATTTATTCTTCTCTCATATATTACATCCTAACTTCTCTCATATATTACATCCTCACTCCTCTTCTCCCAGCCCCTCCCCCGGTCCTCTCTTCCTCAGATCCACTCCTCCTCCACTTTCCTGCAGAAAAGAGGAGGCCTCCTAGGGATATCAATGGAACATTGCATAACTGGGCACAAGCCCTCATATTGAGTCTGGACAAAGCAACCCAGCAAGAGGAAAATGGTCTCAGGAACGGCACTACTCCCACGTTAGGAATCCCACGCGAACGCAACCAGAATGCAAATGCATAGGACCTAGTTCAGCTCCATACCAGCTCCCCATTGCCCCTTCAGTCTCTGTGTGCCCTGTGAGACTGATTCTCTAGGCCATGTTCTTGCCATGTCCTTGGCTCTTCTGGCTCCTACAATCTTTCCTCTCCCTATTCCATAGGATTCTCTGATCTTTGCCTAATGTTTGGCTGTGGGTCACTGCATCTGTCCCCTTCAGGTGCTGGATCAAGTCTGTCTGATGATGATTGGGCTAGGCTCTAGTCTATGAGTATAGCAGAACTCATTAGGTACCATTTTGTTTACTTATTTTCCCCAGTCATTTTTAATTCTATCCCAGGTCTCTGTGCTGTCCCGTCTCTGGTTTCTGGCCACCCAGGCAGTGCCAGGATCCTTTAACACAGAAAAACGAGTGAAATTTAAGCATAAGAACTTCCTTGTTCTGTTTCACTAGATAGGCCAAGGTTTCCCAGTCTCCTTTGAAACAGATGGACTGTTATGCAATGTTAGGTTCTTCAGAGGCAGAGCTTGAGAAGAAAATCTGCGTGCAAGTAAGTTTTTGAGGAAATATTGAAGGTGTATAAGTTACCAGACAAAGGTTCAATCTTCAGAAAAATTTCTTATGGGTAGCGCCAGCCTGATCCAGCAAGGGAACTCTGAGACATGCGGTAAACCACAGAATTGTCTGCATCTGTGAGAAGGGAACTGAGGTCAACATTTCCGCATGAGGTGGTTTATAGCTTCATACATAGACGGATACTGTAGTATATATACAGATACAGATATAGTTGTTTTATATCTCCATACATACATATACACTGTAATATCTTCATATTTGTCTCTCTAATAGATAGATTAGAGAAAGGGAGAAAGAGAGAGAGAGAGAGAGATTTATTATGTCTCCAGGTGACTTTGTGTAACTTATTTTCTCACATGACATGATATCTGCTTTATTCAATTTTTTTTCTTTTGGGTTGAGAAATTCATCCAACCTAATATTATTATTATTACTATTGTTATTATTAATTTTATGTATATAAAGTACATTGGAGCTGTGTTTAGACACACCAGAAGAGGGCATCAGATCCCATTACAGATGGTTGTGAGGCACCATGTTGTTGCTGGGAATTGTATTCAGGACCTCTGGAAGAAAGGTCAGTGTTCCTAACCACTGAACCATCTCTCCAGCCCTCATCCAACTTTTTAATTCAGTAATAGAAGGTAATCCAAAATTTGGAAATTTGTTTTTCTTTTCACAAGAGTTTTAATGTAACTTCAATTTTCTTTCAAGCTTTATGTTATCAATATCATTTAGGATACATATATATGTGAAAAATTTTAAATGAGTAATACAAAATATTTAACTGATTTTTTAAAGGATTTTGCATTTATATTTTTTCATTACTAATTTTGAAATTTTCATTGCTAACATTGGATATCAGTTCTGAAGCATGTATACATTTCAAAATATTTCTAAGAAGTCCCAAAACATCATAATTTACAAAACAGCTATAAGAAAGCCTATGAGTGAATGTGTTCTTGGGAGCTGCAGAACTCACCAGTGACTGGGCCCTGGAAAGGAAGAACCAGAATATGCCACAGCTGGAGACAATAAAGTTTCTGTCTTTTCTATAGAATACATCTCAGACATGCAGCAAGCGACATTTTACACATGCCCTGGGGATATTTTTACTGAACGCTAATTTCCTGAGAACCGGGAGGATCTCCAGTCTTAACTCAGCTTGGCAGATCCCCAGGAGAAGGCTGAGTCAGCAAACAGCTTAAGCTTCTGCTGGTTCTTAAATCTTTACCAGCACAGGGAACTGGCTGCTCTGCATGTTACTATGCTTCTCAGAAGAAGCATATGACAAGGCAAAAAGCAATGGTGTTAAAAACAAAATAGCCTTGCTAGGCTGTACTATAAATTGTGAATTTATTACTGACCAATCAACTTGGTCTTAATTTTTGTGGATTTATATTCATATTTAATTAACTGAACATTCATACATTTAATTATTGGAACAACCATATTGACATGCAGTTTCTCTTAGTTTACATTAAAGTAGAGGTTCTCAACCTGTGGGTTGGGAAGTCACATATTAGACAACTAACATCTCAGATATTTATATTACAATTCATAAAAATAGCAAAATTGCAGTCGTTATGTAGAAATGAAATAAATCTATGGTTGTGGGTCACCATGACATGAGGCACTTAATTAACGGTCTCAGCATTAGGAAGGTGGAGAACCACTACATTAGAGAATAATTGAAGTTGTAGGCTATTAATAGCTTTTAAAGTGAGGCTATTTGTGAAGAGAAGAAGACTGTGTATAGACCTGATGTTTAGTTTACAAACCCGGTAACCTCAAGGAAGAAAAATATTACGTTATATTCATATAATGATCCACAGTTGTTTCAATTACCACAGAGATCAATGTGTCAACTCTATATCCACTTGGGTTCAGTTCTCCAAATTCTTTAATGGGAGAGAAGGCCTCATAACTGCAGAGAAAATCTTGACTGTTCTAAAGACAAAACTCCTAGGGACAACTTCAGTTTTCTAAAAGGAAGAATTTACTCAGGATGGTCACCATTTAACACTTTGTACTAGACACCTATCTGCAATGCAGCCCGAGAAGCTTCTGCAGTACTGCGCTTAAACCACACAGCAGGGTCTGCACACTGAGCCTTTTCACTTGGGTCAACATATATCACAAATTTATAAAATAAGTGTGAGAACTGACATAGATAACCTTTTGTTTGTATGAGTATCATTAAAACACCTTAAGGGATTTTAGTGGGATTAAGGTCTCTCAAAGCCTTTTGCTTTCTGTTCTCAGAAGAACGAGTAGAGGCAAATGTCACGAATGTTTGCATGTTTTATTATAGTGTTAATACTGAGGAAAGATAGTGCGTACTTACAGTGTGCAAGAATTTGATTCAATTAAGCTCCAAATTGTAGGCAAGTAAAGAAGCTATAAAAAAATTCTTCTCAGATATTAATTGTTCTATTACTCATTTTCCAGGAATGATAATGTGTTGTTTGTGTTTGTATCTCAATTTGTAGAAAATCATTAAGCTATGAGTATTTTCACTAGCTGAAACTAGGAAATGAAAAATATTTTGTGGCATTTGGTAGTAATTTATCAGTACATAGGAAGACACTGGTAATAGAATTGTAGATGTTTATATATTTGTTAAAGTGATTTGAAAATTTGATTGTTTTCACTTAAAAAATTACAGTGCAGAGGAGATAGTTCATTCAGTCGAGTACTCACTTCATAGGTATGCATGAGGAACTCAAAATTCAAATGAAAAAGAAAAATGAGGCATAGGGCACACATTTGTAATCTCAATCTTAGGCAGGAGAAAGGTGGATTTCTTGGGTTCACAGCCATTGGTATGGCCTGCTTTGTGAGTTCTAGGCCAATGAGAGAGTTTCTTTCAAAAGCAAAAGGTAGACAACCATCAGAGGAATAACACTTGATAGTGTCCTCTGACTTCCATATGCATTTTAACACAAACACATCATATTACATACATACATACATACAGAAAGGCAGACAGATACAGACAAACACCTGATAGAAGATAGATAGATAGATAGATAGATAGATAGATAGATAGATAGATAGATAGATGATTGATTGTCTGGCAAGGTAGGTTACAATAAGGTTAAAGCAATTGTTGCCTGATAGTCTAAAATTGATCTTCAGGACCTACATGGTAGAAGGAGAGAACTGCTTTTCACACTTTCACAAGTTGTTTCCTAACATCCATCAGACATCTACATGCGCACCACAATGTGACTACCTACAAACACAAAACCACACATACACACACCATACATATATACAATTTTTAATTTACAGATTATGTTAATTTTTAACTTCTAGTAATTTAGATAAATGATACATCTGTACTGTCTTAGGGTTTCTTGGTTGTGATAAAAACACCAAGACCAAAAGCAGCTTGGGGATGGAAGGGTATATTTCACCTTACAGTTTGTACTCTATCATGCAAGGAAGTCAGACCAGGAACGCAAGGAACGAATCTGGAGGTAGGAACTGATACAGGGGCCATGGAGAAATGCTACTCATTGGTTTGTTTTTCATAGTTTGCTCAGTCTCCTTTTGTATAGCACGCAGGACCAACAGCCCAGGGTAGTACCACCCAAAGTGGGATGGGTCCTCCCATATTAATGATCAATCAAGAAGATGCCTCACATGCTAGGTTAAAGGGCAAATCTGATGAGGCATTTTCTCAATTGAGATTCCCTCTTCTAAAATGACTCTAGCTGTGCCAACTTGACATAAAGCTAAGCCAGCAAAGCCACCACGTTTTTTCTTGCTGTGAGATACAGTTGGGGTCAAAAGTCTCTCAATAAAGTTTTATATAGCTGGGCTACTAATTATATGCTTCTCTTTAATTTTAGGTAAGCCTGAACATAATTATCAAGGTAGGATGAGAAGTCATACTGGATTAGTTCATTCCAAAAATAACTATTAATGTAGCAAGAACCAATTATTGAATATATTTTGCAAACCATCCCAAAGACCCACTTCTTCAATAGCTATGCAGAAAATCTGTCTAGAGTGTACTCAGAGTCAAAAGTTTGTTCTTAGAAGACATTGCATCACTGCTTGCTACAGTTGCACCTTAAGTGTGGTCAAAGGTCTATATAACATGGTCTTCAGCATGATACAGGTAGGAGGTAGTAAAATGTTTAAGCATTAGGACCTTGTAGGTATTTAGATTATTGGATGGCCTTGAGGAAGACAGTGAGATCCAGGCTCTTCTCTTTCCTTTGATTCCCTGGCTATGAGGTGAATAGCCTTTTCCTACTGCTTACTACCCTCTGTGATTATGTGGCTTCATCACCAGAAATATAAAGGCATCAAAGACACTCTCAATAATGGGCTGAAATTTCTAGAATTTTAAGGCAAACAAAACCTTTTATCTTTGTAAATTGAATATCTTGGGTATTTATTATAGTTAGGAAAAACTAAGGATCATATTACTCTTTCCTTGTCTCTAATGTGGATGATCAACCAAAGTCATCACTGGAGACAAATAAATAACAAGTGTTTCTTATTTGAGATACAGAACCAATGATAAAATATAGAAGGATTGCACCCAGATTCACCTTGGTGTACAAATAAGTTTATTGAAGTTACTTATTCTTATACCTTTTACTTATAAGATTACTTATAGGAACAGGAGCAAGACAAAGGCAGCTATATCCTATCAATATGGATGGCCACTCACAAAACCCGGAACCCTTGGCACAATCTGCATGACATGTAGACAAATCTTGTGGTCAGAACATTTCTCCTGATATCTGAGATGATCTGAAAATTTCCTCCTCATAAATTTGTTTACTACTTCAGTAACCTCATGGAGAGTTTCCCTTTGTTTTGCTAGTTTCAGGAACTTTCTGAGACTTGTAGGTTGCTTTCTTCCTGAGTCACAAGTTCTTTCTGTCTCTTTACAAGAGGGAATGTTTCTGCGTCTTCTAACTTCTGAGCCTTAGGGAGCTTTCCTCCATAGTTGAGTGTTTAAACCCCTAAATTTGCTACATAATACTATGAAGGTCATATTTTTTTTTACCTTCTGCCATGAACAATGGGTTTTAAGCATCTTCATTTAAAAGGAAACAAAGAAGACAAAAAGTCTATCCTTAACCTATTATTGGCTGTACTACCCCATTAGCAAACATGAATTAAGGTGGGAAATTCAGGCTGTAAAAATAATAGAAATAGTAGCAATAATTATAAATCCAAGTTATTAAGTTCAGCTGTATGCCAGAGGTTGGATATATAATTAAATAGCAAATGTGTAAGGAACAATTAACATGCAATATTGATGAATAAGAAAACTGCTCAAGTAATACAAAGTCAGCCATCTGGTCACAAACTTCCTTTGAGAACCAGAATTTGAGCCTAAACTCAATATCAAAATAAAATCCCATTGCCTCATTCTCAGACAGGACATTTACATAAAACAGGGGGGTCCTTAACAAAAAGTAAATCTTTAGATAAAGACTATCCAGCCAAGCAATTTTCAAACTCAAGTCTCTATGTAGAAACCACTGAGAGGCTTGTTAAATACAAGTTCTGCTTTTATAGTGCTGTATGAGACTGAATACTGTGTTTCACTCCTACAGCCACTTGCTTCTAACATAGATGGTATATAAAAACATCTTCTCACTTAACATTTCTGTGTTCAAGATGGCTGTGTTCAGATTCCTGAAACGTATTTGAAAATGGCTTCATTTAGATTATGACTTAAATGTTCTAGAAAATTGTTTTGTTGTTGTTGTTGTTGTTATAGTTGGCAGAGTGGAGATATAAAAGGTGATGAAAGTTTGTTTATCAGGTGTGCAAACATTTTGAGAAAAGCCTATACTTTAGATTTTTGTTCACTATAATTTTAAACATAAGGATCACTAGATAATTAATGGAGCTTACCAACAAAAAAAAAGAATATATCTCAAGACCTATTTGATGACATGCCATGAATCTGTAATTATGACATTAAATTATACATTATTTTATCTCTACTCAGAGATACACTAGCATGTAAGAAATTACAAGTTTGGGCAAGAGAAATCGCTCAGAAGCTAATAGCATATATTGCTTCTTGAGGGTGTTCCTCAGCATCCATGTTAAAAACAACACAATTATCTGTCAGTCCAACTCCAATTGATCTCAAGCCCTCTTCTGGTTTCCACAGGTACCTGCATACATGTGGCATATCCTCATGCAGACACATACAGACATACACACACAAATAAGTGTAAAGAAAAAGAGAATGAAATAATTAGTTTGATTTGTTTATTCCTCTCTCTCAAACACTGCCTCATTTCATCTGGCCCTGGCTGGCATCTAGACCCTTGGGTGTTGCGGTAAATCGTCACTCAAATACGCCCCAGCAATGAAAGCAAGACTTAGTTAATATGAATACATGCTATGCGCCTAGATTGGGCAGATCTACTGCTACACTACCATCTTCCCCATCTATGAGACCCCTTAGAACTTGCCATTTCTCCAGGCCATGTGCTTCTGCTCTGCTTTTCTTCTATTTCCTTCTCCTCTGTGTCCTCTTCCTCCCCTTCTGCTCCACCTTCCCTTTTATCTGCCCAATCATCAGCTCTCCTTTATTTTACAAATTAAGGTGGGAATCAGGTTTACAGGAAATCACCTGAGTGCTGACTCATTCCTTGTTTGCAACCACTCACAGGAGAACGGAATTAACATCAAATATGATTAGCCCCAGGGCTATCCACAACACTTGGGATTATTATTTTGGCTGTGAGCCACTGTACCAAGCTCAGATTTATTAGTTTATATTTCCTAAAACTCACTGCCTCACCCTGAGAAACATCTCTTCTGGCTAAAGCATTTTAGACAATTTTCTCTAGAATCTACTGCAATGCAGCCTGTTCTTGGCAAAAAGCAAAGGTAATTCATTTTTGGCCTCAGAAACTCTTTTTTAAAATTGTATCAAGAATAAGTTGAAGAAATAAAGGCTGTGATACAGCAAAATGAAAGTGCTTATTAGAAATAGGAGTCAGGTGGCATAAACAGATGAGAATGAAACAAATTCCTTAGGCAAACTGGGCTCCACTCTGCTAATGATTCTAACTAGAAGTGAACCATTGCTTTTAAACATTCTCATCACAGGGTCACAAACAAAAACAGGCTCTGGAAGCAGTATTCCCAGTCAAATCACATCCTACATTTATTTTAATCCCTTAAGTAATTTCTCAGGAGATTTTTGAACCAGTGTTGTTTAAAAAATCAGATCCACCTCCTCTTTGTGTGTCTGCCAATTTCTAAGTAGCTTTCTAATGCCAAGCTTAATTGATAGGATCCCAGAAAGCCCTGTGGTGGGGTAATGTTCTTTTCTAACATACTGCAGACATGCTGTGCTCTTGTGCCTTTCTGTTTCACCCTTCCTCTTTCCCGAGGGCTTTTTATTTGCATGCGTTTTCTTGTCTGTTCATTAGAAGACCAACTTGAGAATAAAATAAGATTAAATTTTGCAGACTTTGTTACAGATAGTGTTGGGAAAATATTAATTTCATCCTTTTCACCCTTGGTTCATTGACTCTATTCCTTTCCCCACCCTATATACAAACCAGTCATTTACAAAATTAGGATACAAACAAATCACTTCAAAAATTATCATATACTGTGTTCTAAATAACCAGGTTTTATGCACATTCCTTGACCTACTGTTATATGTCTGTCAGCCACTATCTTCACTTGAAGGATGTATTTCATTTAGGTTAGTTATTATCAAAATTCTATGTCTCCTTCAAGGGTCATCTAATGCCACTTTCTTGAATCTATTTACGATTGCATCTAGTCCTTCTGATTAGATCCTCCATTCTTACTCTGATACTTCAAGTGTCTTCAAGTCAATGCCAACATCTTGGTTTTTTTTCTGTCTGCACAGGAGATGTTATCTCTTGTTGATGTAATGCATTGCTAGTCTGAGGACAGTGGGTGCCAGTGGTATCATGAAGAAACAACTCTATAGGAACTTGCAGCAGCGACAATAACTTCTTTTAAAGGTCACCAGGAAGAGTAGCCAGCCACTTTCCTTTATTACTCAATAGTCTTCATGCCATAAGTGTTACAGCAGTCCTTGGGTCCTCTAGGAGAGTAGTACATGTTCTATATCACTGTGTCAGATTCTTCTTCAGTAATCTCTCCTCTCTTGTAGAAACATTCTTGATAAACTGTAAAACTAATGATTTTTGGTCCCTTGTCTATACAGAAGTAATCACTTCTGGTTCCTATATTTGAGTACTTATCAATTTCTAGAGCTGTTTACAGCTCTGAATTCTTGAAATTAGAATTCTTGAAATTAGAATTCAGTAGGCTTTCTTCAGTGACGAATGAATGACAAGAGGGCAGCACTGACTTCTTGGTGTTGGTGCTAGAGCTGGAATCAGAGTACCTGCTTTATTTATGTGTTTATTTCTTACATTTATTTAATGCATGTTTGTGTGCGCACATGTATGTGCACAAGCATGTGTGTACTCATGTACATGTACACACGTGTGCCATGACCTGTGTGTGGAAGTCAGAGAACAACTTGTGAGTGTCCCTTTTCTTCTTCCAACATTGGTACAAAAACTAGGACCAATCTCAAAATATCACTAATGTTGATATAGGCTAAGTGGTTTTAATTTTAATAAAGGACAAAGTAAATACATAATTATCTACATATTCCAGAAATGAGTTATTCTGAGCTCCACTGAGGTTTCTTGACTGTCCTTCATCTACTGCCTCCCTTAAAAACCACACTTTGATTTGATTGGGGTTATCATCCCTTTACTTTCCAGCTTTATGATCTATATCTGTACTTTTATATGTTTTGAATATGTATATGAATATTTCTAAATCTATGTAAATAAAATTAAACTGTGAATATTCACTTTTAAATTGGTTTTGCATAGAATAGCACACTCATAAGGTTTATTCAGGTCTCTGCACAGCTACCATGGTTTCATTTTCAATTTCTCAACTTAATTATTATTAATTAAAGTGTTATTGTATACATTTCCAATATGTAATCCTTACCATCCATTCTTTACCACTACATTTTACAGGAATTCTACTGGTTGCTGTTTCACAATATACCACCCCAGGTGCAGTCCAGTATTAATTGACATTAGAGTTCATTCAGTTTTTTCCAGTTATTTTAAAATATTACACATAATGTTCATCCTGATAGTTCTCTGCATACTATATGCCTGATACTGGAAACTTAGACAACAACATGTGGCCAGTGGGGACATGGATCTTAGAAAAGAACTTACTACCACCCCTTTCCTAAACCAAAATAATTCCTATGTTTTAAATACTTTTAGATAATTGTCAATATTACTACTCTATAAAAGAGGTTTCATTTTGCAGCAGTGACTATTACAGAAAATCACAACTTGTCAAAATGCAAGGAACAATACAATTCATACACCCAAGACTCAGAGAACATTGTGGAAAAGGGGTAGAAAGAATGTAAGAGCCAAAGAAACTGGCAGTCTGTGTGGGATTGTTTCCTAGACATGCTAAGGAAGCCACATACCACAATACGATGTCTAAACAAGGCCTGAACAATTCCAACAACAGTTTACACCCCCAATATATATGAGGGAAGTCTCATGGGTCATGAAGAGCTATAGAAAAAAATTAACAATTAATGAAAGACAAGGAATTGGTTATCTAATAGTGAATAGTCAGCCCTAGAAACATATATATTCAAGCAATACCCGACTCAGCAGGTTTTAGATGCATTAATTAATATATACACTCTCATAAAAGTATACATATACATACATATATACACACATATTCATATATATATATATATATATATAAACAATTGTTAAAGATGAGGAGGCTGTGAGTTTAGGAGGAAGAGTTGATGGATGTGGGAGAGAAAGAAATGATGTGATTATATTTTCCTTCATTAAAACATTTCAGAGATCTCAAGCTCTGCTAAAGTTAGTCTGAAGCTTTTAGCTTTTATTGCAGTAAATCACTGCAGATGGAATTTGGTGCAGTATATTCTCCAGACCCACACAGTATCTAAGATCCCCAAGTGTTTCTATAAATTATCATAGTAAATGAAGGCAGTTTAGGATAAGGGCGAGAAAATGATTCAGCTTGGGAGCTAGGGTTCATGCAAGCATGACTTGGCTTCCCTACACAGGGCTTAAGAAGAGAAGCCATTTCCTGAACTGGCTGGCCAGAGGGTCTGGTACCGATGATGGAAGTTGGGGATGAAGGAGAGAGACACTCCTTGAGTGAGGTGGAAAGCAGTAGGCAAGAAAATTCCAGCACAAAGAAAGACAATAAGTCTTAAATAAGCAAAGGTTTTAGATTTTTCACGTGATGCAATGTATAACATTACAGATATTAATTGGCACCTACAACAATAACTCCATTGTTAGGCCTGCCTTTGTTCTGTAAAAACCTTAGAATGTCTATGAATGGACACTGTCAGGAGAAGTTAATCAAGGAAAATGGATAAGTGAAAGAGAGAATTTGAGAGGCATAAAGACTTCAAGGAGCTGGAAGCTGTATGGAAGGGGACAAGACAGTAAATGTTTGAGTAGAAGAAAAGTGGGAACACAATCGTAACTGATGCGGCATCATCTCCCACTTTCCATAGAAACTCTCCATTAAAATCTCTTTTGCCCATATGACTTTTATACAAGTGGATCTGCAGAGGAAATCCAGAAGTTCCCAGGCTCAGTCTACCTCATCAAACACAAATCACACATAAGGAAGTTAAGGGAAGTACCAGAAACCTGGAGAGGGCTTCTGAAGTCCGAGATGTGTGAAATTCTATACTTAGGTATGGGGAGATTATCTGCGGTCAGCAGCCATTCACTTGTGACTGGTGAGCCTAAACTGGACCCCAGAGGTTGGATTTCTTTCCATATTCTAACAGAGCTCTTTCCATGTTCTGAATATGCAATTTAAATGGAGTATTGCCAAATATAAGCTATTTGAAATATAATTATTGAGAAAGTGGATGAAGTGAGCTGGGATTTTTCCACTCTTTTCTTACAGGTAGAATCAAATTTTCAAGAATGATTGAGAAAGATTGGTGCAAAGAATTCCTCTGGGAACTATTTTTTCTTGTAATACATTTTAAATTAAAAAATAATAACATTTCCCTTTGTGCCTTCTAGCCTCTCACAGGTAATGAAGAAGTTTGTAGGAGAGAATAACCAAATAATTTTACCTATAATTTACTTTTTATGGATAAATAGGATTAGGGAATAAAATTTTTGTCTAAATAGATCCAAAAATCTCCCTTTAAAATTAAAAATAATCTAACTGACAGCATAGTTTCACAGTTTAATGAACAGTATTTTATTTTCAGTGCCTAACATAACTGTGCATCTATAACTGATAACATCTTAGAGTTAATTAAATGTGATATTTCTAGACACTGTTGCTAGGAGACAATATATGAGTTAGATTTGTACAACAAAGCACACCTGGAGAGTTACCTTTCTACTGCTTTGGCCAAATGCCTGACAGAAGCAGCATGAAGAAGGGAAGCTCACTGTGGCTCACAGTTGGAGGGGATACTTTGTTCATGGTGGGGAAAGCATGAGGGAGGAATGGCAGGTGGCTCTTCACACTGAATCTGCCTTTAAGAAGCAGGGAGTGGTCAAGGAACTTACAGCCAGTCTATCAATCCTCAAGAAACACCCTCAGTAACTTCCTCCAGGACTCATCTCTCAGAGTTTCTACAAATTTCCAAATCAGAGACATCAACCGAGGATCAAACACGTGAGCCTATGGAGAGACAGAAGGGTTTCTATAAGTGGAAGAGTCTGGGTCTATGGAATATATATTGGTTATAAAGGTAGTCATTGTTAGCAGGATGGTCATAATTGGGTATCTTGTGTTAAAGCTGTGGCTACCATTATTTTGGAATCTGCTCAGAACAGCAAAAATGCAGGTAGGTAAAGACAAATTTTGCTTTAATGATGAAAAATTTTGACAACTTTATCAGAGTAAACCAAAGAATCATTGAGGCAACAATATTGATTTGACTAGTTGGTTTCAAGTAATTTAATACCTATCAAAAATATTTGGCTTATTTTTAAAAAAGAAAATAATCAGTCTAACACCTAAAAATGATGAACTTAAGAAATTGAAGAAACAAATGTATATGTTCAATTATAAACATATTATTAAAATGCCTTGCTATTCTCTGATGTTCTTTAAATATTTATGGATATTATTAAGTATCAAAGGATACAAAATAACAGTTAAAGAATTTATTGGTATGTTTGCTAGAGTAGTTCATGTCATATTGTAAAAAGAATCTATACTAAGATGGTAAATGAAGCATGTCATTGATCTAACAATGACATCTCAAATCAATAGTAAGTCCCTTCAGATTCAAACACTGAGTGAGTGTGGTTTTGTGGTTTGCTTTTTTTTTTTTTTTTTTTTTTTTGCTAATTAATAGTTTTTCTATTAGAACAGGAGTATCTCACTCATGTAGTCCCAGAACTTAGGAAGCTATGGCTGGAGATTCATGAATTATGTGTTGCGTAGTGAGTGAGATCCTTTCTCAAAAAAAAAAAAAAAACTTTTGCACATTTTCAAAAAAAAAAAAAAAAAAACCTGGAAGTCCTCTACTGTATGTGTGTTGGGGGCCTCATATCAACTGGTGTATGCTGTCTGTTTGGTGGCCCTTTTCAGGTCCAACCTAGTGTTAGAATTCTGTGCTTGAATAAGTAGGATGTTTTTTTTTTCATAAATATTTCTCTGGTGACTATCCTGGTGGGTTGACTTATGAAAAATGAATTGGCAATCAGTGTTCATTTTCAGTTTCAATATTTTATCATCTTGAATACAAGACAGCCAAGCAAGTTTATTAATCAATATCTAGGAAAAGAAAGTTCTTGAATCCATGGAAAACTGTTTTAACATCTATTTTATTTTCAGTTAAAGCATACTTTGAATTTTTTCCTCCTTTGCCTCCCTCTAGCCCTGCTCATATTCCCTTTCCCTTCCTCCAAGGCCATGGCTTCCTTTTCTTCAAGTATTACCGTATCACATACCGATCCACAGCTATCGACTATGTTGTCATTTGTTGAGGTATTATTTAGGTAGGTATATTGTTGAGATTTCATAGGTATACCTTGCCTGTCATAGTTAGAAAACACAATCTTGCAACAGATTTCCTGATTCCCTTGCTCTTATAATCTTTCTGTCTACCCATTTTCCACGATGCTTCTTAGGCTTTAGATGCAAATATCTCTATCAGTTGGGACTACCATCTTATGATCTGTTGTTCTCTATATTTTAACAAGTTGGGGCTTTCTGAAATGGTCTCTGTCTGTACAAGAAGTTTCTTTGATGATAGATGAGAGCTACACTTTTTTTTTTTTTTGTAGTTATGAGGATAGGTCTTTAGAATGCAATTAGGAATTATTTTGAGGTAGGAAAAAAGTGATGTTGAGTTCCATGACCTCATAAAGCACTAGTAAGTAAGTTTGCAGAACCTGGATTCTCTTCAACTGAGTGGACCTTAAGTTCAATAAGATAACTGTTGGCTACCAGGCAGACATGGGTGTCACTATTACATCTTTAGGGGAACTCTCCCATGCTGTTCACTGCTGTGGCTCATAAGCTCAGTAGGACGGTTGATGGCTTCCCTCCCTTGGCGATTTGCATAGCATCTTCTGCGGACTCTGGAAACTATTCTTCGGGGGAGATGCTCTGGGCCTGATAAAGCTCAGAAGTTCTGTGTCCAGCATATGTATTTCTTTGGCAATAGGGATTTAACTTCAGCCCACAACTGGGAGGCAATCGAGGGTAATAGTAGTAGTCTACATGATGTGGAGAGTCTCTTGGAGTTCCCTGAACAACAACTTGAAAGAAGGTTCCTCGTTCAGTACTGGGGATTTTGTTAGTTAGCCTTTAGTTCTTGGGGTTGGCATTATCACACCAACTAGCATATTTTCGTGTGTGTGTGTGTATTATATGTAATTTTAAGTAAATATAAAATACTATGACCCTAATGCTTTTTCTTTTTTTTTAATTTTATTTTATTTTTAATTTATTTTTACACTCCATATTCCATTCCCCACCCTCTCATCCACCCTCCCTCTGCTCCACATCCCACACCTCCTCCATACCCCACCCCTCTCCACGTGGATGCTCCCACCCCCACCCCACCTGACCTCTAAACTCCTTGGGGCCTCCAGTCTCTTGAGGGTTAGGTGCATCATCTCTGAATGACACAGACCTGGGAGTCCTCTACTGTATGTGTGTTGGGGGCCTCATATAAACTGGTGTATGTTGTCTGGTGGTCCAGTGTTTGAGAGATCTCAGGGGTCCAGATTAACTGAGACTGCTGGTCCTCCTACAGGATCACCCTTCTCCATCACAAATGGGACTGAGGCATCCACACTTGAACTCTTCAGCTTGATGAACTTTTTGAGATCTGTGGACTGTATCTTAGGTATGTGGCACTTTATTTATTTATTTATTTGGCTAGTATCCACTTATTAGTAAGTACATACCATGCACGTCCTTTTGAGTCTGAGTTACCCTTTCTAGTTCCATCCATTTGCCTGCAAAACTCAGAATGTCCTCATTCTTAATAGCTGAGTAGTATTCCATTGTGTAAATGAACCACATTTTCTGTATCCATTCCTCTGTCGTGGGACATCTAGGTTGTTTCCAATTTCTGGCTATCACAAATAAGACTGCTATGAACATAGTGGAACATGTACCCCTGTGGCATTGTGAGGTGTCTTCTGGGTATATTCCCAAGAGTGGTATAGCTGGGTCGTCAGGTAGATCTATTTCCAATTTTCTGAGGAACCTCCAGATAGATATCCAGAGTGGTTGAACCAGTTTGCAACCCTACCAGCAATGGAGGAGTGTTCCTTTTTCTCTGCATCCTTTCCAACATGTGTTGTCATCTGAGGTTTTGATCTCTTTCTGATTGATGTAAGGTGGAATCTCAGGGTCATTTTTATTTGCATTTCTCTGATCACTAAGGACTTTGAACATTTCTTTAGGAGCTTCTCGGCCATTTGAGAGTCCTCAGCTGTGAATTCTTGGTTTAGTTTCAAACCCCATTTTTTGATTGGGTTTTTTTTTTTTTTGGTGATTAACTTATTGACTTTTTTATATATTTTGGATATTAGCCCTCTATCGGATGCGGATTAGTGAAGATTTTTTCCCTCTCTTCAACCCAGAAAGTAGAATTTAGATTTTCACTTCTTTTAAAGTGGGCTGGACTTAGATGTTCATTGCTAATAACCACAATTTAGAAAGCCAAAAATCAATGGCTTTACTGGGGTGATACCTGGAAGGAACAACTCTAGCCAATTGACCATGATTAATTTTACAAGCTTATACAAACAGACACACACACAGGCATGTACACACACATGCACACACACATGCGCACACACACCACCTAACTCTGACAGAATGCACTAAAATTGTCACATTAACCTGCATTTTCCTGCTGAAAAAAAACCTGTTTCCTTGGCATAATAATTTTAAGGCATCTGGTGAAAACCAATGAAGATAGTCAACAGTTTTTCCTTCTTATTTCATGCCTCAAGGTCACAAAAGATGAAGACTGACAGAGGCTACCTCAGATTGGAGGAGGCAAAGGAGACAAGACAGACAGCTAGCACCACGTGGTACACTAGATGAAGGGCTGGAAGAAAGAAGGCATGTGGGTGGCATTGATGTGAGAACAGGAGAACACTGAATAAAGTGTACACACTAGCAATCCTGAAACTATTTCATCTACAATTCATACATCTATAATTTTGTTAGGAGAATTACACCCACATCAATGTCTTAGTTTTGATCATTGTTTCTTAGTTATGTAAGAAGTGAACTTTATGAGGCTTGAGCTGAAGAGAAAATTGGTTCTCTGTAATGTTCCAACTTCTCTATTATTTCCAAGCAAATATGCTACACTGAAATCCCAAACCGTGAAATATATTTACACAAAGGTTTATAAACAACGTCTCCATCAGCATCACTCTCAAAGCTGTTAGTTTACAAGTGGAATAAATTCTAGCATTCATTAACAATTACATGAATTGTATTTTTGTAATAGTCCATTGGTCCTGCCTCTGGACAAAGTCAGGTAAGTATAAATTGAACCCTGTATATCAAAGAAAAGTGAAGCATAATATGAATCTGTATCATAAAATTTATGTTAGAGAATGAGACAGTCACCAAAATGAAATTATTGGCAATCTTATTGATAGGGAAATTAGAATACAGAAAGCTAACCTGCAACTATCCTTGGACCATATTTGTAGGCAGAGAGAATCTGAGTAAGAAAAACATACTTTGAGGAAGCATTGAAGGAATTATACACTGCAATGAGTATGAGCTCCTCAGGTAATTACATGGGACAATACCCTAAACCCTACATTTTAAAATGTACACTAAAATGTATACTAAAAATGAACATTTTAGCTCCTTCATAACTCTAATCCATTAAAGTCTACTTAAGATGAAAGAAACAAACGAGCACCAAGAAACTTAGTACACACTCTGCTCATTTTGTGAGGTTGTAGAACATGGCCGTGTGTGTGTGTGTGTGTGTGTGTGTGTGTGTGTGTGTGTGTGTATGTATTATATGAGATATAAACATGGACTTTGGGATCCATGTTTTCCATTTGGCATGGACCTGGAACTGTTTTGTGAGTTAAAGCCTTCTGTCACCTCAGAACAGCTAGCTATTCTGACTGACTTCCTTATGCTTCTCTTCAACCTGGCACATTATCAACATCTATAGATCTGCCTCAGTTAATGACACAGAATAGTTGCTCTCTGTTCATAGTTAAAAATCATAAACATCTTGATATCAATTCTCACTTAAAGTTTTGAATGTGATAAATGGTTTATTCAGATTATTGCCAAGGTAATGAGCCAGAATCTATTCATCTAAAAGGTTTTGATCCTTCTAAATATGTTCCTAAATTTGATTATACTTTATGTATTTATATATTTATTTGTGTGATTCATTTATTGTGTGCATGTGCACATGCATTTATGCTTGTGCATGGGCATGTGTGTTGCATGCTTGCCCTGGCATGTATGGAGGTCAGAGTAGCTCTCTGCCTTGTGGGTCCAGAGAATTGAATGCAGATGGTCAGGCTCCCCAGAAGGCACCTTTACCTACAGATCCATCTTACCAGTTCTACATTTGCTTTTAGCAAATTGTGCATTAGTGATAAAACACTAAGTCGGTTCAGATAAACATCAGAGAAAACACATGAAAACTCAACATCTGACTATTCATTCAATGTTGTTGATTTAGTCAAAGACTCATGTAGCCAGGTTGGATTCAAACTCCCTGGTTAGGTTGAAATGAAAAATAGAGAAGGATTATCTAAGTCTCATTTTGAAGCTGAGGTTGCTAGGCAACTGATCTGACAACTAGCTAGGCATAGCACAGGCCAATCACAATGAACAATCTACAAATTCTTACACAGATGCCGCTGGCCATCCAGTCTTCTGTGACATGGTCCATCCATAGGTGCTAGTTGATTAGGATTCTCATAGAGTGGATGAGGGCACAGCAGAAAGGGTAGGTGAGGAGCCATTTGGTAGCTAGCTACCTATCAGTAAGGAAGTATTGGTAGATTTTACTAAGCAAGAGTCGGTGATAATACTGAACTATAATCTTATTTGATTGAAATAATTTCTTGGAATATCATATGCCTTAAGAGACTTAGTAATGTTTTCCAGAATTATGAAAAATTGTTCAAGAAAGTATATTTGTTTTTTTTAAAGGTGTATCTCATGGTTTTCTGAACCTCAAACCTTTTTCTTTAGCTAGAAGAAACTTAGAATGGTAGTTCCATCTACCTTGTATGCTTGCATCTGCTTTTATTATATTTTTAGTCTAATTTCTTTCCATGTTTGGAATAAAGTCCCCTATTGTTTTGTATTATTTTATCCTTTTGTAGTTATTCATGCAGTCTCAGAAGTTGTAGGTTATTAAATAGAAAGACCAGTGCCAGGTATGAGTGAGTGAGTGGGTTAGTGGGCTACCCTTCACAAATTGTTAGTCAGGGAAGCACTTTAGGGATTTAAAAAATACAGACAATGCCCTCCGAGGCTTGTTCCCCACCAGTGCAAAATGGTAAAATTCTAACTGAAGACAGGATATGCTTTTAATGCAAGAGATAAGACATGCTGGAATTGAGATCAAACATTTCTTTCTGTAGGCTAATCTTCAGAGTGCTGGAAGGTGCCATGCACAAGGCTGGGGAAGAACTATTTCCAATCTTACTCAGTTTCTGACCCCATGTGCTAAACAATCAATCAGCCAGAAAAGAGATGCCTACAGGTAAAGTGGTGTCAAGTGTCTTATGGAAGCAACTATAACCTCAGAAAAAAGAGTAGTGGGGGAGGAACAGTGGTCACAAACCACACTAGCCAACTCTCTGCCATAACACATACATTAAATTTTCTAGACTACCAGCACTCGGGAGGCAGAGGCAGGTGGATTTCTGAGTTCCAGGCCAGCCTGGTCTACAAAGTGAGTTCCAGGACAGCCAGGGCTACACAGAGAAACCCTGTCTCGAAAAAATAAGAAAAAAAAATTTTTTTTCTAGACTTTTCCACTATCATTTACTGAGATTTACTTCTATCTCCTAGGGTGACTATAAAATGTGGCCTTTCACCTTTGTGGCATATGAATTCATATTAAGGAAGAAAATGAGAAACCCTAGGAAAATTTGAATATCTAAAAGTAAGGATTTGAGTTAATGATTTGACTTTAGGGCCAAGTGTTTATGATACTCAGCAATGTGTGTGTGTGTGTGTGTGTGTGTGTGTGTGTGTGTGTGTGTGTGTGAGTGAGTGTGTTATATGTGTGTTTGTCTGTGTGCACATGTGTAGTCATGGAGCTTGAATCCATGGTCTTATGCATACAAAGCATGTATCCCACCACTGAGCAACATCACTGGCAATTACTTTAATGGATGTTTTTATTCATTTATTCTAAAGAAAATTGAACTGATATAGACATGAGCTGCATCCTAAATCTATATCCCAGCACTTTCTGGGTGAACTTAGCGTTCTTCTTTGCCAAACCTCAAATCTCTCAGGATGATCATACTAGCATCTAAATTGCAGGGGCTTTAAGGACTGAATGAATTAAGACATGAAGTTACTTAAAATTTGGTGTAGGCCTCTGTAAGTATTTGTTATTCTTGTCACACATACTCTGTGAGGGTAGATCTAATTATTATTTTGAACGACAAGCTCTGAACTTGACTATTAGAACATTAAATCCAATATTCTTTCCACTTGGCTGATGATTTATTGGGCAACAAAACTGAAATGAAAACTCAATCTAAAGGAAAAGAAGATTGCAAAATTCAAAATAGGCACCATTCTTTGGCAGAGTGAGTCTCCACATACCTCAAGTGCTCCATGCCTTTAGATATCTAATAAAACTCCATGCAAACCCTGTATCTTAAATGTCTTTGAAAAAGAAAGTCTCAGTCTGTTGTAGAGAATCATTAGTCACGATAAGACCAGCTATTTTTTAATGGTATTACAAGCATTTACTAATGGTTCTTTGTGGTATCTAGAATAACTTTTTGTTTTGTTTTGTTTTTTTAATTTTTAATATTTTTATTACATATTTTCCTCAATTACATTTCCAATGCTATCCCAAAAGTCCCCCATAGCGCCCCCCACTTCCCTACCCACCCATTCCCATTCTTTTGGCCCTGGCATTCCCCTATATTGGGGCATATAAAGTTTGCAAGTCCAATGGGCCTCTCTTTCCAGTGATGGCCGACTAGGCCATCTTTCCATACATATGCAGCTAGAGACAAGAGCTCCGGGGTACTGGTTAAAATTTCTTTTTACATCTTAATATAAAAATGTGACATTCTGGCATTCCTTGCTCAATTTAAATATGACCTGGAATCTTGGGCTGGCTGGAATGCTTCTTATCTGATTGGCAGCTGTGAGGAAGTCTTACCTCTCCTAAGCACCTATCAGGTGACTCAGCTCAGCTCACTGACTCACGAATGGGCATGAAACCAACAACTTGGGATGAAGCTGAAAGTAGTGGCAACTATATCATCATAGGTTATATTCATGATCTATAGCAATTATAACAACCCAGGCAGGAATAAGGATATGAAGAATAAGGAATAAGTGTCCATAAAGACATGGAAGTGTCCCTCACTTTGACTATCACACTGATGAAACCATAGAGCCTAAGAAATTGATATTTCTCTAGGAATCTTATGCTGAGAAAAAGAAGAGACTGAGCTTGGTGTCAGATAGAAGTACTTATTTCCTAGGAAGATATTTCACAGATTTGTGACAAATTCTCAGGCCACCTTGCAGAAGAGAGTGGACACAATGCAATGATAGTTTGGTAATAGATACGACTATACTTTGACTAAGACTGCTTAGTTATATACACCTGTTACATTCTAATATCCTGACTCAAAGATGGAGCTATTTATTAAAGCAATTGCTGGTGATGTAGCTCAGTGGTGGAGTACATGCTTTGGATGCATAAGAACATGGATTTAAGCTCCAGTACTCCACATCTGCACACAAACACACACACACACATAGCACTAGCCCTCTTTGTTCCTCCTCCCAAAGTGGCCATATTCAATCCAATCTCTCTCTTTCTCTCTCTCTCTCTCTCTCTCTCTCTCTCTCTCTCTCTCTCTCTCTCTCTCTCTCTCTCCTTTTCACTATTAATTCTCTCAATTGGCCTATTGGGGATTGTGGCCAAGCCTAGCTTATTAGCATAGCTAGGGTCAAACATGACCCTAACAATTCCAGTAAAGACATAGTTTCATAATGATCACAAATCATAGTTAGAACATCCTTATATATTTGGAAATTGAGACAGGACAAATCATTATTATTTTTCTTTTTCCATTTTCATATATATGTGTGTGTGTGTGTATACATGTTTGTCTGTGGGAGCACATGTGGGGTATGCACAGGCATGTGTGTGCATGTACATACACATGAGGCTCAAGTTTGGTAGTGATAATCGTCCTCAAATGCTCTCCCTTTTATATACCATGAAGATGTATATAAAAGCACACTGAGTCCAGGAGTGACATAAAGATCTCCAAGAGCTCATTGGTAATCAACTTCTATAAATCTCTCATCCATGACCTGGGACATGAGTGCTTGCAGCCTTACTTCCAGTATAGATGATAATATGGGAATATTTGGTTGCACTCATCTGGCATTGTGTATCCATTTATCTATTGTCCCTTACTCTGACATGCCTTGACACTTTTCAGACTATAACTCATAGCATAAGACAATGACTTGGGGTTGGCTTAGACCCCAGTGCTGAGGATGATATCAATATTGAACTAATTTGCACAGCAAGTGTTGAGAGGAGGCTATGCCTTGCTCTAAGTTATGACATATTGTAAAAAAAATAGCTTTTTAGACTATGCTTTACCTTGTCTCAATCTTTCAAGTAGCATTTGACTGCATTGTGAGGATAGAAAATGAGTCTTCTACTTGGCGGACACACCACCAGCTCCATTTGTCTGTCCAGTACCATCCACCTACTATAGACTGATAAATAACTTACTTCCAGGGGAAAGAAACTATGTTGCCCTATAAATTAATCAAAGTAAATTGAGACTTTACAAGTGTATGCATATATTAAAATCTATTCAGAAAAGTCAGGCCTGAGAACTTTCTAGACATACCAGCCTGAAGGAATTGTTCAACTTCTCCACTCAGACCCCGTGAAGAGAGCATACTCACTGAGGCAATCACAATTTGCCCACTGACTGGTCACCCAACCAACTGGTAGGTCGTTAGTCAAAAAAGTCACAGCTTTCTCAGGGACTTCAGCTCTGCTTCATTCACACTATTTAAGCAGTCTATTTGGATTGTCATCTGCCCATCTGCCTATTTGTCTATCTAGAGCTGCCATTCACTCATCTGCCAGTTCATTTGCCTGCATCAGATCCTGCCCTTTATGGCTCCACCACAATTTATTTTGTTGCTTAACCCTGACCCTACTGTCACCCCCAGTAGACATCTAATGAGATTAGTTATGTGACCATCCACCAAAACCAAAAGAAATAGCCAAAACACACACACAGACACACACACACACACACACAGACACACACACACACACACACACACAGACACACACACAGACACTACACACACACACTACACACACATAGAATATATAAAATATACTATCTGATAATTTATGTAAGAGATTAAGATTGTACTGGTATGATGACTCAGCAATTAAAAGCATGTATTACTCTTGCTGAGGACCCAAGTTCAGTTTGCAGTACCAATACCAAATTACTAATCAACCCAGCTCCAGGGGGATACAATGCCTCTAGCCTCTGCAGATACCTGCCCTCATGTGATCATACACATAGAGAAACAGACACAAATAATTAATCATATAGTAACTTTGAAATTCATATCTTTGAACATCATACCTAAGGCCCAGGAATGTTGAAGAAGAGAGGATGGAAAGACTGTAAGCCAGAAGATAGTGAAATTTGCTGTGAGATCATGTCTCCTAAGAATGTAAGAAGCTACACTCATAAAATGTCACAAACATGACTACATAAGCATAAATTGAACAAGGATAGCTACTATAGATATGCTAATGGGGATGGGGCTGGGGAGAAAGCCCACTGGGCCTCAGCCTTGTATAAAGAACTACAGGTAACTAAGGAATGCTGAGTGAGAATGGTAGTCTTCCCCAGGGAAGAGCACACTGATTGGCCATCCAAAAAAATAAAAATCAGGCCTGAAAACAAACATTAAAGTAACATTATACAGACCAAGTAGGTGCCTGTCTATATTTATGCTCATAGGTGTGTAAGAATTTTAGAGGTTTTTGCATGTGATCTTATATATACATACCAAATATACTTGTGTACACATAAAAAATTTCTGTGCATACACTATCACATGTCTACGGAACATTAAACATGCCACTCTCCCATGAAACTTGTGCCTAGGAACTCCAATTACCAATCAATTATGTGAAGCTCAGAAACAAAATGGTTTTAGAAGTCCTTATCCTGGACTTGCACCTCCTCATACATCACAATCCACAACAAGAGTGTCTCAAACGTTTCTCTTGCCCTTTTGAATACCTCCCAGATAATTACAGGTCATAGCACATAGCATCTGAGTGTTAACATGCCCTACACTTTCAGAACATGATGAATCTACTAATTAATATTCTTGTGAAATGAATAATTATAATTTTCACAGCTTTTTTTTTTCAATGCGAGCAATGAGTCCCAGCTAAAGGATCTGATAACACGGGATATTAATGGAATTTAGTCCAGCGCTATGATTTGCAGAGGGAAGATGGCACTGGAAAGATGAAATGATAACACAGTAAACAGGTTTTGGGGGTGCTGATTATATATACTGCAATAAATAGAAGTCATTCTGCCATTAATGTTATCCCAGGCTAATGTCATGTGAAGGGAGGTGTTCTCTGGGAGCACTGGAGCGGGGGGGGGGGGGGGGAGGAAACATATCAGTAAAGCAATTGTGAGGAAGCGCCTTGAAAATGGGATTCCAGTCAGTGGAAGGAGAGGTCAAAGATGGTGGTAAGGAAGGACTGTGACACCCTTGTACAAAAATATAGTTTTTAGTCAAATAAAATCAGACTAGTTCCGTAAGCCTCAGAAAATCCGTGTACTTCCATAGGAAATTGTAGAACATACTGACCCCTTAGTGAATACCTTATATTATACACTTTGAACTCTTCCATCTAGTGCAGGTCATTAGGGACCATGGAAGGAGTGACTATAGAGGAGTTGATGATTGGTTCCCATCTGTGTTGTAGATTTTCTTTGTAAATAAGCACCAAATCACTTCAATAATTTGAACAACAGGTCAATAAATGAAACAGAAGAAAATTATATCAAGGTGTAGCAGCAATTTAAAAGTGGCCTTGCCTTTATTCCTCAGAATACTCCCAGAATTTACTTGCCACAAAAATAATAAAATGGTAAAAGCTCACTGTTTTTCTAATGACCAAATGGGTTAAGCATAGATTTCGAAAACTCACTTATCACTCATTTTACCTGGAGATAGTCTCATTTAAACTATATTCCTGACTCCCAGTCTGGATACCTGAGTTAAATAAAGGATGCAAAGTTGCTATCTACCTCTCTCCAGAATGGTACCCAGACTAAGATGGAGTAATGTTTCTGTGGAGAGAACTGGTCAGATGCAGCGTGAGCATCCTCATCTCTGCCTCAGATTATATCTTGTAATGTTTTAAGTGAGTTTACAATTTTCTGTTGGGCCACCTTCACAGGATGCTAGATCTTCTCAATAAAAATTAACTTTAAAATAAAATTTGATGGGGCTGGCAAGATCTCTCATGGGTTAAGCACAGAGCACCGAGTTCAGCTCCCAGTACCCACAGCAGGCAGACACACACACACACACACACACACACACACACAGAGAGAGAGAGAGAGAGAGAGAGAGAATAAAATTTAAACCTAGTAATTAATTTAAATGAGCCTTTGTTAATATAATACCTATTGTTAGGAGATAGTGCTTAAACTTTTGAGTAATATGAACTCTTAAATCACTTATGTCATCTAATACTTAACCATGGCACTTTAAACATCAACTGCCCTACAGTTCGTTTTGGTGTGAGACCTGATGTAGAAACATTGTGTAGGCACTCAGTTTCCCTCACATAGCTAGGTGTTAGAATATAAGGTGGAAATCATCGACTAATATTTACCAACAGGATGAGAGGAGGATGGTAGCTAAGATTAATATGTATGTCCCCGCATCATTTGAGATGTGTTTTCAAGAGGGTACATTTTTAATTTCTCTTGCAGTTTCTTTATAGAGAAAATAATGTCAATTTTTTTTTCAGAAAATTGCTCCCTTTGAGCAGTTTCTAGCCAGTGTCATCAATGGTGGGACCAAAGTAAAGACCTCTCACTACTGAGGATGCTCTCTACCCTGTGATGCTGCCAGCATAAAGCAGATAGACTTTGCTCTTGTCAGACGAGTTGATTGTATCCTCTCCAGGTGCTCCTATCTATGCCTTGCCTCCTTGTGCATAAGTTTAGACAAGAAACTTAACACGGTGCCATCACAAGTTCCTCCTCTAGAAAGACTGTGAGAATTATAATTACTTACCTCTCAGGGATGTTATAACACTAATTAATTTCTCAAAACTCCATGAATAAAACTCATCTTGCATGGATGTTAATTACTATTATTCAAAGCATAGCCTCGAGGACATTTTCTGAAGAAGGTGGTGGGCAGGTTTCAAACCTCTGTCATAAAGGCCAAATGGCAATTAGTGAGGTCTGTAGAATTGAAAGGAGGCAGTTAAACAAGGGCTTATGATAATAAGGCCTGCCATCACATCAACATCACTATAGCAACAGATGTCAACTGAGAAGGACGGAACAGTTCATATCCCAAGACTGAAAGTCATCGGTGAGTCTCATGGTCTGTGGCAGTATTTCATAAACAAGACAATACCTCTATGCCTCCTGGGATCCTAATGACACAATTGCTCAGAGGATACTACTCTACATGATTATTTGAGCTTATCTGACAGTGTCATTTTGTTCATTTAAATACTGAAGTAACTTGAGATTCAGATAATACATCATCAAAGGTTGTAAGAAAATCGCCAAATTAGAGAATTATATAATCCTTCTCACCTGTCACTTTTTAGTTGAACATAACAAAACACTACATTACAATAACAATCAAATGATTGATTAAAAAAAATAGTTGTTTTCTCCCAATGTCTACCATTGCATTCATACCCTTTTGGCTTCTGTATCATCTTTTGACTTAGCTGGAGGGGAGTGTGAGGAGGGCAGGCCTTCATCTATAGACAAAGCCATATCATATAACCTAGTCAGCCATGTGAGTAGTGTGCTCTAAGATTTCTGAATTGAGGTAGTTTAGATAGAAACATAAGGGCCAACAGATTATTGGTATTCAAAGATTTCAGAACTCCTAATGTGAGTTGTTATTTATTTCCCATTGTGTGATTCCTTGTACGACTCTCATGGTATGACTTGAATGTTTTCAGACTGTGGCCCAATCAGAAGTATTACACAAGTACAGTTGATCAGTAGGGATAAGGGGCCCAACCACAAGGCTCTGCTGCCTTAAATGTGTGTTTGTGAATGCTGGAATAAGTGTGTCTGGTCACACATATAGAGGTCAGAGGACAACATTAGGGAGTCTGCTGTCTCTTTTCCACTATGAGATTTAGGGTTCAACTTGCATGTTCAGCACCTTTACCTGGTGAGTCATCTTGCCATTCTAGAATTAGACAACCTTTTTGTCTTTTCTACCTGTACTGTATCTGCCACTTATTTTTGTAGAGATCAGAGTCAACACCAATTGACTTTTTACTACAACCAGGCATAGTCATGGCTATTATGTCCCTGCTTCAGCAAAAGCAAGCAATCAAACAAACAAAAAATTCTCCAAGCATGTTTGTCTCAGTTTTTTCTTATAATTTTTAATTACATATTTATTTGGGGGAGGGGGGTAGGGAGTAGTATGGGTACACACATGCTATGTCGTAAATGTGGAGGTAAGGAGACAACTTTCAGGAGATGTTTTCTCCTGATGCCCTGTTGGTCCTGTGGCTGAAACTCAGGTCATCAGGCTTGGCACTGAGCACTTTTACCTGCTCAGCCATCCTCCTGGCCCTATCTGATTCTTGAATGACAAAACTGAGTTTCAGATAAGTTAAGAATCATCCTAAGATATTTTACATGCCAACGTAAGATGCCTTTGGCTGACAGTCTAGCCATCTCTCATCTGGTTCCCCTGGCTTCCTCTGCTATCAGAATTATTTAAATGTCTAGTGAGGTTTTATGGAAGGTGAGTATGCAATTTACACATGAACCCCACCCCAGATCATGAGAGTCATCTGGGCACACCCAAGCCCCAAATCAGAAGAAGCAAAAGTAGTAAGAGAATCAAATAGCACTAAGAAAATGTAACAATAAGATAAATCAAGCTAAAAATATTTAAGAAAAGCATAGGGCTTGTCCACAAAAACGCTAATATTTATAGAGACGTAGCCACATATTTTACCCACTAAGTCTATAGATAACATGATAATCAAGATAAACTCAAGGGTGTAGCTACCGCCCCAAGAGATCGTCATGAAACAAGTTCCCAGATAATGAGTCATTTATAAATGCAGCTGTACTAAGTGAGTTAAAAAGTTTAGTTACCATCATATTTACTATGTAGATTGTATAAACCAAGCTGCTATTCCCCACCCCCACCCCCAAAGAGTCTATTTTTGATTTGTTTGTTTTTGTTTTTATTTTATGCCTCTTTCCAATGGAAACATGGCTCTCATTTACCCTAGATTTTCTGTCTCAGGAGCATCCAGTGTATTTTAAGACAGCATAGAAGCCAAATCAATTGGAAGCCACAATTACTAAGAATGAAGATTAAATATAATGAGCGAGAACCAACCTGTGAGGATGAGTCGGGATCATGAAATCCATGAACCTTGCAATGTTTTATGGTTCAGTAACAGCTTGTACCAAGGTCTAGTGCCAAGTCTGACCAAGAACAAATTGCCTGCCTCTGAACTTAAAGGTAGGATAAAATCTGCAGTTTGTTCTAAATGGCAACTTGAAACTCTTCTGAGCAATTATAAATCCCCTGACCTAAAGTGATCTCAGCATTTTAATTGGACAACTATAATTACACCTCAGCAGCAGCTGAGTCTTCCTTCTATGTATATTTTGCATTTTCTAGGATATTCTCTTAATCGTTTTTTTTAAAGGTCTCTGGAATTAAACTGTCTCCCTGTACTGCAGAATCACATTATACAAAGCACAGTGCCTTGGGCCATTGGATAATGGAGTAGAACTCGGACCTAATGAGATGTGATAGTAACCCCTAATCCACACTATACCTGACTGACCCCACTAATGACTCAATAAAGTCCATCTCTGTCATGGAGGTTGCACAGTACAGTATCTGCACAGGGTGTTGCAAAAGAAAACCTGGGAGTTGTACCAAAGCAGGTGCAGTTTTCATAGACTCTTTCCATCGGTACCCTGATCTATGTACTACCCTCTTTTACTCACATCTCCAATTCATGTTTCATGTTGGAAAGAATAGTACAAAATAATTATGATCTTATGATCTTATTGAATGAATCATATAAGGCTTACAACTTTAACTTTTTAAGAGGGTGAGGTAGAGTGGCTTGAAAATGCCTTACCATAGTATCTCTGCTAACTCATTCTATGAGTTCTAGAATATGTAGCTCTGCACTCAGCATATTGTCTTTCTCCTTTGGTTATCAATTTCTAGTTCTTTCTAATTCTTTAGCATTCCTAGTAGTCTTCATCTTATTTTCAATCTAATAGCCATAGAAGAGGCCTTGAAGATAAATGCTCTGAGCAGTTGTTCCATGATCTCGTTCATATTGAGCAAACAACTGCTGAATATCCCAGTTCAGAGTGTACCTCTCAAGCCATAATGGATCTTGCTACTGGAAGGAGACCAGTGGAGCTAATATAATAGTGTACCCTACACTCATCTAAATGGGTCTGTAGCAGAGAGAATGATGAATTGAGCTACATCTCAGGAGACTGGACACAGAGAGAAGAGCTACAGACTGAAAAGAGAATTAATGGGAAACATAAAGCCCCCCACCCATGTTTTTATTCTGCTTCCAAATAAATCAGACCCATGAAAGTATAAATGGGATTTAAAATATTTTAAAGATGTATTTACTTTCATTTAATGTACATTCATGTTTTGCCAATTTGTATGTATGTGAGCCATATGCATTCACTGTTTGCAGAGGCCAAAAGAGGCCTGATAATCCTTGGGACTAGAGACGTGGAAGGTTGTGAGTTGCCACAGGGGTCTTGGGAACCAAACCAGGGTCAGTCTTTTGCTGGTGCAACAAGAGCTTTTCACTGTTCAGCAATCTCTCTAGCTCCAACGAACAGAAAATTTCAAAACCTTGGGGAAGACTTTGGAAAGTCATAACCCATGGGAAAGGCAGGTAAGTTCAGTCAATTCTTAAGAGGACAAAGACTTGACCAAAGATGAGAGCAGTGGGAGAAAATGCACAATAGAAGATGGTACTAGAATTGGCTCATATTATTGGGACTTAAACACTTTTCCACCCTGGTTTGTGCTTACAGTTGTAGAGACCAAAAATGAAAGAAACAAAAAATTAATGTCTGCTCATATTATTGATGTCTGCTTGCAACAGGACTTAATGACATCTTTATGGACCACACCAAATGGCAAATAGAAGCATTTTTATTGTCTGGAACTACCATGAATAATTAGTTTCACTTAAGTTGCTATTTTACCATTTTTAAAATAACCAAATTAATAATTTGGAAATATAAAGTAAGACAAAGAGTAGTTTATGGGCATATGAAGATAATGGTAGCAAAAGAATAGCAAACAAGACTAGGAACAATAGTCACAAGAGTGCAATGAACAACTTTGCAGAAAGAAAAGAACCATCATAAGGCAGAGACTGTAGGACTCAACTAAACATTTTCTAGACTCCCTCAAACTTTGGACTACATGACTACTCTTGGGAATGGAAGCACAGTGCCATTTGTAGGCTGAGGCAATTAAGGAATGTTGTTTCCTCCCATATTTAATGTGCATGTGTTCCTAGATCATTGCAGCTCTAGAATACAATGCAAGGTGCATACTTGACAAATCTTATAGTCCAATTATATAGGTGTGATGTTTTGTACATGCTTGGCCCAGGGAGCGGCACTATTGGGGGGTGTGGCCTTGTTGAAGAAGGTTTGTCACTGTGGGCCTGGGCTTAAGATCCTCATCCTAGCTGCCTGGAAGCCAGTATTCTGTTAGCAGCCTTCAGATGAAGATGTAGAACTCTCAGCTTCTCCTACACCATGCCTGCCTGGATGCTGCCATGCTCCCACCTTGATGATAATAGATTGAACCTCTAAACCTGTAAGCTAGCTCCAATTTAATATTGTCCTTTATAAGACTTGCCTTGTTCATGATATCTGTTCACAGCAGTAAAACCCTAAGACAAAAGGTAAAACTAATTTTGCAATATAGTTTCATCTTCTATGCAATTTCAATAGATAAATATAAAATAATTTAAGATGGTTTATGATATTGTGTTTTATTAGATCTAAGTCCAGCTCCATTGAAAATTTGAGTGTAACAGAATTCAGACTGAATCTTTTGTACATTCTTCCTAAGTAAGTCTTCTAGTGCCTTATACAGTTACTGGCTATTCTGTTGAGTATCAACGTTATAGAAAGTCTTGTTTCAGGATTAAACAGGATTACATCATATTCTTGAAACTTCTTCACTAAGATAAAATCTCCAGGACATTAAGCAAGCCACAAAGATTTTAAAATTCATTTGTTATGACAGTCTATCCTATAGTGATGTAATTAATTACAAATTCAAGTCCAACTCAAGAGATTTTACCTCTTTCACAAGATTGAAGATTTTGAGTGTGGCTAAGCAAAACTTTTTGTGTGGTGTGGAATTGAGTGAGCTTATGTCATTAGTAAAAACAAATCTACTATACAATTGCAGTGGTGTCTCACCATCAGAAGAATCAACATATTAGCAGAATTGACAATCCAACCAATACAGCTCAAATGACCATACAAAACTTAACTCTAACACAAATCAAGAAACTTAGGTGCCCACATCCCTGTTTGATTATTCAAAAATTAACTTTTCAGAGAATATAATTTAGCCCAGCACTAAGGTTACTTAGTTAATTTTTCTGAACCTTCATCTTTCTCGTTAACTTACTCTTTGCCCTTGTCTTCACGTTTTCACTTGATCAAAATAAAAAAATGCCTGGCTTTCTGAGAGGCATCTGGTAGATGGAGTGACAGAGACAGGACAGTTGGAAGGGAGCTGATGGGTGCCATCTGTATGCATCCAGATTCTTAGCCTTACCATCTTTTTGTTGAAATAAGCTGTCAAGATGACCATCTGTTGAGAACCCCAAACACCCATGGGATTCCAATGTAGAAAGTCTGGACCACTTGATTGTTTGTGAGTTCTATTATAGTACCTATGTTCATTATGTTTACCTGGAGAAATACTTGACAGAATCTACTTAAACAGGGGCAAGGTTTGTTTTAGGTCAGAGTTTCTGACTGTTAGTCATGGCCACTTCTTTTCTTGCTCTCTTCAGACATACAATGGGAGGATGGGACATGGGGATGGCAGAATAGCAGGACAGTGGCAGTTCTTCACTCCATAGTGGAGGCAAAGAAAATGAGATTTCAGAAAAGGGGATAGCCAAATTTCATCTCCTAGTACACATCTTTTGTAGTTACTTTCTTCTATTTAGGCCTCACCTTCCTCAATCTCCTAAAAAATGTTATAGTATTATTGATCTAACAAGGAATTAATCCCTTTATGAAGCCACAACCCTTATTTTCCAATTGTCTCTGTAAATGCTTCATAAACACACTGAGGCCAGAACCTCCCTAACTTTGTAGCATTTCCTAGTTCAACTAGGTTGACGATCAAAATTAACAATGATGGAACAATCTGTCTGACCAACTATAGAAAGTGTCCTCTTTGTTACTGAGAAGTGTTCTGAGGAAAGCTGATGACTGGAACATGATTCAAAGCAATTTCTCTGTCCTGCCCTTGACCAACATATGAAACTTTAAAAATCCCACCACTACTAAATGGAATTCAAGAAGTGGACTACCTCCTTTCTCGCTTAGAAATGACACTACAAACAGCTTTCGCACATGTTCCTAAATAAAACTGTACCACACACTCTCATCAGAAGATATTCACGTTTCCTGATTGAAATCTCACCCTGAGAACCTTCTGGGCAGGTCTCTTGGGAACACCTACTTTCATGGAGGGTGAGTCAAGTCCCAGTTCCTTTGGTAATGAGGAGGGTGGACAGGAGAGTTATAGCGTACTTTGTACACACCTCTCTCCAAATCTTTCTGACTCTTCTCTCACTCATACCATTTTACTGCACCTCAGCAGAGTGGAGTGGAGCAAAACCAGTTTTTCTAGTTCTTATAATCTCTTTCCTGAAGGTTTTAATATGACACCTAGCCAGGTTTCCATTGACATGGCAATCTTCTGTTCTTTTTTCTCCACTCCCTACGTGTGTGTGTGTGTGTGTGTGTGTGTGTGTGTGTGTGTGTGTGTGATTTCGTGTATGTGCACAAGTGGAACAATAATAAATGAGGAAGAATAAAAGGCATTTACTACTTTTTCGCTCAGTCGATTGCCACTGACCAACCCCTCACTTCTCGGACTGGCTACCATGAGATTTCTAAAGCCTTGCTGTAGATATAGCTGTTTCTACAGATGCACATATCAGGTGCATGATATAGGTCCTGAGGAAATCTTTTCTGCCAGGTTTTGAGAATAAAATTGACATCAGCTTCCAGGAAAATGTAGTTCATCTTTCAAGGCTAGATCTGGCTGCCAGGCATGGGACTGAAAGGGTGTTTTTCTAAAATGAACTAAATCTTGAGCTCTCCAGCAAATAATCCGGAGGAGACAGAAAAGCTCTGGTTACTAAGGAGTTAGAGTGCTCGGTTTGTCTTCAATAGCTTGTTGTTATTGTCCCAAGGTCCAAACAAAACACTGAGTCTAATTGGTTAAAAACTAGGAACTTAAAACAGTTGAAAATAAAAATCACATGGCTGCGAGCAAGTTCATTAGCTCAGTAGTTGTAGAAGATATACAGGGCCCTGGTTTTAACTTAATATAATCAACAAATAAAGAAAAGGATGGAAATGAAAAGATCTGGCGTAAATAGTTTATTCAATATTTTTCTAGATTTAAAATAAATGCAGAGCTAAGGGCCAATATCAAAAGTTGTAGAGTCATATTCTTTAAGACTTTTCCTCTTTAGACCTTTACTAATAAACACAAAGCAACTGATTTACTAGAAATGGTAGCCTACAGTGAGAAACTGAAACAGATTTATGACCGGTTAGCTAGAACCCACCAAATTGCAGATGCAGTATAACTTGATAAAGCACCAATGGTGGAAGAAATGTGCTGAGCAAATGTTAGCCAGTTGGAAGAACCAGAGCTCTGATGGCCCTAACACCCAGGCTCAGCAACTCATCTTCAGCAAGTACTTGGCACTGGGAATGGAGAGACTTAGGGAATGGTCAACCAATAGCCAGCTCACCCTATGAGCAAGCATCAATCACTGACACTATTAATGATACTCTGCACTATTAATGATATGCTTTCAGACAGGAGCCTAGCATGGCTGTCCTCTGAGAGGCTTCAACCACCAACTGACTCAGACAGATGCAGACACCCACAGCCAGTGTATGGAGCTTGGGATTCTTGTGGAAAAATAGGAGGAAGGATTGTGGGTCCTAAACAACCACAGCAACACCAACAGTGTCAAATAAACCTGAACCAGCAACCAAAGAACATATGCAGAGTGGACTTAGGCCTCTCTGCAGATATGTAGCAGATGTGTACTTGGTCATCATGTGGGTCCTGAACAACTGGAATAGGGTTACACCCCCCATCACCAACTAGTAAAAAGTTGCAGGAGTGGCTACAGTGGGAGGAGGGACAAATGATCCAGTGATCCCCCATCCACACATGTTCAAGTTCACCTGTTGGGTAAGATCACCTTAACTTAAAGGTGAGGTCTCAACAGATAACAAGATAGGCAAAACTAAGAAGTCTTGGCCAAGGTGTGATTCTTTCCATCATTGTCCTGGCTGTCCTACAAGGGGGTCTGACAAGTTATAAAGATTTTTTTCTAGGAGACAAGGTGCTCATTGGTTGTTGTCAGAGCCTCAACCTTATCTTCTGGCAGGAGATTCCATTTTATTGGGGCCTATTGTGTCAATAGTCAGAAGTGGGAGGGTCACACATGTCTCTTTAAAATATTTTCACTCCTTCCAGGAGGCATAGCTACCAAAAAACCAGGGCACATGGTACAGCACAAGATTTTAAATAGCTCATGAGCAATCAGACTAATGACTCACCTATGTAGAGATCTAGTTTAATCATTTTCTAGATGTTTCCTTCCTTTGGTGTGTTTTATCTGAACTTGATGGCCATTCAGACATAATTAATTCTACCTTTATGTATTAGGAATATTGTGGTGGTTTGAACAGGGATGAATCCATGAGCTCATATATTTGAGTACTTGTTCTCTAGTCTGATGACTCATTTGGGAAGAATCAGAAGATGAAGCCTTGTTGGAGAAGGTGTATCTCTAGGTGTAGTCTTTGAGATTACAAAAGGCCACATTATACCCAGTTAGATCTCTCTCCTTATGCTTGTGGATCAAGACAAAATTTTAGCTACTAGTTCAGCAGTATCTACCAGCCTGCTGCCATTCATCTGGCAATGATGGTCATAGAGTCTAACCCTCTGAAATCATAAACCCCCAAATAAAATGCTCTCTTTTATAAGTTAGTTTGGTAATATGTTTTGTCACAGCCATAGCCAAGACAGATATTCTTCATAAATTATAGATTTCTATACGAATGCTATTATTGTATCTGCTGACAATTTTCAATTTCCTATAACATCCTTTGTTGAGAAATAGAAAAATATAAATTATATGGAAGTATAAAATGATTTAAGGTTGTAAATTTCTACCTTTCCAACTATTGGATTTGTATGACATTGTAACAACTTCAAAGGGTATATAGGGATATAGACAGTTTAACAATTTTTTGAGCTACATTAAGAATATAACTAGTATTCATGTCATCCTCTGAAAATAAGTATTTCTCTCCTATCATTAGTATAAACACAGGGCATACGTTTGGTTACTGATCCCTTATTCTTCATTCCAACTATATCTTCTGTGCATCCTTTTTGAAATACGTTCTGTTTAATTTTAACTGTTTGGTACTCTTACTGGATTCATTTTTTTACTTACTTTTCCATTCACCATTGCATAGGGGTCAATTGTGTCAACAAAAAAAATACAGAGTTTTCAGTAAGATGCTCAGTATTTATGCTGGAACTCCCACATGTGAATGGATATGTAAGGATGCCTTGAGCCTCTGCTCCACGGAATGAAAAGGATGAGTGATAGATTACATAGATAAGCATTTTCTCCCAGGCATCATCAGTAGTGTTTAAGAATTCAGGCTGCCTCCTTTGCTTGCATCTTTATTGCTCGTTTGAATTTTGCAAGTCATTTTGCTCTCATTCCTCTGTCTCTTCTTCTTTCCTTTCCTCCCTTTCTACCTTTCCTCTTTTGCTTTCTTCTTGGCACTCAACCACTGACATAGAAACTGAGAAACACCTGTAGTTATGGTGTTTGGGGGTTGGGGTAAGGAAACTGGTGGAGTCAGAAAAGATGTCTAGCTTTTTAGAACAAGCATTCTTACTCCAAACTCCATGCTGCAGCTACTGTTGACCTGAAAACCTTTAATAGCACTTCCCTCCCAGATTGCTTTAACATCATTGATTGCATGGAACATTTAAAAGGTGACCTTCTGAAACAATCAGTGGTCAATGTCAAGTGCCTTAGAGGCAGAGCTGCTGTGCTGAGAATCCCAACCGACCGTGGTTTAGAAGGAGCACAAATAGATGAAATCGTTCACTAACCAACTGCAACTGCTGACTTCTCTGTTTCCATGGCAACTCATCCTGGGCAAGGTATTCTGAAGAGTATTTAATAAATATCAAATTGCCACAGGGAGTCACTAGTCATGTCAGACTGCCACATCCACAATGGCATAGATTATCCTTTGCCCCTCAGAAGAAAATAATCCTTCTTTGGATTTTGTGAGTTTCTGATACATCTTGAGAGGAATGAAATCCTTGCAAAGGTTTCATTTGTCTTTCTCAGACTTAATAAAATATTTATTCATAATACCAACCAGGAGGAAATGGGAGCTGGAGGCTGTATTCATTCTGCCTCCAGTGGCTACTTGCTTGAGCTGTCTGCAAATAACAACACTAAACTTCAGATGGCTCAAGGTTTACTAACTCTGCTGATATTAATATTTTAGATGTGGGTCTTGCTATTTAAGGTGACAGAATTAGATTAGATTAATTTACAGAATCTTTAAGTCACCAACTGAAAAATCTGATGTCATGTTGTAAATGTCAGTGAGTTTCATCTAAATTGGCATTCTCTTCCAGGAGATGGTCAAGAGAAAAGGCAAAGTTCAAGGTCAAAGAACCGAGTCAGTGCTATATCAGGGGGATGCCATTGTTGGCAATGCCTTCCACACAGTTTTCATTTTGAAGCAAGATGGCTCTGTCCTTTACATAGCAGCCCACTGTGTGTTCAACCTCATCTTCAATGAATATGAGAAAGTTAAGAGTTAGCAATCCCCTTTCTTTGTGTAGCAGGATACTATGCTAGATCTGAACGTTTTTTACTCCTGCTCACCTTCATTAGACCACAGGCTCACACCTGCCTCATCTTTTGATACAATCTTGTCCAGTGTGTAAGAAGTCAGGGCCCTGTCTGGAACCCCACAATCCAACGTCCACTCTAGGCCTTCTGTTTTCTTTGCCTTTGAACAACTGCCTTACCCTCTTCAATTCCAATCTCCACACTTGAAAGATAGGAATAAAATTGTACTTACAGAGTATCAGGGAATAAAGAAACAATGCTTTCAAACAATTAACAGTGCTTAGCATATTGTTAGGGCTCAATAAATATTACCAGTTATTACTTTATCATTTCAGAGGCATTCCTTAGAGTACCATTTTAATACACTTCCCTAATTATAATCTAGTTGCCCAAAGTTTTTTTGCTTGTCAATTTAACAGTTCTTTGCTTGATTAAATGCATAGTACAACCAAACATTATTTTAATCTACTTTCAGAAGAATAAAATTCTATTTCAATGTACTATTTTTGTTACTCTTGGACCATTGCAACAAACACAGCATGCATCTAATGCAAGAAGATCGTGTCTTTGAAATTATTTGAAAGATTATTGTTTACATGTATGTTACTAAGTACAAAAGGAGTAAAAATAAGATTTTCTAATGTTTCCTTTAGAAACATGTTTTTAGTCTATTGAAAAACAGTTTCTTCATATTCTGTCAATAATTCAGAGGTCTGGATCTTTTTCTTTTCCTTTTCTTCTTTTAGGTTTTCTGTGAATTCAAATTTGTAAGATTTTTTAAAATTATTTTTCCATTTCCCTATAGCTTCTATTCTTTCCCTGTGCTTTCCCCCTTTTTCTAAATTCTTCAGTAATTGGATGAAATTAAACTTGTTAGATGGATTTCAGCAATCTAAGATTTGATAACTAGAAGTATTCGTTACCAGAGAACTGCTGTCCATAGAGTGCTGGCTACAATGTGTGTATATTTATGAGCCATTGAGTTACCTTGGTTTTTAAATGTATTATTTTATGAATAGATTTAAATCATTACTTTTCTTAATATATTTCCTATGTAGATTTAAGCAAAGAACCTTTGGAAGGTCAATTATGAGCATCATCAGTTTTTCTACATAGATAATGCATTTATTTTAAGCAAATCTCAGCTGTATTTTTCCATCTTCATTAATGGCAACCTGGCCAACTGCAGCAAGAATGCAGTGAGCTATTTGGAAGCCTTTCTACATTGCTGTGGCTGGTGAACCCTTACTCATCAGGCAGAAAGCTCTTAGTCTGAAGGTTTTAGGAACGGGATGAATAACTTATCTGGGAATAATGCCATCCTGAAATACAAGGACGGACCAGAATTTCCAGATCACTTAGTATAGTCCCATCTCATCCCATGCTTATCAGTCTTTCACCCCTTCATTGAGGACTGGCGTACAGAAGAGTGAGACCATCAGAATGTGTCTCGCTTGCCTTTTTCAATGCTGTAGAGTTCCCCATCATAGTTCCCGACTCCTTACCAGTCAGCTGGTACTTTCTCTGCTAAAGCCCGTGAGTCATCGTTGTCCATGATGAAAGTTAATTTCTTATGCACGAAATGTAATTATGTTGCACTCACCCAAAATAATTCCTTGCTGCTTTGTGTGTTGTTTTAAGGCAGGGTTTCACTGTGTAGCCAGGTTAGCCAGTAACTCACTATCTTGCCTTAGGTTTCTGTGTGCTGAAATTCCACAGGACTTTTTCTAGAAAAATATCCTTTCCTTATTTTGCAACAGGAGAGGTAGAGATGAGCAGTTGAGACCAAAGGACTCACCAAAGGAGGTATCCATCTATATAGAAGATATAGATACATACAGATTAGATACAGATATTTTATATAGTGTTATTATATATACTATCTGTTAACATCTAAAAAGAAGCCACAGAAACAGCTAACTAGGACTTCTCAGCACCATAATAAGGCCAGTGAAGAATAGTAGAGATGTTTCTCAGAACTCCTTAAATTATAGTAAGTAACCAAATTTATCCTCTGACAATGCCTGTGTCCAACATTTCCAGTTTCACCAAAGTAATGCATTTGTCCCTAGGAGAACGTTTAAGTGCATGATAATCACAATATTATGGAAAAACAGCAACTACATGTACTTCAGTAATTGGCTCTGCCTGTCATCTCATGCATGACAGAAGTAGATAATCCCTCAAGCCTTAGTATTCACTTACCTCATATAATTAAAAACCATCAGAAAAGGAAGAGAGATGCTGCTCTCCTTACATGTAATCATTACTTTTAAGTTGCTCAGTGACTTTGTCAGCATTTATAAAGAATAAAATACTTTAAATTAGGGTAATAAAAACAAATTAGTAGAAAAAAGTGTCATCAGTTATTTTATGTGTGTTTTAAGTCCTGCCATGGACCATGGTTGATCTATCAGGAGTCACATGGTTAAAGAAAACTGACTCCCTCTCCCTGCAGCTATCAATTGCTGATAGCTTCTCAGGTAAGAGTGGGACTTCCCAGAGACTGCCCCACCTAGGGATCTATCCCACATACAGACACCACAACCAGGCACTATGGTGGATGCCAAGAAGTGCTTCCTGACAGGAGCCTGATATAGCTGCCTCTTAGAAGGCTCTGCCAGAGCCTGACAAATACAGAGGCTCACACCCAAACATTGAGCACAGGGTCTCCAATGGAGGAGTTAAAGAAAGGACTGGAAGAGCTGAAGGGGTTTGCAACCCCATAGCAAGAACAACAATAGCAACCAACCAGACTCCCCAGAGCTCCCAGGGACTAAACCACCAACCCAAGAGTGCACATGGAGGAACCCATGGATCCAGCCACATATGTAGCAGAGGATGGCCTTATCTGGCATCAATGGGAGAAGAGGCCCTTGGTCCTATGAAGGCTTGATGCTCCTATGTAGGGGAATGCCAGGGCAGGGAAGTAGGAGTGGGCAGATGGGCTAGGGGGAGGGAGGATGGGATAGGGGGTTTTTGGAGGGGAAACCAGGAAAAGGGATAACATTTGAAATGTGAATAAATAAAATATCCAACAAGAGAGAGAGAGAGAGAGAGAGAGAGAGAGAGAGAGAGAGAGAGAGAGAGAGAGAGAGAGAGAGATCATGCTGACCACTCCCTGCTGGGACTTTGTCCAGCTTAAGCTTGCATAGGTCTTGTGCATGCTGTTACAGCACTGAGTTCACATGGGGAACTGTTCGGTTTTATCTGAGAAGCACTTTCATTATAGTCATCCACCACATCTGACTTTAATAATCTTTCTAGCCCCTTGTCCACATGGTGCTTGAGCCTTGTAAGGAAAGGCATGGTATAAATGTCCTATTTAAAACTGGGCATTCCAGAGTCTCTTATTTGCTGTCTGTTGAACAGGTGAGAGATGCACTATACCATGAACATAGCAAGAAGTTACCAGAAGTTATTTTAATACTGCATTCATTTAGCACAATAACAATATGTTCTCTAATTGGGCCCATGACCAGTCTATTCTGGGGTTCTAATGATATTATACATAGGAGCCAACCTTAAACATAATAATAAAGTATTTGGTTACTACCAAGGCTGTCATGGTACTATTGCACCAGTGGGGAGTCATTATTGAAGCTCATGGGTTAGAAACCAGGTAACAATGATGGCTACCTGTCTTCTTCCACCATACCCATAACATGTTCTAGCACTGTAAAAGCTAGCCAGCAGGGATGAAACTTCCAGAGCTGTACAACCTGGGGTCTAATTTTTCCACAGAAATGCAAGGGTTAGGATTGAGTGAAACCTTTTGTCTGTAGAGTAGAGGACTAACAGTGAAACAAAAGCAACAAACAAATCTCATCATAATTATGGGCTTATACTAACTTTTATACTTTGATTATATGTTACCAAAATGGATTTGATTTTAGAAAAATTGTATTTGCTTATTCATTTATTCAAAAATTATTTATTAAAAAACATCATGTGCTAAGCCCTCTGGTGTGTGTCACCATCTTCACCATTTTTATGATGTTTTCTGCCATCAGTCTCTTTTCTAAGCTCTTCAAAGATCTTTCCAACTGTGCTTCTTGTTTTCTATTCTGTTCCCTTTTAATTTATTCTCAACAAAATCAAAGTGATTGTTTTAATTATGTAAGATTCCAATGCCCTGGTGTTATTTCTTGATCTAAACATTGTGGTTTATAAATCTATACATGAATGTATGGCCTTCTTCTTGAACCACATATAGTGAAATCTCTATATTAATAAATCTCAGGCATTTTACATTTCCTTCTTCATTCTCCTTTATCATTCAAGTATTTGTTTAAATGTCATTTTGCTTGTTTTTTTTTTAATTTATTCTGTTCTCTTACTTTACAATCTGACCAGCACAGTTTCCCCTCTACCCACTACTCCCAGTCACCCCACCCCCTCTACCTTCTTCCACACATTCTCTTCTACATTTCCTTTTAGAAAGAGCAGGCCTCCCAGGGACTTCAACTGAAGAACTCTGAATGGCGAGTTACAGTAAGACTAGGCACACTCATATCAAGGTTGGACAAGGCAAGCCAGTAGGAGAAAAAGTGTCCCAAGAGCAGGCAAAAGAGTCAGAAACATCTCTCACTCCCACTGCTTGCAGTCTCACAAGAACACCAAGCTACACTACCATCACATTTATACAGAGAACCTATTTCAAACCCACACAGGCTCCATGATTATTGCTTCAGTTTCTTTGAGCCCCCTATGATCCCTGTTTAGCTGATTCTGTGGGCCGTATCCTAGTGGTGTCCTTGACCACTCTGGCTTCTACAACCCTCCCTACCACTCTTGCATAGGGTCCACTGAGCTTTGTCTAATGTGTGGCTGTGGGATTCTGCATCTGCTCCCATCAGCTGCCGCATGAAGCCTCCTGGTGACTATTGGACTAGGAACCAATCTGAATATAGCAGACTGTCATTTGGAATCATTTCAATGACTTTGTTTTGACCAGTCATTTTCGTTCTATCCTAGGGCTCTGGGCTATCCTGCCTCTGGTTCTTGGCCCTCCAGGCAGTGTCAGGTATAGGTTCCCTCTTGTGGAGTGTAGTCTTTCTGGCCATCCCTCTGAAGTAAGGACTGAGTTGCTCTTGTCACTTCTGTGCTTTCTGTTTTGTGGCACTGGGCAGTATCTGGAATATCCCACTTAAAACTGCAAGCACTAAGGAACATCAGTGTTTGTAAGGATGGGGTCTTTGTCTTGCTCACTATTCTATGATTAGTATCTAGAGAACAGCAGGTGTTAAATGAACCATTGTTGAAAGCATAGAAGAAAAGACTGCAAATTAAAATATAAATAATAATCATAACTTCCACTTCCAATCTACTAAAATTTTTAGGTCAAGAGAAAGAAGATAACATATAGCCTGATGGGGAAAGGTATGCATAGCACACTGAGAGAGAGAGAGAGAGAGAGAGAGAGAGAGAGAGAGAGAGAGAGAGAGAGCATTAGGCTCCAGTCACAGAACAAGGGCAAAGTATTGAAGATTTAATTTGGAAGGAATAAATGTAGGGTGAGCTGAGTTTCTGACTTGGGGAGACAGATTGGCATGTTGTAGAAATAACATAACACAAAGCTGCCTCGATAGGAGCTCAGCTTTATTTGGAGCACATTGAGCTAAACACTTCTAATTCAAGTTTAGATTCTGGTAGGCAGCTGGGCAGATATATCTGGATCTCAGACAAAAGTTTGCATTGTGTGTGTGTTCTATGCAGTATTGTGCCACTTATATTTGCGTGAGTTATCTATTAGGAAATCACAATAACACTTTTAAAGTGCAGTGGATAGCATTTTCAACTCAAGTTAAGTAGTTCAATGGCAAAGAAAGAAACAATAAAAGAAATGCAACCAAAATCTTTTATTTCTTGTTCAGTTTATTTTTCACTGTCCTTATTGTATTCAGTATTAGAAATATAATTATTGAATGCATAGGAAACACAAGGTTCTTTGTGGAAATATTTAAATAACCAAAAAAACGAGAGTTGTTTTTTAAAACATTTTTCTAATGTTCTCACATTTCCCACTGAAAAATAGAAAGCTTTGAGTTAATGTATGGCCTCTTGCAGCAGATGCTATACTGTCCATCTGCTCATAGGTATATGGAGATATTGAGAGGTTAAATGAAAGACAAGGCAAATTCCTATTGGAGATTAAATAATATATCTGCATTTTTCATAGTTACTTCCACATGAGTTACTTTATTATAAAGTAATTGATTTGTGGTATGAAACACTAACCATAAGTAGTCAAAATAGACAGAACCAGAAATCACATTTATTGCTTTTGTGTATTATTATGTCTTCTTACTCATATCTAGCTTGTTATGGATTTTAAATTCTATGAAGCTATTGGCATATTCAAAATATTAAACAATACCAAAGAAAGAAATAGATACTTTAGATAATTTCTATTTTCTTCTGTTCAAGAGATCTCAATGAAACAAATACATGTGAGAATGTCTAGTGAAAATATAACAGGCACTTGAAAAATGGTTGGATTAAACTTCTAAAGTGTCTTTGAAGGATATGGTAGATTTGTGAAGGAGACGCTGACTCTGAGTCCAGTTATTATTGAGAGAAAACAACCCTGGAAAGGGGATTACTCTTTGTTTCTAGGTGGAAACTGTTCTTGATGTACATCCAAAGAGGCGTCTAAGTGGCTGGCATAAAGTGGGGACATAGCCAATAAGGATGATAAATATTTATAGTATCGAACACAAATGAAGTGGAAAAATACATTCATGGCATGCAGCCCTCTGACTGTATTATAGTGCTTATCTGTTTGCAACAGTATTTTGCATCATTGTGACTATAAAGAACACACTTAGAGAAGATGTGCCTATCATTTTAGGTTCATATTTTATATATTTCTTTTAAAAGTTTATTTCAATGTGGACGCTCTTATTAGGTGTTATGGTATGTAGAGCATGAAAATGCAAACAATTAATGCAAAATAAATCATTATGCAGCTTTTCTTTTGTGAGCTTATTTTCTCTTCTCAGTCTTATCATATACATTATAAATTATAAATTCTATTAAAAACTTGAGAACAACATAAAGGTCATGATACTTGGTTTTGAAATCACAAAGTCTGCTGATCGAATTTTGCTATCAAAAGTGATACTGCTTGTATCACTCTCCTTAAATTATTCAGCTTTTCAAAGATTTATTTCCTAATAGATACAATAGATTGGGTTTGAGAGATCAGTGTAGTTTAGTCATGAAGCACTGGGAGACAAGCCCTGGACTTAATGCCAAGCACTGCAAAACCAAAAAGATAAACAATAAAACATGTAGATAAATATATGTATGCACATGTGTATGCGTATGCACGGAATAGCAATAATAGAACTAAGACACAAAGTTTTTTGTATAAAGTACCAACTATATACCAACTAGTTATTAAATATTTTAATGGTATATTACCTCATTATAATGTTATGCTCATTTTTATTTATTCAACTCATACATATAGTCTCTATGTTCTAATTTGTTTCTTTATTACCAGGGCTATAGTGTTCATTCTTTCCACAAAATCTTTCTCACTTCTGTCTTTTCTTGTATATTCTTAGGAGGACACAGAAGAGCTAGTCATTCATGTTAGTCAAAATAATCATTTTTATTTAGTTCAGGAAAGAAAAATGTGGGATAAAAATAATAGTTCCCCAGTGACATAAAGATATACATGTGAGAAACTGTAAATTTACACTTACTTGAGATGTTAGGAGCAAAAATCAGAGTTACAAAATCATGTTCCTTATTGATACAACTTTAATTAAAATGAGTAGTATTGACTGTGTGTGTGTGACCAGAGTGTGAAAGGCTGTTGTCTATCATATGTCCAAGGTTAGGCATTTCAGAACATTCCATGCTTGGGAGAGAAGTCTGGGATAATTAACCCTGGCACCAGCTCTTTTAAGAGAACACTGACAGGCATTATCCAACGAAGATCAAAGGAATACAAACATGGAAGATATCAGTTCTAACAGAGCTGCTATGATTAATCCTCCTGAATTCAGTGCATACATGTAACACATGGTACACATTGATGTATAATTAGAAAAAAGAAGACACCACAAACTACGATATGTCTTTATGAAGACTAAGACTTCAGACACAATGAATACATTTGTTTCTGAGGAAAACTGTCCAAAAATGGAATCAGTGTGACTATGTGTTTGATGGAAGCTGGGTGAAGAACAGTAGCCTGAAAAGCAAAGAGATTTAACATATTTATGTCCTTTGGAATGACACACATTTCTTCTTGCTAGGATGTCTCCACTGCATAACAGTAAAGTCATGTTGCCGTTGAAAATGTCATATCCAAGACTGGAAACTACAACTACCCTCTCCCTCGTCCTTTCTTCTCTTCCTCCCATTCAGAAAGATAGCAAGGAATAAAATGGTCTTCGCATAGCTTCAGATGTAATACATGATTCCTTTGCTTGTATACTTGGGTAAAATATGCAAAATTTTAAGTGCAAGAAAAACAAACAAACAAAAAGACCAAGGGCTAACTAATAAAAAAAAATCAGTGTACGAAATATTTATGTCAACATCCCATTTCAGAAGTTGTATGTAGCCCCTACTTCATAGCCCCCTACTTTGCCTTTACCTAAATGAAACATTTTAAAGTCCAAAAAGGGAAAGGGAAAAATAAACAATTTAGGGCTTATTGTGTTAAAAGAGAGGAGAAGGATGGAATATTGACTTTTTCCTATAAAATGCTATAAAATGAAGTTGAGACATCAAATGTAAAAAGGTGAGATAAATGTACTCAAAATAGAGGAAACAACTTTTCTAACATGTCTAGGAGAATTAGTTCAGTTAAAGCCTCTTAGCTATTTACATGATTTCAAACAGTTCTAAGCACTTCAAGAAGGAGTTTACATTCAAACATAAGTAAATTTTTGAAATACATCAACGACAAGTAAAAAGATAACACATGTTCAATTTCAGGACTTTTTCACAATTCTAAAACTCATTATTTTGAATGCTCTACTGTGTAACTTTGATAGAAACAGCATCTCAATGACAAGATGTACACATAAGGGGCTGGAGAAATAGCCAAACAGTTGAGTACTTTCTACTCTTGTAGGGACCAAGCTTCAGTGGCACTATTAGGAGGGGACAACCACCTAATTCCAGTTCCAGGGAAATCTTTGGCCTCAGAGCATCTGTACTCATGTGCACATAATTTAAAAACTTAATAATATACATTGTTTTAGTGAGGATTCCCCCGAGGAACAGAACCAAGAGAATTTAAACCACACCATAGATTTCAAGAACCACGTAGTACCTTGGTCTTTGAGGCTGGGTGTGGTCTCTCAATGGGTAAGGTTAGTTCACACAATAGGTACCGAACCCAACCTGCCTGAATTACCGAAGGTTTCCAGAGAGCGGTGGGTCCTTTGTCCACAATGAAAACTGGAGAAATTCTGGTTCTGATCTAAGTGAAGGAAGCAATAGCACTTGGGTGAATCTGCCGAGTGGCAGGAGAGAAGGGAGGGAACTCTGGCAAAAGGTGCAATACTTTGGTCTTTCTCAAATACCATTTTAAAATTTGAGCAACTATTAGAAAGTGTAGCCCACAATGGGGGAAAAGGTCTTTCTCCATCAATCAGGACACTTCCTCAGGTTTGACTCTCTACTCAGATGATTTTAATCTGTGGCAATTTGACATTAATACCAACAACAATATACATCTTTAAAAAACAAAGTGCATATAAGCTATACCGGGTACTGAAATTTCATATTTACATCTAAGTACAAGCAAAATAATATAAATTTCGACATCTGTAACAATCTCAGTTTCTGAATTTCCAGTTTTATTATAAATTATTTGGCTTGAGAACGAAGACATTTGAGGAACCTACGCATTTGTAGTTCAGATCAGTTCACTTCTTACCATGAGAGTGAAATGAATTAAAACCATCAAAGAGATGGGATATATAATATCTATGAAAATGTGGGCAATTAACTTGGAAAGCATGAAAATAAAGATAAAGTGAAGCTACTTGAAAGATTAATTATAAGAACAAAAATGTGAAATGTGACAAGTGGGAGAAAAAAAGATACTGAGAAATTCTAAGATCCTGTGGTTGTCAAGGAAACCTAAAACCATACTGCAGATAATGACCTCGCTAGGAATAATATTCATAAAAGGTTTGAGCAGAGATATAAGGACAACCACATTCTTATACCACATATGGGAGGAGAATTCAAGCTAGAACATTTTTTAGTTTTCCAATGTCTGATAATGTTGAAAAAAATAACTAGACTTAGGAATGCCAAGGTTAAAGAAATATCTGTGTAAAGGAAAGAATGCTAGAGAACAATATGTTTTGGGTACATGGCACAGAAAAAAATCCTCACACAGACTTTGCTGGAGTTAACAAATTAGCAGCCAGAAAAACAACTCTTATGCTAACTTACTCACAATAAAAATAATTTTAAATTCTGAGTAACTTACTCATTGCTCTGAAAGACAAGACTTACAGAATTCATATATTCCGTTTGTCATTTAAAACATTCTGTGTGCATTTCACATGTCGACTGCCAATTGGCTTCTGGATTCTTTGTTTATTTGATGAAGGCCACTATTAAGAGAAGATCTGAACAAAGTACATAGTTTAAAGAAATCCATTTTCCTCTGAAGCTTCTCTGGAAATTTGGTTTATCTTTCAATATTGCATAGCGCCCAGAGCCTTGAATGCTCAAATTACTTTTTACATTGCATTGAACAAAGCATTAATTTACAGTATATGCTCATAAAAATAGAGAATGGGTTACATTAATTTTTTTAACAAAGGACTTACATGACACTGTTTATAATTATTTTAACTTTTAATTAATGAAATGTTAATTTTATGTGTTAACTAATGTGAAGTGTTTGGGTTCTATACAGCTAAATAATTATTTGAAAAATGTTGAAATGTTGTAGATTAATTTTAAATATTCTTTTGTATATATTTATGTATATGGGTGTTTTGCTTGTATGTCTATCTGTATCAAATGTGCATGCTGAATCCAGAACGGGCACTGGATACTCTGGAACTAGAATTACATGGCAGTTGGTACTGGGATACCCATATAGGTACTGGGATTTGAACCTGGGTCTTCTGGAATAGCATCTAGTGCTTTTAATCATTGCACAATCTCTCAAACCTGTACTTGTGAGTATTTCTTATGATATTGCCTTCTACAGAAAATTAACATCAACTTGGGTCAAAAAAATTGACTTTTGTTCAGTGTGTCTAAATCCTTGGTGGAGGATGACTTTGTATAAGCCTATGTAGAAGAGATTAAGCATTAAGTGAATACCTGTGATTCTCAGTGAGAATAATATGAATTTAAATATTTGTTATGTTACTCTATTTTTAGGGAGACGTAGATAAACAACAACTCACCACAGATAGGAAACTGATGACAGACCAATGTAGTGATACCATCACAGTCCAACTTCATATACCAGTATGTTTTTTAGGAGTTACTTAATAGAAGTAAGGGTCGGGTTTTAAATACTATCGTTCAGATGACTTAAATGCAGTTCCTCACCAAAAGCTATGGTGATGATTTATGAAAGCTGGAATCTTGAAGCTGTCTGCAAAACTTATAGGCAGCTAGACAGACTGAATAATACCCATCTCTTCAGTAATCCTTACTAATTACATAACCTTAGGAGGGAATAGAGAAGCCTTGTGCATTTGGTAAGCTTCAGGGACTTCCTGAGACTTGTTTGTTTACTTCCTGAAAAGCCTCCATTTAAAAGTTCCTAAGTCTTAAAGAGCTGCCTTCCAGAATGAAATACTTCAATTCTCAGGAAATTGCTATACAGCACATCAAAGGGAGAAGTACAAATGTAACTGATATAAAGAGACATTTAAATTAAGGCTGATATGTTTAAAGAAACATAAATTGATAAGTAGTCAATGAAATTTAATCCATGATTTGTTGCTTGAAAACTTTGATCTTGGTATGTAAATGTCATGGCTACTTATATTTTCATGCAGATGTAATGCTACATCTGGGTTGTTTCCACATTTAGGAACAAACATGAATGTTCATTGATAAATTTGGTGCTCAAGTACACTATGAAAAGTTCATGTCCTTTCACCTCAAAGATCTTCATTAAAAAAAATAGCCATTCATTGTGATGGCAAGATGACAATGGTCATTCTTTTGAATAGTAGCGACAGTACTCTATGTGATTATTTCCTTATTTATTTATTTTATAGGGAAAAAAGGGGGAGATGTATTCAAAGTGGACACGTTGGAAAGGGGAATAAAGAGATCTGGTGACATCCTAAATCCATCTCTGGGGTACTGAGGTGATTGCTTAAACCTCAATTTGATTGTTTAAAACAATTATATTTATGTATGCATGTTCTGTGTGCATACATAGTGCATGACAGAAGAGAGCATCAGGTCCCATTATAGATGATCATGAGCCACCATGTGGTTGCTGGGAATTGAGCTCAGGACCACTGGAAAGACTAGCCAGTAGTACTCTTAATGGCCAAGCCCCCTCTCCAGCTCTCTCAATTTGATTCTTGTTTTTTTTTTGTTTGTTTGTTTGTTTTTTTTTTGTTTTTTTTTTGTTTTTTTTTTTGGTTTTTCGAGACAGGGTTTCTCTGTATAGCCCTGGCTGTCCTGGAATTCACTTTGTAGACCAGGCTAGCCTCGAACTCAGAAATCCGCCTGCCTCTGCCTCCCGAGTGCTGGGATTAAAGGCGTGCGCCACCACGCCCGGCTCAGTTTGATTCTTAACATCACAAACTTGAATTAAATGGCATGTCAATCAAGAAAAGGTTCAGTAATTGCCTCTTAAAAATAAGTTCAATCTAGTAACTGAAACAACTGTTATATGTAGTTCTTCTCTACTCTTTTATGGTCTTGTCTGAGATATTTCAAATTCATTCCTTTTTCACTCTACAGACCAGCTTTACCCTAAGAAGCAAATTTCATTGGATTTGACAGCTGAAAGTCACCCTCCAACAATCTCATTATTTCAACCTATAGAAACATCAGGACTGTAATTTTAACTCTAAAATATCCCCCTGAAAGGATAAAATCTACAGAGTGTGTAATAAAAACACTGCTGGGCTTATAATACAAAACTTCACTCATCCTGTACAACATGTTAAGTGTTGATTAGAGTTAGTTCCAGTTTTCTCAACATAATAAAATTTATTCTTAGGTAACATCTAATATTATCAAATTATATCAAAAATAAAAGCTTGAGGTTTTAAACTGGTAAATGTTTTAAATCTTGAGAAAGGGGGTAAATAATGATAAACAAATATATCTTCATTAAAGGTCCTCGTAGTGGGGCATATGCTGTGTTCTAATATGAGACATGCATGTACAATTATTTGTAGGATATCACATCCTCGGTTGTTTTTAACATTCTGCATCAGTGAATTCACAGTGCACTAGGGATGGGCCTGTGTACACGGCTAGGCAGCTTTTGGCATCCCTCTTTATGGAAAACTATACTTTATTTCTTAGTCTCAAAACAAAGACTCATTCTAAATGGTACAAAAATCACTTCAAAATTATTTGACCTCTAAATGGTAGAAGATTTTATCTTTGACCTTTGCAAGCAGTATAATTTTTGTTTTGAAGAATGACACGCAAAATGGAAATGGTTATCTTAATTATATTGGTTATTTTTAGTATGAGGTAATAAGTTAAATGCATCTTGGTGCTTAAAGGTGGGGGTTTCTCTGTCTCGTGTGTGTGTGTGTGTGTGTGTGTGTGTGTGTGTGTGTGTGTGTGTGTGGTTAGCTAAGTTTGAGTTTGCAAGCATAAGAGTCTGAGAAATTAGGGAGAATTATTTTTAAAAAATCTCCAGTGTGTTAACAAATTTGTTTGTCTTTATAATTTATTTATTTTTATTCCAAGCATTATCAACATGATTTAAGTACAGGAAAAAAGAATGGCAACTTTGACAGTGGGATCGCAAACACATCTTTTCCTATAACTCTGGAGGCGGTTGAAACCTAAGAGGTATTTAAAGTCTTAGCCTGCTCGAGTCTAATCGTCATAAGACAGGACTTGTTACTTGCTATACAAGAAAATAGTCATGTGTTAGTGAAAAAATCTAAAACCTCTAAATTATTTCCATTGTCCTAGAGGCAGACAGGCTTCTGTCTTAAGAGCAATCCAGCCCTGCATACTTATCTGTTCTGGCATACTTGTACTCTGACTGTTGGTCCCCTTTCCAGTTTTTTTTTTAACAGTCCCTTTGTTTCCCAGCAGAGATACTTGGAGCTGAAGTTATCCACAGAACATTTGGCTTCTAAGAAACTGACAAGACCTGTAGGGGCATCTCCCCTCCCCTGTTTGGCATCTAGAGTTTTAGGTCTCCCTGGCTTTAAGTTTCATGCTGTGCAAACACCATCTCTTCTCAAGAACAGCTCTTCTCTGCTTCTCTTGGCCAGAGTACAGCTCTGCAGAGGGAGAATGGCAGCCAAGATTCCTTGCTCAGTGAGAAGGTGTCACCGAGTCAGAGAAGGTAAAAGGGCTAATTTGAACAAGAGAAAGTTTATTACTTCTCTGTGGCAATGCTTCATTATTAAAGGAGTCCTTTTGATGTCCTGAGCTGTACATGACCTGAAACCCTAAGTTATAATGACTCATCTTTGGAGATCAACTTGCTTGCACACTGCAATTTAATTAATTTGGTTATGGGAAATTGGCACACTACATTTACTCTGATTTCATTCTACCACAGCCCATTGCAGAGGCTAGATGGGCAATATGTATATCCCCATGCTCTTGCTCCTGCAGATAACGTTCTAGAAATTGCATTCACTATCGCCTATCATTTAGAAAGAAGTAAAACAGGCTTTCGTGTCCTGTAAGGCATCTGAGGATATGCCTGACCCATTTGCATTTGTTACTAGCTGCATGATCATCCCAAGGATGTTGTAGGAATGAAGAAGCAGCTTCTGATAATTGGACCCCACTTAGACACTGCTGTTAAACTCAGTCATAATAGCAGCTTCATGGATTATATAGTTCTCTGACTGAGAAAGGAACAGCAGCCCCCTTAACCCGCCTAGCCAGCAGTGATGTTTCTTTCATCCTAAGGTCAGTCCTAATCCCCATACGTCATCCGCCTTACAAAACGAATTAGTATCTTATTTGCTATATTAGATTCCCTTGAGCCGAAAGTATTTTCAGTGATTTTTAACTGATTGCAAGGTAACTTGAATAGAAGCAACCTTGTTTTCAATATGGTTTTGCCCCAAATGAATAATGACAAAGAAAATCAGAGACTAGGGATACTGGTAATTATAACGTCATCTGTTAGGGAAACTGCATTTCCCTCCAAGAAGAATGACAAGTGGGGTAAGATGGCAAACCAATGGAAAGGTAACTCCAACCAAATATTGCTAATTAAAAGCAACTGGTATACCAAGGTTTCTAATGAAAAATACATATAAAACAAGAGGAGATGTATGTGGAATTGAAGTATGCTACCTTTCTGGACGTTCATGAAGTGAAAAAGTTTGTGTGCGTGTGTGATAAACACAAAAGGCCAGTGAAAGAATGCCTAGCCAACAATCTAATAGAGTTAGCAGGAAATATTAGAAATGATTGCCTAATTCAAATAAAGGCAAATGCTGTGGCTTGGGTGTGACTTGAGTCCCTGTGCCCCCACCATGGTTTATGTGTTAAAATGTTACCCCCTCTAAGGAGTGGAAGCAATGCAATAGGTTGCCTGGAGGTGGTGCTTTGGGAAAGTAATTAGGGTTATACAAGGTCATCAGGATAAAATCACATCACTGAGGACTGGTGGGCAGATGACAAAGATAAATGCACTCCCTGTCTCCTATCGGGTGGTGTCTTGTACAGTCCTGGGACTTTGCCACCAAGAAAACCATCATTAGATGTTGACCCTTGATCTTGGACTTCAGAACTATAAGCCAAAATATATTTAAAAATTTTTTCATGGTCTGTGATATTGTGTTATTGGCAAGAATAAGGGAAATAAACAAAGAAAAGGGAGGGAGGAAGGCAGGAAAAAGTGAAGAAAAGCAAAGAAGATGAGTGAAGAAGCAGTTTTGAAAAATACAAAGTAAATACCAAACCTGAAGATTTACATCTTAAAGTAATTTTAATTATAATGAGCAGGAATGGAGAAAAGAGAGCAAAAATTTCAAACTAGATTAAAAACAAAACTCGATGTCATATGCAAATTATATGTGCCCTAAGAAAGCAGGACAGATTAAAATAAGAAGGATACGTAAAGGTATGACTTTAGAATTCCACCAGAAAGTTGATAAGATGCGATGACTGAAGGTGAAGTGGGAGCTGAGTCATAGGCACAAGAAAGAGGACTGTCTCATGATTATGGAATAGCCAATGGAGAACTTCCACAAATATTCAATAGCCAATGCATTTAGAAAAGATGATCATGTCTCCTGTTTAACATATTCTCAAATGAGTAAAACAAGATGGTTAAACCTAAAAGAATAATGATACAAAGTGAAAGATTTCAATATGTAGTCCTCAGAAACTAAAACAACAAAAATAAAACCAAAGATAAACAACAAAACAAATCCTAGAAAAATTTAATAAAGAAAAAGTTAAAAATAAAAAGAATTGAATCGCTAAATATATAGATCACAATGACATAAACATGAAAATTGCATGCTATTTAAATCATATTTAAGTGTAAAAGACTTTGGACAAAATTGTGTGGTCAACTTGCCAGGCAGGAGAGGCAGTACTGTTATATGGGTAAGCAGCAGCTCTCTGAGTTTAAGGTCCTCTGTACCAGAAGTAATCCATTCCTGGATCTGGATACCTGGTCAGCAATCCATGACAGGTGATAATGAACTGCATATTGCCTTTTGATAGTCATACAGTCAGTAACAAATGCAGAAAAACCAGGCAACCTTAAAAATATACTACCTGAAACTATCCAGACATAAAGACCACATTGTATGTGATTTCATCGATTTGAATTTAAAATACACAAAAACATAAACAGAAAGCAGATTAGTATATCTTAGAGGCTGAGGGCAGGAGAACAAAGAGCAGAGATTACTTGTGGGATTTCTTTGCATGTGTGTGTGTGTGTGTGTGTGTGTGTGTGTATGCATGTATGTATGCACTTGTGATCACCTGGAGGCCAGAGGTTGACTTCAATCCACTTCAATGTATTTTTCTCCATTTTCCTCTTCCTTAATTTTCAAGACATGATTTCCCAATGAAGTTGGAGCTCACTGAATCTGAAAGACTGGCTGGCTAGTGAGCCTCAGGGACCTGCTTGTTTCTAACCCTTTAGCCTTGAGATTACAGGTGACCACCATACTCAAGCTGGAATACATAGGTTCTGGGATAACATCACAGTCCTCATGCTAAAAGTATGGCATGGAATACATGTTATGTAATTGTTAAAATGTGTGGCATTATTATATTAATTTTAGTGGCAGGTTTTGAGTGTCAACTTGATACAAACTTGGGGTCATCATAGAGGAAGGAGCCTCAGTTGAGGTAATGCCTCTACAAGATCCAGCTTTAGGGCTTTTCCCCCAATTAGTCAGTGGGAGAGAGCCTAGCCCATAAAGGATGCTGCCATCCCTGGCCTACTGGCCCAGGGTTCTATAAGAAAGCAGACTGAGGAAGCCTTGGGAAGCTAGCCAGTAAATAGCACTGCGCCATGGTCTCTGCATTTGCTCCTATCTCCTGGTTCCTGCCCTGTTTGAGTTCTTGCCCTGACTTCCTTCAATAATGAACAGCAAAATGGAAGTGTAAACTAAATAAATGCTTTTCTCCCCAACTTGTTTTTTTTGTTGTTTTTGTTTTTTTTTTGCTCAGGGTGTTACATCACAGCAATAGAAACCCAAACTAAAACATTAATATTATTCAAAGTAAATTTCATCAAGACCATATTACCAGAAAAGGAGGAAAATGAATTATGATAGGTATCAATTCATCAATAAGATGTAAGAAGTCCTACATGTGTATTAATAATGATTATCACACATGTGCACTAAGAGGATGCAGTTTATTTTAGTTGTAGAAAATGCATGTTGGAAATTTTTAATGGAAATAAAAGGAAATAGGGACAATAATATAATTATAGCTGTGGATTTCAATACTTGAGATTCCACCTGAGAGTTAAAGAAAGCAGAGAGGATATCAATAAGTATGTCAATATGAACAATACTGATTAATGAAAATTTATATAACAACCCATTTAGCAGCCAGTTGTACAGTTTAACACATTTATAGGGATATATTTTGCATGTTAAAAATTTTCTAATCATAGCTGGGCAGCGGTGGTACACATCTGTAATCCCAGCACTTGGGGAGTAGAGGCACCTGGATCTCTGAGTTCAAGATCACCCTGGTCTAGGACAGCCAGGGACACACAGAGAAACCCTCCCTCAAAAAGCAAACAAACAAACAAACCAATCCACCCTCCAAGTATAAATGCTATTTGATGAGCACTGAAGAGCTCAGTGGCATGCTACCATTCCAGCTGTGGCACTCTAGAGACACCACACTGAATTCCCACATTAGTTAGGATCAGTTGCTGTTCCCACCCCTGGCCTTGGCAACCAGTGATCTACTTGTGGGCTTGGCAGCTTTGCTTTTTATAAAATGCCATTCGAATAAAGTCACACAGGAAGTTCTTTGTATCTGGCTCCTTCAATTTAGCAAAATGCCTCAGTGTTTATCCTGGTTGTTTCATGTGTCAGTGTCTGGGCCCTGAGACAGCACTGTGTTCTAGCACAGAAATCTGTCATAATTGGTTCATTCAACTTCCTAAGTGATAGATGTTTGGACGGCTTCCATTTTTCGAATATTGGATGTTATGCTCCTATGAGCAGGAAGATTTTTTTTTCTAGGCTAAGTGGATGAGAATAGAATAGTTAGATCATGTGGTAGGTATATTCTTAAGTTTTTAAAGTGGACTAAGAGCTATGCAAAGTAGATGCTCACTTCTGTAATCTTATATTCATCTACAATTCCTAGGGTTTTCCCTGCTCACAGCCATACCAGCACTTGACATTTTTGTTTATCTTTTGAACTCAACACATTTTAGCGTGTATTAGTAACATCTTGTTGCAATTTGAATTAGAATTTCATATTGATTCATGATAAGAACCCTCTTTGTATGTTCTTAACTGCTGTTATTACACCCTTGGTAGTGAAGTGCCTGTTATAATATTATTGTGATGGATAATCAGCAATGTGAATAACTGTCTCATTTTAATACATAATGTGTATGTTTATCTCCTTAAACACTTCACAATGAGAATTCTTTATAATTTCTGGATATGTGTCCTTTATAGGCAAAATAATTTGAACATATTCTTTCCAATATTGTTTGTTAAGGTTTTTAATAATGAAGCCATTTGAAAAACAAAAGGTTTTAATATTGATTTGTTCATTTTGTGGGAGGAGCTAATGATTTTGGTATCATAATTAAGAATTCTTTGCCTAATCTGAATCCATGGATATTTTCATCTGTGCTTTTACATGGTCTTTTATATAGTCTTCTGTATATAATATATATGAGTCTCGGATACATTCTCAGTGAACTTTTGATAATACCACAGAGACTATCAATGATGTTAAATGCCACACATAAAATAAATTTTAAAAATAAAAATAAGCTTTAACTCATTTAAGAGAATGACATTATGAGAATGTAGCTTAAAGTGTGAGCTCCTGGGTTCTACCCTTGAATTTAAATAAAAAAGAATTCAATCATGTAAAGTACATTCTCTACATCAGCTGAATTGAATTTGAAATAAGCTGTTGGTATATTACCTAGGACTCTGAAGGGAAACAGGAGGATATGTATCTATGCATACAAGTAGACGAGTCGTGGAAATGCCTCGTAGTGGAGGTTGAAGAGTGCTAGCATCATCCATTTGAAAGTTAGATAACTATGTGAGCCCCTGGCACAACTCTGCCCCAGCCTGAAGTCTGTAACCAGCCTTGGAAGCACAAGGGGGTCTATGAGTTCCATCTTAGAACATGTGGGTTGAGAGCAGAAAGATAGGGTGTCCCAACTGAAGACTGAGAGTCATTATGCCTCTCTTTCTGCTTCTGGCCTAATGGGCTTCTGAGTGGGCCTATGATTGTGATCTTTAAGAAAACTAAATGAAAATGAAGTATTCAGTCAATAGATTTTGAAAGGTTTTTTTTTTTAATGCATCCCTTTCAGAATTAAAAAAAAAAAAAACAAACGAAACAAACAAATAAACATCCTATACGTGGCAGATAACTCAATTAAAAGTTAGTCAATTAAAACTTATTCCTCGCCGGGCGTGGTGGCACACGCCTTTAATCCCAGCACTGGGGAGGCAGAGACAGGCGGATTTCTGAGTTCGAGGCCAGCCTGGTCTACAAAGTGAGTTCCAGGACAGCCAGGGCTACACAGAGAAACCCTGTCTCGAAAAACCAAAAAAAAAAAAAAAAAAAAAAAAAAAAAAAAAAAAAAAAAAAAAAAAAAAAGCCCAAAACCAAACCAAAACCAAAACCAAAAACCCAAAAACCTTCTTTCTCAAGTAAAAAATTAAAAAGAGCAAAATAGACCCAATAAAACACGTGAAATAAGAATAGTCAATAGATACAAGGAAATACTGAAATTGTTACTTATCAACAAAATGTGATTTCTCAAGAACTTTAGTTTGTTGGAATTCTATGGTTTTTTTTTTCATTTATATTTTCTTAGGTTCATTGAGTATAATTATAATACATATTTTAAAAATTTTTCTCACTAATTTCAACAACTTAATTACTTAAGAATTAGTTTTTGTTAATTTTCTTTTCTTTGAAAATGGGCCACATTTCTAGTGGGTTATAAGCTGAATTATTTTACAGTGTGTTTCATATTTTTCAAATGTTGATACAGAGCCTCTGAGTTTTACTGTCCAAAGCCTTCACTGCATCTATTGATGATCACGTGACTTTTATCTATAAATGCATTTGTGTCATTGCATATATGTTTTAGACTTAAATATGTTGAACTCTCCTGTTCTTTGTGATGAGTGATTTTTTTTTTGACATATGCCTGTACTGCGATTTCAAGTATATACTGAGGACTTTTGAATTTATGTTCATGAGGGATATTGGTCAACAATTTTCTTTTGGGGGGAGCTGTGTCTTTACTTGGTTTTAATATTAAAGTAATACTGACTTCATAGGAAAAGATTGGAAATGGTTTTTTGTTGTTGTTGTTGTTGTTATTTTCTGCCTTTCTTCTTTATTTTTTTTAATAATTAAAGAAACTGGTTGTAATTATTCTTTGAAAATCTGGTAGAAATTTTCTGTGATTCTTGGGTTCTTTTTAGTTGGGAGTTTTGTCTTGTTTTGTCTTTTACTGTTTCAGTCTCCAATACTCTTACATGTCTATGGTTTATCTCTCCTGTCTTAACTTTGCTGATTTGGTTGCATTGGGAGATTTGTCCAATTCTTTTATATTTTCTAATTTAGTGGACTATAGGTTTTAAACTATTCCCTTATAATGTTAAGATATATATATGCATATATATACATATATATGTATATATATGAATGAATATATATTCTGTGCCCTCTTATGTGATTTTTTTCTGACCATGTGTATGTGTGTTAAAGCAAGTAGGATTATAATACTTCTCCCAAGAGCCATATGCTATATTACAAAACCTCAATGACAGACATGCTAAACCTCCCTTCTATCATTGGCTAGGGAAGTTCACGAGACTCCTAAAGCAAGGTAGGCAATTGCCATCTCCCTGCTTGCCTCCTAAAACTTGAGGGTAAGACTGTTGCTGAAGATACCAGGACTTGAAGGAGCCAAGCTGGAACTGACTCGAAGCCTCCGCCCTGAGGACTGGCTTTTGTGGTACCAGCAGTTGCTATGTGAGCTGCCAAGGAAGAAAGGCAATCAATAGTCTTACTCAGCTGCAAAGACTACAAACCACAACACTGATTGGCCTGGCAAGATATCCCCAATGGCACAACAGTGATACTTTTATCTTGGGGGTAACCAACAGCTGTCTAATTACACTGAAGAACAGCTTAATAGGAGGGAATTCATGCCTGGTACTGCATTCCTACCCAATTACCCATGGTTGGAGAGGCCACAGACTCTAGAAAAGCACCTGCTAACAGCCATTCTCTTCCTAAACTAATATTTCTTGTTGTGTTTTATAAGGAGAAAAAGGAAGAACCAGGAATATGTTTGAAGGGGCACAGTATGGTGTGGGGAAACGGGGGCCTGCCCATGCTGAGGCATCCGTCCCTCTGAGGTACCAGCCACATGACCGATATAGTATGGAATAGAGTTTATTTAGGGCATGGGGAGAGGAGTTGAGGGAGGAGAGAGAGAGAGAAAGGCAGAGAGAGACAGAGAGAGAGAGAGAGAGAGAGAGAGAGAGAGAGAGAGAGAGAAGAGGCCTGCCATAAATAAGTGGAGTGGGGGAGGGGAATGGGGGAGAGAAGAGACAGAGAGGGAAGAGAGTAAGAGAGTGAGGAGGGGGCAAACAGACCCTTTTATACTGAGTCAGGCATACCTGGCTGTTGCCAGCCTAGAAGAAATGCTTACACTTCTAATGCTAACACTTCCAATGCTAATATAATGAATCTTTAGTCTATCATGGAGATCCAGAAAGTTTCAAAATACAGAAAATTAGTGACAGTGAGGTGCCCAGAGCCAATCTGCACCGTCTACAACACAACCCCTACACCTACAGGTCACAAAACATCACAGAAGAGGGCACAGAAGTGTTATGAGGTAGAGAAATATATATACAGCTATATACAGCTAGATAGTGTCTTCTAGACATAACAAAGAAGCTGCCTTTATGAAATATTGATTTTAAGGTTACCTGAGCAAGACCTGGGTAATTATAACACCAGTTGTAATGTCAATATGGCCCTGAAAATTTCTTGAGGTTTCACGTGTCACCCAGGAATAATATCTCTCTCTCTCTCTCTCTCTCTCTCTCTCTCTTCCTCTTTCTCTCTTTCTCCCTCCCTCCCTCCCTACTGATAACTCCAAAACTGTCAACCACTCCACTTCTTACCCCTTATCCTATCCCCTTATCCTATCCTTTGTAATTGATCCCCCATTTTAAATGATGTCTATGGAAGTCCAGCATATGGGTGCTATTTATTTCTGGCAGAACTTTGGATAAATAGGGGGTGGGGGGTGGGGAGACGTGCTCCTATTATAAGGTTGAGATTCTTCCAAAAGAAACGTTTATGTTTGGGGGATCCAGTAAACCACTAATGTGGAAAGCCACTCTTTTTTCAGACTATAAATGGGCAGGATTGTTTTCGTGCCTGCAGTTTGGTTGACTTTGAGTACAGGGTTAATGCAAACTCAGAAGGAACAGTAGTTATGTTCCTATTGGAGGAAGGCTTCTTTATCAAACAAGCACAACACTCCTAGGAACTGGGAAGGACTCAGTAATCGGGCTGAGCGCTGGAATGAGGTCTTCCAGTGTTCTTTTGTGTCTCTGTGCCCCGTTGGGATGCAACAGGACTCCTATTCCTTCCTCCTACCCTCATACTGTCTCTCTCATTTCCTAGAGGCTGACCCTCTCCATCAGGCCATCTCTGAGCGCTCCGCCTCCACCACACTTCCTACTACTGGGTGTGCCCTGGTATTTCCAACCTCCTTACAAGCGTCCCAGGGACATCAGATGAAGCTGGGTGGAGTGAGACACTGCCCAGAGCCTAGGGTGTGAGTATGAAGATTATGTTTTCACGCCTTGCTGTGTAATGACTTCTAAGGTTTGCAGTCTCCTGTAAATGGGTCACTTTTCCATCTGTAAGTTGAGGAAATTAGACCAAAATTAGCCCAAGAAATCAACTCTAACATTCTGTGGTTTATTATGAGTCAAAAGCAAATTAACCACTACAATTTTATCAGAAATTTCATCTCCTCGATGTTGGGGGTGATTTTTAAAGTACAATCTCTCAGTACCTGATAGAGATGGATGAATTTATTCTAACCTCCACGTACCCTGCTGCTTTCTTGGCTATTTCCTTTCCAAAGGTATCTAGGAGATGCTTTTGAAAAATTTATTTTTTTTTAAAAGTGTGTGTATGTATTCAAATGCCCATGGAGGCCATAGACTTGAGAGCCCCCTGTAGCTGCAGTTCCGGGCAGTTTTGAGCTGCCTGATGTGGGTGCTGGGAAGCTAGCCCAGGTTCTCTGGAAGGTCAAGCAGTATGTGCCCTTAACTACTGAGTTGTCTCTTCAGCTGCTGAAGATGGTTTTTATTTCAACGTTATTACCTGAAGGTTGACATTTTTCCTGAGAATCCACGAGTCTTTTCGAGTTTGACAGAGGTATTGCTTACAGTTTTCACCCTTGCTTGATGTTATTACCACACCACAGATGGACTGGATGGGGAACATTTAAATTTCATGTTTCCACAAAGCCTTGAACAATGGCTGGCACATAGTAGGTCTCCAGAATTAGTTTAATCAATATATGCTTCGGATTACTGATAGAACTAGGTCTAGAATTCTCCACACTTTTATCCCTCCAATGTCCAGTACCAACAGGGGTTGTTCTCTATCTCAACTTCTTTTGGAGTTTTCTAGATGCACCTGTTGTTTGTTGGGTTTGCAGAAGCAAGATCAGTGAGTCTTTTCCTATTAAGTGATCCATTGAACAGATTCAGCTGTGATTCAAAGAAGGGAAAGAGCAGCGTCTACAGGCGACCCTCCCAAGGACTGACTGAAACGACTGTCCTGGACTTCCCAAGGTCGTCCTTAAGGAGGCCAGCTTGTCTCTGTTGCTCACTTTGTGAGCCCCGAGGGACAATTCTGCAGAGCAGGCCACCCCTGGGAAGGAAGGAGCCAAGTCCCCACTGCCCTCACCGCCCTTGGCCTTGGCTGGGCGGGGCTCTCTGGGGCTCCAAGGCTGGCTGTCCCCGCGGGGCGGGCTGCTGGCTGCGGCAGGAGGCGGGGCCCGGCGCTCCCCCTCCCCTACACTGCGACGGTGGCAGCTCAGCGCGGAGCCAGGCTGGGGCGCGCACGGGGCGGGAACAGCCGGGGCGGGGCAGCCGGGGAGCCTGGCTGGGGCGCGCACGGGGCGGCGCTCGGGCTGCGCGGGCTCTCGGCGGTGGAGGCGGCGGCGGCAGCAGCATCCTCTCTACCTCCGCTTCCCTACGGCCTCTTTCTCCTTCCTCTCCTTCTTTCTCTCGTTTCTTCGGTCGCCCGGTCTCTCGGGCTCCTCCCACGGAGGAGCTCTAGCTCTGCGAGTAAGCTGTGACCGCGGGTGCGTCCACTTTCCGCGCCCAGGTAAGACATCGTCCCGCCTAGCTCAGCCTGGTCCTTCCTCCTGTGCCTCTGCCAGAGAGGAGCCACCAGCCCGGAGAGTAGGAACCGGACCGGCTGGTCTCTGCTGGACCGGTCCCCTGTGCCACGGGGAGGGAGTCCGCGCAGGTTGGCGCTGTCCAGGCCTGACCTCTCCAGATGTCACACCGGGGCAAAAGACCCGGCTAGGTACTTAAGCTCTAGATTTGAAGATGAGCCAGTGACCTTGTTAGGTACCACTTTAAAAACCACTGGAAACTTCGGTTCAGGCTAGGGTGTATGTTTTGAGAGTTAATATTGCCCGAGCTATAGAAAGAAGGGTAAGAAATTATACAGAGATCCTAGGGAAGAGAATTAAAGATAGAGGATTTATTTTTATTTTATTAATTTGTTATGTGTGCCTGTCTCTGTGTGCTCACAGACACAGAGCTCTGCACAGTGAGGAAAGAGGTGAGTGGAGCTAAGCCAATTTCAAATTTCAAATTATTTCTCCAGAGACAACAGGAAGAGGAGAACTGGTATACATTGGTAATTTGGGGAAAATGAAAAACTGTTCTTTGGTTGTAGAGGGCGGGGCTCCAAGGTACAAGCCTGACAGAGCTTGGGTTTCTATGCAGTCCTTTCTTCCCAAATGAGAGGGGTGGGAACCCAGCTGCATCTGCTCTTCAATTCACTTCTCAGTTCTAAAGCCTTTCTTTGGGAGTGGGGGACTGAACAAATGACTGCCTTCCCTATCCTCGCCTTTGTTCTAGGGTGGAAATCTAAAGGCAGAGCGTGCCTAGGAGCTCCAGTGGGGAGGTGTGTGTTTGGGTGTCTAAGGAGGGGGAGGGGAGCGTGAGCACTAGAGTCAGAAAGCACCATTCTTGAAAGCTGGAAATTGGTGTTTTTTTTTCTTCTGGCACCGTCAAAAAAGGTTTGGTTAGCAGTGAGCTGACTGGCCTCTGTTGTAAGCTCTGAGTGTAAAGCATCCAGAACACCTTTTGAAACAGGGTGTGAAGCTTTTGTCAAGATGCAGACACACACGCACATAAGCCCTACCAACAAACATACTACAAAATGGAGTGGACAGCTAAAAGGCACATCTTTTAAGATTTGTTTTCTGGGCTAGAGGATATGCTATAAATGAAGTGTATGTCGAAAAACAGCAACAAATAACGTCAACAAAAACTATCCTTGGGTGGTGCAGAGTTCCACATGTGACACAGAAAAATGAAATGAATATTAGTAAGGAGCCAGCTTAAATATTAAAAATAAGACAGAATTTTGTTTAAATGATCTGTGGGAGGAAATGACTGGAAACCGAAGTGGAGGCGCATAGCCACAGTGAGGCAATGGAGAACAAAGCCTTTTATGTGAGCCACATTATGCAAAAGGTCCCTATGTGTGAGCGGCAGGTACCAGCCCCATGTAAAAGCAGAACACTGTCACCCTGTCATTTTACTGTGGGCCGGTATGATATTTTTGGCAGTCAAAATAGATGGAACAAACAAAAGCCCTTTAAAATGCTTTTGATTTTATGCCCACAAAGAAGATTACAGCCTAGGTGACAAGAGCATTCCTTTAGCGGAACCTAGTGTCTTATTTTTAGTAGAAAACCTTATGGATTTGCAAATCATTTCCAGTCATCTCCCCCTTCCCCGTGCACACAGGACCTCCCCCATCGAGATGAGGTGAAAGTCCTGTTTTTCTTTCCTTAGGAAAGCGTTGTACTTGTGCCCGTGTCTGTGCATATAGATGCCGTCACATTGATTTCCTTGAAGTTTTTGTCTCATTCTCTCAGCTTAAGATCTGCATTCCTGATTTTGGTGTTATCAGACCACTGATTTCTTATTTGATACATGCTGTTTATCTGTGGGTTGCTTAATTTTATTCTTTCATATTTCTCAGTTGGCTGGAACCTTTATTTAATTTCCAAAGTTTTTTAACCTTGTAGGTGAGAAATTGAGCTACAACAAGACATCATGGCAGTTTATAAATTTAGCTTCCCTTTAAAAAAAAACCTTAATATTTTAGTGATATTTATTTGTGTATTCTTTGTTTCTCTCCTGTCTTAACTCCTCCCCGCCCCTCTAACCAAGCAAGCCCTTTCTTGCTGGTTGTTCTTGTCCTGTTTCCTGCCCCTACTTTTGTCTAGACTACCACAGGTGGAGCCAGAGTGTGCAGTGTGCAAGCATTTTGAATTTAGGATGTGTTCGCCCCATAGCAGCATGCTTGCTCTCTCTCTCTCTCTCTCTCTCTCTCTCTCTCTCTCACTTGTTTACAGCACCTTCTCAGGGAGGAGGGAGAAAGAATGTGCTGAGAGAGCCTGACCCAGTGAAACTGGCACAGCCATGACCTCATGCCAGTAGGTGATGCAGTCTCATTGAGGGAGCCGACATCCTCTCAATGGAAACCGAACTCCAGCAGCACACCCGCCCATCTCAGGCCAGCAGCCCCACTCTTCCCACAGTGGCCTCTGCCAACACTGCTCTGCTAAGGTTAAAGGCATAGTTTTCTCTTTATGTATTTCTTTTCAGGGGTCTTGGATTTGGCCAGAAACACACAGCCAGACAGGAGACTTGGCACAGAATGTTCTAGGCCTGAAGGAACAATTTCAACCCCCTCCCCCTGCATCCCCTGTTTTAAACCACTTTACCCATTTTCTAAATGTCAGACTGAAGAAAGGAAAACAATTGCTTGTTTGGTAGGTTTTTAAATATTTCCTTAGGACACACATATATTTGTTGAATTTTACTGACTGTTAGATGGCAGAAAAGATTACACTGTTGCACTTTGGCATTGAAAATCAGTAGGTATTACATTTGCTTAGATGTAGAAATGACATCAGATATACCCACCCCCCCTGTGATTCATTACTGTCCCTGTGAGGCAGAGCATAGGAAACTGACTTCTATGTGGGGGGTGGGTAGGAGGGAGGAGCTTAGGGTGATTCTTACTGTTAAATACTTGTCAATGCTCAACTGATTAAAATAACCAGAGATAAAGAAAACACTCTCCAATCAGTATTAGCCCTTAAGGCTAGAACTTAGGTAAGTCACTAATTTAAGGAGGCATTTTGGAAGATTTGTTGACTCTTGTGTCGGATCCCCATGAGTTACAGATGTTACTAAGCTCTGGCACTCTTATGACACTATCTGAGTTATAAGAGTGAGTTCTTATCAATTTCCGATATTCTCAGAGAATGATGAGCTCTTGCAAGCACCAAAAGCAACTATGGGGCTGCTAAGGAAGATGGGATCTACAAAGGGCTGAAACCAAAGGAGAGGGTCTGTGGGAAAGTCTGGTCGGTGGTAGCTTAGAGGGGAAGAGGGATACAAGGAATTCTCAGGCACCAAGTGTTTGTCCCTGTGAGGGTGCAGATGAGATCTTGTGGACGTGGGTGGAGGTGGAAGAAATCTGTTTTGCTTTTTACCTCAGTGCAATGCTGTGTCCCCTCTCCTCCCACATCATTACATTGAGCTGAAGGCTGTGGGTACTTTATGGGATACTTATTGAAAGCAGGTCTGTGCTGAATTAAAAAGTTTAAAACAATGTGAGCACAATCAGTTGACTTTATGGGAAACATTTTGAGTCTAACCTTTGAGCTTTGAACTTTGATCATTCCTCTCCAAGAGATGAAATTTCCTATTTCTGCTAACATGTTCAGCTGTGATATATTTTATTTACATGTTTTAGGGGAGTTGTTTGGCAACTGGAACAGAAGAAAGAACAGACTCTCTTTCAGTCTGTTGTTAAGTTTATATTGTACACAGGGGAGGTTTTAAAAATATTTTTTGTTGTTGTTACAACATGTAACTAACATAAGGGACACATTTATATCTATCTATCTATCTATATATCTATCTATCTATCTATCTATCTACCTACCTACCTACCTACCTACCTACCTATCTATTGTCTGTCTGATTTTTGAGACTCTAAGATTTTCAGGGCAACCTAACCTTTAGCTTATTTATTTACTTCGAGACAGTGTGTCTCCATGTATCCTGACGTAGCATAAATGGCTTGAAATTCCCAATGGAAGCTCAGACTTACTTTGAGGTCTATTCTCCTTCCTCAGGGTCTTTCAAAGCTGGAATACAGGAGTGTTCTGTGATACCTAGCTAAACTCATTTGCTATTCTTCACATTTTTCTTTTACTGAAAATATATCCTAGTTATAGTTTGCCCTCCCTCTCCTACTTCCAATCTTCCCTCCACTCTGTGTCCATCCCATTTTTTTTCCCTCGTTGAAAAAGAACAGACTTCTAAGAGATAACAAATAAACACGGAAAATTAAAATATAATATGATAAAGCAAAACTATCATATCAGAGTTGGCCATGGCAACCCAATAGAAAGAGAAGAGTCCCAAGAGCAGGCTCAAGAATCAGAGACCACTTGGTCACACAGTCAGGAGTCCCATAAAGATACTAAGCTAATAGCTATAATGTGTATACAGGGGACCTGGGGCAGAGCTGTATAGGCCCTGTTATAGCTGCTTTGTTCTCTGTGTGTTCATAGGAGCCTTGTTTAGTTGATTCAGAGGGCCTCATAATCCTTGTGTCTGCCATCCCCTCTGGCTCTTACACTCTTTCTTCCTCTTCTTCCTTAGAATTCCATGAGCTCCTAGGGTAGGAATTTGATAGAAACCTCACATTTAGTCTCTCTCTCTCTCCCTCTCTGCCCCCCACCCCCTCACCCCACAGTTTAATGTCTGGCTGTGGGTGTCTCCATCTAGTCTCATTTGCTGCAGAAGGAAGCCCCTTTGATGATGACTGGATAAGGCACTGATCTATGAGTATAGCAAAATATCATTAGAAGTCATTTTACACACACACACACACACACACACACACACACACACACACACGCAGAGTGTTTGGTTTTACCATAGATCTCTATGCTATTTAGTCTCTGGTTCTTGGTTACAGAACCAGATTTAGGTATGCGTTTCCTCTTGTGACATGGGTCTTAAGTCAAATTAGATATTAGATAGCTTGGTTATCACTTATTTAACAGCTAATACTCACTTACAAATGGATCCATACCATATTTGTCTTTCTGGGTCTGAATTACATCACCCAGGATCACTGTTTTCTAGTCCATCCATTTGTCTGTAAATTTCATGAGGTCATTTTCTTAACATCTGAATAATATTCCATTGTATAAATAAATATAGCACATTTTTTTTTATCCATTCTTCTGTTGAGAGACATCTAGGTTGTTCCCAGTTTTTGGCTACTAGGAATAAAGCCACAATGAACATGGTTGAGCAAGTGACCTTGAGGTAGGATGGAGTGTCCTTTGGGTCTATGCCTAAGTATGCTATAGTTGGATATTCAGGTAGATCCATTTTCACCATTCTGAGGAACCACCATATTGGTTTCATTGGTTGTACAAGTGTGCACTCCCACCAGCAATGGAGGAGCATCCCCCTGTTTCACATCCCCACCAATATGACTTTTCCCTTGTGTTATTTATCTTAGCCATTCTGACAGGTATAAAATGGGTTCTCAAAGTCATTTTTAATTTTCATTTTCCTGATCTCTAAGTATGCTGAACATTTCTTTAAGTGTTTCTTAGCCATTTGTAAGCTCATTTACATATGAGTTTAAAGATGTGTAGTTGGACTTTTTCTAACCTTTTTTTCTCTTCTGTTTTCCTGCTTTCCTACCTCCCCTTCTTCCTCTCTTATTTCTTTCAAGTTTTAAATTAATTTAATTTATTTATTCACCTTAGATCCTAATATCAGCCCCCCTTCGTCCCAGTACCCTCTCATATAGATCCTCCTCCACTCTACCCTGTTCTTCTCCTTTGTGAAGGGAGACCCTCCCTCTGGTTGTCAACCTCTTGTCCCCATCAAGCCACCACAGGACTGGCTGCATCCTTTCCTACTGAGGATGACCATTTAGGGGAACAGGATCCACAGACAGGCAACAGACTCAGGGACAGCCTCTGTTCCAGTTGTGGGGGACCTGCATGAAGACCAACATGCTCATACCCTACATATACTACATATGTGAAGTGGGCCTAAGTTCACCCCATGCTGGCTCTTTGGTTGGTGGTTCAGGCTCAGGGAACACCGAAGGGTTAAGGTTATTTTATTCTGTCCATCTTCCTGTGGAGTCCCTGTCCTCTTTGGGTCCCTCAGTCATTCTCCCAGCTCTTCTATAAGACTCCCTGAGCTCTATCTAACATTTGGCTGTGGGGCTTTGCATCTTTTTTCCATTGGCTTCTGGGTGGAGCATCTCAGAGGACAGCTATGCTAGGCTCCTGTCTGCAAGCATAATGGAGTATCATTAATAGTGTCAAGGATTGGTTCTTGCCCATGGGATAGGACTCAATTTTAGGCAGTCGTTGATTGGCTATGCCCACTATCTCTACCCTATCTTTGTCTTTGCACTTATAGGCAAGACACATTTCAATTGAAGGTTTTGTGGATGGATTATTGTCCTTATCCCAACACTGGGAGTTCTGCCTGGCTAGAGGAAGTGATAACTTCTGGATCCATAACCCCCTCTGCTAGGAGTCTCAGCTAGAATTGCCTGTTTATATGCCCTGAGGGCTCCACCCACCCCAGGTCTCTGGCAGCCCTAGAGATCCCCCTCTCCTCCCATGCTGATTTTTACATCTTTCTCCCTAGATCTGAAAGCCCTTGCCACTTCACTCCTGTCCCCATTCCCTCTTCCACCCAATTCCCTCTTTCCATCAACCTCCAATAACTATTTTGTTTCCCCTTCTGGCTTCTTTGGGTCTGTTGACTCTAGCGTGATTGACCTGTACTTTAATTGGCTAATATCCACTTTTAAGTGAACAGACAACAAAAACATCGCTGACCATTGGAAAATGAAAATACAGCTGTTGTTTTGGATAAACATTATTTACCATTATGTTTCTATTTCTCTTTTAACATGCAGCTTTAATTGGATTCCTCCTCCTTAAGACTCCATCCCCGTTTTGGTCCTATCTTTGAACTTACTTTTTGTATCTCCTAGGCATAGTCTTGTACTTTTCTCTAATGCTTCCTCATGAAGCATCCTACCTCAGTGAGACATTCCAAATCAGAAAGACAAGTTGCTGCTTTGTGTGTCCCTATTGATTGTTACTCGAACTACTGCAATGTATGCAGAGTCACAGGATGATACCAGGGGCCTTTCTCAACTGCTCTCTATCTGACCTGGGAAAGGGACAGAGTCTTGCTCACTGAACCATGACCTCCATGGATCCACTTCTCTCAACTCTTCACCTCAAGTGTCTCTGCACTTGGATTCTTGTGAGCCCTGGAGATCTAAATTCTGGTCCTCATATTTAGACAGCAAACACATTACAAACTGAACAACCTCGTAGCCCTTAGGCACGTTATTTAATTGATAGTTACTCATGGCAATTATTTTCTCTTCACCTTTGTTTCTCCCTCCCTTCCGCCTTCCCTCCCTCCCTCCCTCCCTCCCTCCCTCCCTCCCTCCCTCCCTTCCTTCCTTCCTTCCTTCCTTCCTTCCTTCCTTCCTTCCTTCCTTGTTTCCTTCTTTTCTTCCCTCCCTCCCTTCCTCCCTCCCTCCCTCTCTCCTTCCCTTCCTCCCTTCCTCCCTCCCTCCCTCTCTCCTTCCCTTCCTCCCTTCCTCCTTTCCTTCTTTTCCTCCCTCCCTCCCTCCCTCCCTCCCTCCCTCCCTCCCTCCCTCCCTCCCTCCCTCTCTTCCTCCCTCCCTCCCTCTCTCCTTCCCTTCCTCCCTTCCTCCTTTCCTTCTTTTCCTCCCTCCCTCCCTCCCTCCCTCCCTCCCTCCCTCCCTCCCTCCCTCTCTTCCTCTTTCTTTCTTTCTTTCTTTCTTTCTTTCTTTCTTTCTTTCTTTCTTTCTTTCTTTCTGACACAGGGTTTCTCTGTGTAGCTCTGGATGTCCTAGAACTCACTCAGTAGACCAGGCTGGCCTCAAATCAACAGAGATACACTTACCTGTGCCTACAGAGTGCTGAGATTAAAAGCTTATGCCACCACTACCAGGCTTCATCACATTTTTTTAAATTATCTAAAAAATACTTTTCAGGCTACAGTGCTACATTTAGATGAATCATTTCTTCAAAGTGAAAAGTTTGGATGATCAAATGATTTTTAAAAATTATTTGATTCACCTGACACAAAGTGTAATGGTTGAGTTTTCCTTGTTGCTGCTTTTTGTTTTTACGCTCACTTGAACAATGGCTACTGGCAGTCTATTCTTATCATTAGATGGGTTAAATGGACCCACTGATATACACTAAATACACTGGATCAATCAATACATGCTAAACTAAGTTTAAATTAAGTAAAATATTTCCAATTTCATTTATCTATATAACATTATTTGTAGCTAATCTAGAATCTACCTGAAAATGACCATGAAGCACAATGCTTGAATATCCACAACTACATTTCATCCAGTAACTGTATAGATCTTTTAAGTTTAAAGAAGGCTTGTGAGTAAGTATACATATGGGTTTGTGGAGACAGAATACATTGTGTCAGCATGAAGCCTTTGCATTTCATTCTTAAAACTGAAGATGGTTAGGACACTGTATTGCCACAACAACTGTAACCATTTATTTTCTTACTGTAAATAGGTCTACGGTAAATTCACTGTAAATGCTATAGCACTGGTATGCTTTAATGGATTGGTAGGAGAAGGGGTCTCACATTGGATTGGAAAGAATGCTACAGCACCATTGTGAGGAGCACAAAAGCAGTTCTATAACGTTCAGATTTGAACGCTTACTACTAGATTTGTGTATCTTACCAGTTTTGAAGTTTTCCTACTAAATTTGTCTCTTACCTCTAAAAATAGTAACTTAGTTGTTTTCTTTGTACTCTCTTGAGCAGGATGAAATACTAATACTTTGAAGCCTACTTTTGAGTGGATAAGCAACTTCTCATTTGTGAAATAGGGAGAAAGTGGCTTTAGGATTGAATTAGAAATTCCCTGTGTTTTGAAATGCCATGGGGCATAGCAATGAACAGTTCTGATCCCCTTATCCACCACACATACTTCTCATTGTTTGAACAAAATTATCAATCTTCCTCATATAGTTCCTTTATTTTAGTATCTGTAACAACTTATTAGCCCATTAACTTTACCTATTTTATGTTTTACAAAGGACTAAAATGGGAGCAGTGGTATGTGAATGTATGATTATTTTCAAAGACATATACACACACATGTCCACATACATGCACACATGCACGTGTGTACACATAGTTTCTTATATTTGAGATCAACTGTTAATTAGTCAGTTGGATTTTTGTTTAATTAAAAACATGCTACAAAGTTCCACATGAGAAGTTTAGTATTCAGTGCAATTTATATGAAAAGTAAGAAGCATTTTTTAAAGCAAAGCACAGCACAGCATGTGAATTTAAAGGTACATTGGTTCCCCACATCTATAGCCCTCTGTCTGTAATTTAACCAGTGGCAGATAACACACACACACACACACACACACACACACATATATATGTATATATTAAGATTTATTTGTTTATTTTATGTATATGAGTACACTGTAGCTGGTGTCTTCAGACACACCAGAAGAGGGCATCAGATCCCATTACAGATAGTTGTAAGCCACCATGTGGTTGCTGGGAATTGAACTCTGAAGAGGAGTCAGTGCTCTTAACTGCTGAGCCATATCTCCAGCCCCCGATTAAAAATATTTTTTTAAAAAGTCCTGAATATAATACAGGTTTCCCCATGTCATTCTCTGGAAAATACAATGTAACAAATATGTATACAGCATTTACATGGTCTTCAGTGTTGGAAATAATCTAGAAATGATTTCATGTGTAGGGGGGAATGTATCCTATGTGTTTGACAAACTTTACAACAGTGGGATCTGGACTCCATTGCTCTAAGCAGAAAGCTGTAAGATATAGTTGTCCTCATATCTGGCAGAGACTGGTTCCAAGGATGAAGCTAAAGTTTGTGCTCAGAGGCAAAGGGTTGATGGAGCTCGTCTCAATTAAAACAACTTGTTATTTGAACTTACCTCTTGAAAGCTTTTTCCTGGACAGTGCACTTGACTATTCCCTTAAATAGCAGGAGTGAGGATGGAAGGGACTTCAGAAATTTTGCTGCACAGAAAACATAAGTACTAAAGCTACTAAAAGACAATTCAGTCTCTAGTGAAACAACGCTGCCACTCTGACTTGGCTATGACTGTTTAAATGAGCTGGGGACATTGCAACTCAGGCTGAGGTTGGCTTCCTTCATAAAGTGTATGCAGAGTGTCCCAGTATAGGATGGAGTGGTTGTGGGTGAAACATTGCAACTCAGGCTGAGGTTGGCTTCATTCATAAAGTGTATGCAGAGTGTCCCAGTATAGGATGGAGTGGTTGTGGGTGAAACATTGTAACTCAGGCTGAAGTTGGCTTTATTCATAAAGTGTCCCAGAGCAGGGTTTGTTACTCATGCTGTCCATTTTTCCTTTTGAGTGGGAATACATGAAATGTGTGTGGTTGGTACTCAAATTGAAAGCTTCAAAAACTTTGTACAGTCCTCTACATTCTGATTTCAGACTCTTGTGGATTTTACAGGGACCATCATGGGAATTTATAAGAGCCTATAGCTCTTTATTTTTTTTAATACAAGTCATTAAAATGAGTAACCTGTTTTGAAATACAATCTTCACCTTGATCTTCCTAATATATTCGTATTTTAAACAGCACTGCTGCATTTTGTAACCATGAGAACTTACTGGCTTTAACGGATTGTGTACTTACATGCCTGGAAATATTATGTCCGTAATATTTTAAATTGTTCAGACTAGGCCAGGGATGCAGTTCAGTTGGTAAAGTGCTTGCAGGAAGCCCCAAGTTAGAGTTCCAGTGTGGCTCTACAACTCGTGGTAGAGCAGATCCGTTATCCTCACACTCTGCAGATGAAAACAGGAGGATCAGAGGATCAAGTCAACTTTTACAACAGAGCAGGTTGAGGCTACATGAGACCCTGTTTTTTAAAAAAAATGTATCACTTAAATTAGAAGTAAAAAATCGTATATTCCTAAAGCTATTCTTTTGTGCCCTAAAGGGGCATCGGCTGTCAAGATTTTACTAACTATATATGAATCTAAAGGTATTCGACAGAGAAAGATGGATCTGTAAGCTGAGGCAGGCAGCCAATGAGTGACTTTCCTAAGGTAGTTAATTTGGAACTAGGTATGAGACTGTGTAATTTCTGCCCAGACTCACTGTTTTTAAGGGGTGCCATGGAAGACACATGCCACTCTGGCTCTGTGTCCCCAGGCCTACTTATGTTTCTGTTTTCTGAGCTAAGGGTGGAGTAAGGTGGCAGTTGTACCTGCCCAGTCTTGTGACTCAGTTGACTGTCAAATGGATATAAAAGTAGGAGGGACTCGGAATTTTAGGGCCATTCCAACTAGATGTGTGCCAGCTTCTCCTGTGAAAGCCCAGAGACTAAATCTGATCCAGGAAACAGAGGCTCCTGCCCCAGGGCCATTCCTGTGGCTTGGATCTCAGGATAGAAGCTTAGACTCTGGGGAGGAATGCCCAGACTCAGGGGACCTGGATAGCCAAGGAGTTTAAATCACCTTGAACTATCTTCACCGCGGTCTTCAGGTTCACCGGGGTTGTGTTTAAACTTGGTCCTATGTACAAAGAGAGTCCAACCAAAATAGCCAGGTTGAACTTTTTTCCTGATATGCAGCACCATAAATGTGTTTTTTCAAAAATAGTTTTTGTGCTTCCCCGGCCTTGGCATTTTTAGTTAAAGGAAGTGAATGAGAAAGCCTGTAGGCCGCTGTCTGTGTCTAATTCCCACTTACCGTCCCACTCCTGCGTGCCTTCCTGTTTCTCTGCCTACATCCTTCTTGTGTTTTTGCTTCTTCTAAGGAAATAGCAAATTAAATGGGAATTAGGCATTGCCATGGTTACTGTGTTCAGTAGCACTACACCTGCACCCACGCTGCTTAGGCATTGTGGAGTCTTCAGTTGACAAATATTTGAAAGGCATGAAGTGCATCTTGGAGGAAAGAAATTAAGCAGAAAGAATGCTTAAATATTTAAAGAGAAACATACTCTCTGCTGCTGAAGACCGAAACGCTAGCCCTCTCTGGGGAGTGAAGGGATTCGAATGTCTATTACAGAGTACCAAGTAGGGTGTCCTGATCCTCTTGAGGAACATATTTGACCATCAGAGTGGGAGTGCCTGTTTTATCACTGAGAGGACAGGATTTTACGTGTACACAGATGGCAAATTCTGAGCATGTTTTCCTCAGAAGTTGTCTTTATTGGAAGCCATTTACAGGGGAACCATCTTAACTGCCACGAGCAGGCAAAGCTGAGAGAGAAAGTGAAACTTATTCTCTGCCCTTCCACTCAGATTCAATTTGATAGTCTGAGGTGAAAACTTTATCTTTAAACAGCTAAGATTGAGTACATTTCAGTAAAGGAGGTACTTATATGAAGAGGAAGGCCCACTCACTGTTCCTTTGCCACTTGACTGAAAAGCTGGTGTGGCCTCAATATTTCTTACCTCACATGCAATTATTCATCAGTGTACTCATTTACTAAATGAGGGTTTCAGATCCTAAAGGTAGAGCAGGGACTTTTCTGAGTGTGAAGAATTTCAGGAGAAGCCATTCAAATTCCTGCCCTCAAACAGCCAATGTTTTATCAGGAAGACCCAAAGTTAGCAAATAAAACAAAAATGAATGCCCAGAGACAAAGATATATATATATATATATATATATATATATATATATATATATATATATATATCTCAAGAGCTTGGTTTCAGTGGGATGCACTGCCTTTGTTTGCAAGATTAATAAACACCAAGCTATGGAAGTGGGTGAGTGTTCAAACAGAGGGAGTAACATCAACACAGGCAGAAGCCTGGCATAGCTGAGAACCATACAGAAGAAAAATAATAGGAGTCTGATGAACCTGGTATCTAATGAAACAGCAAAGTGAAGTAGAAGGCAGATGCCAAACCTCCTGAGTAGCCTAGACCACAGTTTGACTTGTATTTAACTTGCAGCAATCACATTTTTGAGGTTGTAAAAGATTATTTTTGAAAATCCTTCACAGCGTTCAGAGATTTAATTATATCTTCTAAATCCCTGTAGCAAGATTTGTATCTTATTCACTAATATGTTAAATCACAAGAGAGGAATAAAATTTCAAAACTCAGAAACCAATGGTGAAGCTTGGAGTAGTAACTTATCTAACGTAATATTTTAAATGAATACAATATACATTACATTCTTCTTTTGTTAGAGAATTATTTGCAAACCTAACTTAACCTAGTTAGAGCCTCTTTCTGTACCCTCACTAAGTTCTTCAAAGCCTTTAAATGGAGCAGTTCAATTCCATATTAGAGAGAAATAGATAAAAACCGATTCTATTCTCAACATAAAGTTCATCGTTGAGTGCCCTTCCATAGCACCTTTGGTTATAAACAGTCATGTGCCAGAGAACAAGCTACAGGGCATGGAAGTCTGCAACTAACTGGGAAATACAGTTGGCTTAAAGGTGGTGGCAAAAATGTCCTGACAACCTAGATGAGCAAGCTTCATCCATGATGACCTTGGATCATCTCTGCAATTAATAGTCATTATACGTTCTATACACATACAACCCTACCTCCCCCCCCCACACACAAACACACACACTCACACACACACACACACACACACTCCTTACACTAAAGCATCTGGACACTTTTTGGTTATTTGCACTCTTGATGCAATGCTCTTTTGAATGTAACATTAAACAAATGTACTAGATACTTGGTTCTTACACTTTTGCCATCACTTGAAGCTGTTTTATTTCTCCCAATGTATCCTTATTAGGAAATAAACTATTCTATCAATTTTCCTTTGTATAATTATATCTACCAAAACATTTCCAAAACACAGATAAAACTTTGAGCGATGGCCATAGGCATGGTCAGATCCGATTTGAAACAGACATGGCATTGCCCAGGGACATGAGACTGTGCCCATAGTGTTGCAGCAAAATGTACAAAGTCAGTCAGATATGAGAAGGAAGGGCTTCCAAGTATGATTAGTCATAACGAAAAGATGATGCCACTGTATCTTATCAAAGAAAATTCAATTTCAGTTAAATCAGTGTATTTTTTTACTTTTGACAATGAAATATAAAACTACTCTTCATTTTTCTTTGATCTTCTATCCTGGACTTCCATTATTTTAAATCTTACTTTACGAAATAAATTACTTCAGTGCGAAGCCATTATTTATAATCATCAGGATCTCTTAGCTGCAGTTATTCAAATGTTGGCATAGTAATAACAAATGGACAAATGATTCAGCTGCATATTAAATTTTGAATAGCATTCTTAGAATCTCACTCACCAATAGGCTGTTCAGTTGAGCTATCTATTGAGCAATCAGTAAACATCAAATAGAAACATTATGGAGAAGGCCTGGCAAAGGAACTTAGGACGACACAAGAAAATAATGAACTTCCATTTAACAGTTGTGTTTGTGTCAGAGAATATTAAACGCACAAAGCATCCCCCTGTTGATACTAATAATATAGAAAGAAAGATGAGTGTCAAGAATATGACTGCCCTCTCTGAAAGACCCAACAAGCAGCTGAAAGAGTCAGATGCAGTTATTTGCACTCAACCAATGGACAGAAGCAGCTGACACCTGTTGATGAATTAGGGAAGGCTGAAAGAAGCTGAGGAGAAGGGCAATTCTGTAGCAGGACCAGCAGTTGTAATTGATCTGGACTCCCAAGATCTCTCCAACACTGGACCACCAACCAGGTAGCATACACCAGCTGATACGAGGCTCCCAACACACCTACAGTAGAGGACTGCCAGGCCTGTGATCATTCAACAGATTGGAGGCCCCAGGGAGTTTAGAGGTCAGGTGGGGTGGGAGTTGGGGACATCCACATGGAGATGAGATGGGGCGGGGAGGAGGTGTGGGATGTGGAGCAGTCGGGGTTGGATGGGGAGGGGCAGGAATGGAAATATGGAGTGGGAAAATTGACAAATAAAGTTAAATTAAAAAAGAATATTCCAAATGATGATATAAAGTAAGAAGTATGAAAATTCATACATGAAATTCATCACCACGTGCATGAGTGAAAGGCTTCAGAAGGGAAGTAGCTTGTGGCCTGAGACCCAAAGAAGCTAGACTTGGAAAAGAAACCAGGTAGGACAATATTGAAAGCAAATGTGCTCAGGTAACAGTGAGCAAAGCACACTAGGTCTAATGTTGTTTTGGGGCAGGGAGCCAAGGCTGTGAGGTCTGTAGCCTTACAGAGTGACTAAGAAGCTCTGATTTTCATGACAAAGTCATCAGAGTTGGTGACCCACAGAATGAGATGAAGAGAGTGGTGCCATGATATATTGGAATCAGCAAGAGAAACAGTGGCATATCTAGAATTTCTATAGCAGTGGTTCTCAACCTTCCTAATGCTGTGTCCCTTTCATAATATTATTTTGTTTGCTACATCATAACTGCAATTTTGCTACTGTCATGAATTATAATATAAATATTTTTGAAGATAGAGGTTTGCCAAAGGAGTTGTGACCCTCAGTTTAAAAGCCACTGTTCTATTATTATGTGATGTAGAGAAATAAACCCATTGAGAGTAGGGGATTAAGGGCTTTAGACAGGTTAGACATTTCCACAAGTAATTTTAAAAAGATCAAATGAAAGAGTACAGGTGTGAGATGCTGGCAGAGATGGAAAAGATATACCTGGAGAAGTCACTGATTTGGAGCCATGTGGACATAAAGTCACTGAATAATATAGGCCCTTATTGAAGTTATATGATTTCTAAAAATCAGAAGCTATAAAAACAAATCAAAGATCAAAAAGGACTATGATTCATTTTTTCCTGATGTATAAGTTTTACCTTGTACTTTTGAAGAGTAACTTTCTTTTTAATTGTCTCATTGGAATTAATAGTGAGGTTACTTGATACTTCTAGAAACGAGTCAACTGTGAGACAAAGGCATGCTTCCATGGCTATTACCTGAAAGATCATGGTGTCAATTACTATGAATTGATGATGATTCTTAGACATAAGTAATGAAGGGATCAAGGCGTGTGCCAAGGTAGATGATAAAATTCATCTTTAGGGGAGTGGGGGAAAAAACAACAACAACAAAAATTCATCTTTAAAGTTTAGGGAGAATAGGAAAAAATAATGTAGTGAAAGAAAAAGGTAAATTACAGCATGCCTGCTATTCTACCTTCTTAGCATCTATATATGAGGTTGGCTGGCTTTCTCCGTTCTTATGGCTTAGAGTCAAAGAGAAGTATAAAGTATAATAACTCATATTTTTAACATAGTGAAACTTAGACAACATGTTGAGTGATGGCTGTAGGCATGGTCAGAATTGATTAGAATAAAAAACCTCATTGTCCATGGACAGCTACAGACTTGTGCCATAATACTGTACCAAAATACAAAGTAAGATTTTAGAAGGAAAGGTTTAAACACATTTAAGTCACAATGAAATGACAATGTCATTATGTTTCATCAAAGCAAATTCAGTTTGGATTTCTCATGGCTAAAATAAGTTGTGTGTGTGTATGTATGTGTGTGTGTGTGTGTGTGTGTGCGTGTGCGCGTGTGTGTGTGTGTGTGTGTGTGTGTGAGAGAGAGAGAGAGAGAGAGAGAGAGAGAGAGAGAGGACAAGGGTGCAGGGAGGGAGAGAGAGATCCGTTTACTGAATTTGTAAATAAATTTATAAATAGCACCTATATATTTAACCTTCATTTTTTCTATTGATTATTTCCAGTTTTAAAAAATAGGTTATATGCTCTGGGGCTCCTTCTTATATCACAAGACATTTCAAAAACATAAAAAAAAAGTCACCAGTTATTTTGGAATAAATTAAATAACCATGACCTTACTTCCTGTGATAAATAAGAAAAATGTAGTCTATCATGTATTAACTCCAGTGATTTTATTTAGCATTTTTCTGGACACAAAACTGGAAAAAACCCTTCAATAGCATTTTGCAAATGATTATCTACCTCTGAGGTTCTCAGACTTGAAGGAAAAGTAGCATGGCTCTATGGGGAAGTCCGCACCCATCACTAAGCCCAGAGCTTTGAGTCAGGCCTATGTGGAATGTATTTCTAGTCAGCAGAGAGCTATTAGATTTGGCAGAGCAGGGCTTGTCCATGCTGCTTCTAGACTTGTGTCAGAGTCTTCAAGATGGAGTGAAGACACAGCCTACATCATGACTCCTGGGAGTCAGATTTCTTATTATTTATCACCCTCACAAAATCTAAGTGTATATATATTGAAACACATGATATTTTTAACACAGAAACTGTATTTCATATTTATGATACCTATGTTATATAACTGCTCATATTTTAATCCAATAATAGAATTGAAAAAAAATTCTTTTGGAAAAGTCTAACAGTTTTTATAAGGATTTAATTTTAGAGTTTAAAAAATACTGGCCTCAGAAAGACAGATGTTATGCTATTTCACTTAGATGTAGAATATTAAAAGAATATCATTGAAATAGAATAGAGTTCTGGGGATGTAGCTCAGTTCGTGAAGTGCTTGCCTACAGTGCAAGCCAAGCTGCCCAGAGGAAGCAGAAACTAGCCAAGCTGCCCAGTAGAGGTTTAGACCAGAGTCACTTGGAAAGGACAATCTCCTATCTGCCGATCTGCCTGCAGGCTGTGCAGTGTGCTCCAAGTTTCTCAGCAGGAGTGGGCCTTGGTGATGCAGCTTCTGATCCTGTAAGTAACTCCTCATCATACTCCTGTAAGTAACCCCAGTAAAACAAATTAGCTTGGCAAGTTGGACTTTAGTGGTATCTGTACTTTGGCCTGATCTGAGTTTTCTGTCTGAGGTGAGTGGATGCATGTATTCTGTGTCCCTAGGCAAAGTTTTGTCATACAACAAATATCAATTTCTGACCTTTTTGGGTAGTTTTTTTATACCCCATGCAATAAGTGTTTGGTCATGATAAATTTAAAACAGTTCTATTACGATATGATTAGCACTTGAGATTGTAATAAGCAGATCAGAACCATTTTATAAAATGGTTCTATTTTAGATATTTTTCCTTGAATAATACAATAAGTTAACTTTCTAAATAGGTAATATGCCACCATGTGAAAGTATAATTTTTATGTTTGTATATGATATCTATACTAACATTTTATTCTCACTATTTTGCAATGACTCCTTTCTTACTGGCAAGAAAACTGGATGAAAAAAAAGTCCATAGTAAATATTTTAAATGAACTTACAAATAGTTTTAGAACAGTTTGTTTAGGAGAAAACCTTATTAGCAAACATTTTTCATCCTATAACAGAAAAAAGAAGTGGTGTCTTTTTTGAGTAGTAAAATTTGGAGGTATCAAGATTCTCTTATAAAAATATCCATTTTTTTATGGAATACACAGATTTGCCTTTGAAAAACATAGGAAGCTTGTAATTATCCTTGCGTTTTCTCTGAGACCTTAAGAAAGTCATTGGACTTTCTGGTCTTCCAGTTACCAATTTACAGTGTGAGGGAATAGGTTTTATTCCCTCCAAGACAGCTTCATATTCTGAGATGCACTGGAAAGGAAACACAGTAACTCATCACGTGTGTAAATCAGTTCACCCTGTTACTAGGCTTCTGCTCTGCCAAGCCTGTAGTGGTTAGAATGCTGGGTAAATACATTTTTTTTTTTTAATTAGGGAAAAACCAAATGTCACAGAGGATGACTAGGTCAAGGAGGAGCCTTTAAGAGGAAACATATCCATTCATTGAGACTGTCTACTTTGTATTCTGCATTTCTTATTAAAAATCAATGATAGACCCCTTCCTGTAACTTGCCATATTAGCAATATAAAGAACAAAATTAGACTGTGCCTTTTCCATCCAGGAGCTGATTTACCAGCGATGAAGGCAGATACCTCACACTCTATTGGTAACCAACAGGCTGTGAGGAGATACCTCATCACTACTAGCTTACTTGATTAAAAGTACTTGAAACACCATTTTGGAGGTAGAGGCTAAAAGGTCAGAAGGTTAGGGGTTAGCTCATCCTCAACTACATGACAAGTTCAAGGCTAGTCTGTCACATATGAGACCCTGTCTAATAAAAAAGAAACAAAGTAGAATAGCCAAAAACCACTGGAGAAAGAAATGTCCATATGATAATGTTTAGCTAAAGAAGAGTCACATCATGATATGGTTATGTGTTAAAATGACCATTTGTGGTCACTATGTGTTAAAATATGGTTTTTAACATGTAGCTGTGCTTAAGGATATAAGTAATGAAAGCTATTGGAAAAAACACAAGGTTGCAGTTAGGCTTTGGGAAGAGACTCAACCCTAGAGCTTTTATCAATTGTCATTGCCCTTTGGGGAGTTGGTGTGTTGCTAAAATAAAATATCTACAGGTAATAAGTGAAATCTCTGTACTCACTTTCTGTATGGTCACATTTTATTTAATCATGTAGAAAGTCTTAAAACAATCCATCAGAATTACTATGAAGCAAACATTTCTTGGGGACTCTTTGGGGTTCTTGTTGCCTGCAGGTGATATACAAAAGTGCTTTGAAACCTTCTGAGGGTGCTTTTACTTGCTATGCCCTTGGAGGAGATGATGCTTTGGGAAAGGAGGCACGGCTGAAGGAGTTATTGTACTGCCGGTTCACAGTGGAGGGCAGCTGTTTGCAGTTATAATTAACATGTAAATTATCGAGAGGGCATAATGAGAGCTATTTCTTTCAAACAATATCAGTGCAATCAGAGCGAGAAAAGAGTTCAGGAAGGTTCCCGACTATGGACAAGACACAAATGGTGAAGTGACAAGCTGCGAGGGAAGTGACTTATAAGGAACTGAGTGGACACAACCCGTGGGTTGTCTGGGATTTGAGGAAGCTGGCAAGCTGAATTAATCGAGAGACAGACCTCCGATTCTGCTGGGCCTGGGTCCAAATTACAGGATAACTGTGCAGGGAACCCATGCACACACACCGTCACTGCCTCATCACAGTAGATGGGCTCTGAATTGGAGGACTACAGGGCTACTAGCACGGGTTGTCTTTCAATCCATGTGGCTTTATGAATCGAAACAGATGGCTTTTCGTGGAAGCTACCCTAAGACAGAATAGTGAGATTATAAACATAGCCAGGGGTTTTATATTAGCCACAATGAGAAAACCCATGAAATCTTTCAAGCTTAAGGATTTTCATCAATCGATTAGTTTCTGTTATATTTGTGCTCAAATTTGAGTGCTTTGTAAAGATTTAACTGTCCTAATCAATGCTGCACATAACCCAAACTGGAGTATATATTATTTTGGCTGTATACATTACGTCTTGATATTTAATGTCAGTCAGACAGTGGTTCTGAAATGGTAGAATGAAATGTCAGTGGAAAGGAACTGTAAAACATTGCTTTAGAACAGTGTTTTGTGTGTGTGAGAGAGAGACACAAACTATTCAATTGAAGAAAGTAGAAAACCTTTAACCTCAAATTCTCCAGGGCATGGGATGATTTATTTAGGTTGCTATGAAATACCTATCTATCTATGGTTTTGTCTTTTGTATGATGGTAACATCCTTGAGGTTGTTCAAATGGTTAAGGATTGAGACTCAGTTCATTAACTGAGTGAATATGAGAAGGCTTGGTATGTGTCCTCTCACAGTGGTGGACCATTTCTACCATTACAGTGTTGATAAGCATCTGTATTTTGCCTTTGTCCTCTCCACCCCCAGCTAGGGCTTCTTCCCTGAAAGTCAGGCTCATATACTCAAGTACCTGCCAGGTGCCTTCATGCCTGCCCCGAGACAGCAGAAAGGCACCATGCTCATAGGAGGAAACTCATTTCAACAGCCACTAGGCTCCACCCTTCTTTCAGATCCCTTCTTATGTCATGCAAGTGTTCCAAATAAGAAACCAAAAGTTATCACAGACTTCTAAATATATATGTCCTAAATATATATCTTTCCATCTTTACTCTTGCTGAAGTTTTTCTGGACCTTTCATCTGAAAAATTCAATATTTGATTTCCATGCCTCCAGTCTTTTCCCATTAAAGTTAACCCTTGTATGAGCCAGTGCTCTTTAGAAACTGCATTTCTAACCACAGCTCTCCTCTTAAAAATCCTCCCTTCAATATCTTATTAATATAGCTTATTAAATTTAGCCGCACAAGTCTGAAAGCATGCTATCTTCTCAGGCTTATTTTCAGCCACTCCCTGCCTGTATTTTTGGCCTCAGAAGCACCAAACAACTGGAGTCTCCAGACACCACTTGCTTTGCTCCTTCTTTCTCCAGTGAGTCCCTACCCCCACCCTATGACTAACTGCTTTCATCTTTCAAAACCTGCTTTTATATTTGCATGTCGCTGAATATTTATACTTCTTGCAGGAAGGAACTATCATATTCATTTTTGTAAATCCAGTTTCTAGCGGAGTGTCTGGCATATTCTGTGCAATAAAGTGATATTTTTGAACTGAACAGCGAAGTTGGTTCATGGTCCTATTTAGCTTTTGCTGGTGGGTTCTTTGGTTAAGTTTGTACTTGCTTTGTATCTTATAGGGAGCTAGTTGTAGTCCAGTCATCCAGTGCAACAAGTATGTTTTTACATCACATTTCTTGACCTACTTGTCCAGTGTCTTCATTATTCACTCTTAGGCTAGCTGTCTCGTCATCACACCCAAACCTTGGGAAACTATCTCTCACCCCAATTCTTTACCCTAACCCTAAATTATTGTGGTATTTTAAGGTCAGACAACATGTACTGAGCTTCAATAAAACATGAAAACCACCATATTTTCTAAAATATTTCTATACTCATAACAGAAAAAATGCTAATATAGGGAGCTAGGCTAAAATTCCTCTAAGAAAAGATCATGGTCTGTGGTTGTGTACGTTTTGTCATCATTTTTGTTCTGCAATGGTTATTATTACCTTAGCATTATATAGAAAAATGACAGGATTCCTTTGTGTTTGTTCATGTGTCTCCCCTCCTTTCCTGGGAGAACCCTTTCTGTTTTCATTTTCAGTTCTGAGTATAGTTTACTATAAAAATTTATTTCATACACCAGGTAAGTATTTTGCATGTTAAAGTGATGCTAGCATTTCATAAAATCCAAAGAAATGTGGTATGTTTAAAATCTGTTGCCTTGCTTAACCTAATGAACATAAGTGGCCAAATAAATCAACAGTTAATAGTACATGGAAAATTATACAGGTTTTCTTCAAACTACTTCAGATAAGTAGAACCTTGAACTTTGTCTTTGTAGGAAATGAGAATTTGGAATTTATGTCTCTCTTGAACAGTATTTTTGATCTTTTCCCAAGGACTAATTCCATTAGTGTCAGTGAATGGAAATTAATAATTTATGACTAAACCTTACATGGGTGAGCATGTTATAATGCTAATTAGTGCCTTGTAATCAAAGATCTTGTGTGACAAGTACATGTGACTGACTCGCAAGTCAATTGTAAACACATTCCAATCGAATACACCAGTTCACTAGCATTTATGGGAGTCTGAGATATTGGAATACATTTTTAATTCAATTCAGGTTGATCCTTGACTCATGATCTGAAAAAATTCTTATAGTTAGTTAGAGGGAAAATTAAAATCAAAATATAATCCAAATATCAATGTAGTAATGACTGTAGAGTATGTGAGTCATTTTGCTAGAATTCAATTATAATGAATTATTTTAAAATTGAGTCATCATTGAGATTTAGTTTGCTTTTCAACAAAATGTGATTTGAGAAAGCATGAAAGACACTTGAATTAAAAGCTTTTGGTTGAGCCTGGTGTGATAGTGCATACCTTTAATCCCAACACTCAGGAGGTAGAGGCAGGTAGATCTCTGAGAATCTGAGGCCAGTCTGATCTAGAAAGCAAGTTTCAGGACATCCAGAGATACATAGAGAAAACTTGTCTATTAAAAATATAATAATAATAAAAGATTTGGTCATGAAACATTATTAAAAACTTTACTTAATTATTTTAAGATAATTAATATTATTTAAAAATATCTAAAAGTTTTAAAAATAATATTAAACTTTGCCACATTAAAAAAAGTATATTTCCAAGTGCAAAGCTGATGGATATAGCCATATATACCAAAGTGGAAAAAGCTCTTCCTTTTTGTTTAAATGCTACATTGTTCTCCACTGATTCTCTAATCAATAGATTTTCCCTGTTTAGTTTAAGGTTCCTGGAAATAAACATTTCCTGATAGTGTGCATTTTGGTTTAGAACCTCCTGTGGGGAAGTTCAGGCTCCAATACCTCATTACACATAAGAGCGTGGTGACCCTTCAAAATGCTCCCAGACTTAAGCACTTAAAAAATTGCCCAATGTGATATTGCTAATGGGACTTAGAGAAATTAAAATTACTGTTCCATGCCCTTAACAGAAGGGTATTTCAGGAGAGGCGTGGCCTTCTCAGCTGAGATGATGAGAGTGAGTGATACACACACCCAAATCTACACCATGCTGATGGCTAGGGATAGACTCACGGTGTAGTCTCAGTGTTTGGGTTTTCTGAGAACCCTAAAGTGAGAGTTGAGTTTTCCAGCAGAGATTACAATGTATTTAAAACTCACAGACAAATACATGAGTGGAGGTAAGACAGACGTTTTGGTATTCTTGCTTCTTACAAGAAAGGAAAATTACCCAAAGCATTCAGAACCCAAGATCCTGCTGGCCACATAGATAATCTGACAAAAGAGTAAGATGTCACTTTTATGTAACATCTCATCTGCCATAGCTTATTAAATACCATCAAGAAAATCGTGTTCTACCAACAGGACTACACTCAAGAATAGCAATCAGAAGCATTGGCAAACCATTCAACCACCCACATCTTCCCAGAAAATTACTCATAATAGCAATTTGCATTGATGTATAAAGCAGCATGCTTTAATGATACGTGGGCTTAAACACAGCAGGCATACATCGCAGTTCCTTTATTTTTTTTCTGCAGACCATAAACTTACTACCATCTAAGTGAACCAAGAACTACATTTTCTTTTGACAGTGAAAGTCCATGTACCTGTTTTGTGACCATTAGAGAATGCCACTAAGAAAAATATTATTCCAGTTCATGATTTTATAAATCTGTTACATGTCCATAGTGTTTTTTTAGAAAAGGTAAAATTACTTTAAAAAACCTGTTACTTTAAATATAGTACTTACTGTCTATTACCCATAGTTTTATATATTGACTAATAAACATCAAATTTAGAAGAAAACCTCACTAATATTCTGGACTAATTAGTCAGAGGCATGCACTTTTTTAAATTAGCACTTTGACTATAGCTGTTTTTAGATGTTTTCCTTGGTTTGACCTGTGTTTAATATTTCATTGTGTATTTTACCCTTCTCACAGAAAGCTATAGCCAGCAATCTTACTTCTTTCTTTAAAAGCAGCTGTTAAATTATGTTTAAAATGATGGTTATTCAATGATAAAAATGAAGAGCTTTAAATTTTAAATAGTGGAAGGTTTTTACTGTAAGTCACTTCTTTGAGTAATGTAGAGATGAGTGAGGCAAGAAAAACTTTTATAACAATGACATATGCATCTAGATTCACATTATTAAATTAGACTGGGGGGAGAGTAGTCTCTAACTATCTTATCTCCCCTCCCAAATTTTAATAAGTATATTTTAGTTTTATCCTCCCTGTGTTTAACGCACTTTATTCTTCATTCTTTTTAATTACGTGTGTGTGCATGTGTGCACACATGCACATATGAGTGCAGGTGCCCATGGAGGCTGGAGCACATGATCCTTGCAGAGCCGGAGTGAGTGATAGGCAGCAGTGAGCTTCGTGAAGTGAGCAACATGAAGTGGATGCAGGAACCAAATGTGGGTTTTCTACAAGAGCAACCTGGATACTTAACCCAAGGCATCATTCCCCCAGCCCTTGTTGTTTTAAATAGACTGGACCCTCCAAATTCTGCAGCCACTGGCCCTCTAATGAGATTTAATTGCCTCAACAACAATTCAGTCCAGCAACAAAGAGCTAGTTGAGATATTAGGTTTCCAAGGCTACAAAGGTTAGACCATGGCAACCTATGGCAGGTTTTCTGCAGATAGTGTGTACTACTCTAGGGACCATTAGGCTGTCCAGGGCTCATAGGTCAATAGTTCGTTCCTCCGACAATGTTTCAGTTTGCCATCGCCCATGGTTTGCTCTCTATGAAGATAATGCTTTGGTAAATAATTCAAGGCAGGCAGTTCTTTCTCCAGAGTTAAGCTTTGCATAGGCGTGAGACTGACCCTGGAATTCAGCTCCATCCAACTGCTCACAAATGTTCTTACTTATAAAAAATATGGCTTTTTAGTGACTCACAAGCCTTCACATTTGATGATAAGAACAAAGCCATTTTCATAGAAAATACCAATGCCACCTGAAGTTTTGTAGCCTTGCCTTCTTAACCTCACTATTGTGATCATTTTTTAAAAAATCTTTTTTTGGGGGGGCGGGGGGCTCAGAATCCTACCTTTCATATTGTTAAAAAACTACACTATGGCTTGTTTTTCATAACTTAAAGCTACAGAAAGCCCCTATGCAATACAGCATCTTCAAAACCAATTTTCTCCCTTACTAAAAATTCAGGAGACCATGAAAGCAAAGACAGAAGGACTCGGCCTAGAGTGTTACAAGGGATACCATTTCTTGCTATTTCAAAGTGCATTCTTGTATTTTACACCCTGTGGGTCAAATGGCAATTTAAGCTAGAGTCAGGTTGCTTACAGATGCTTGGAGTTTGATGTATCAGTACTGTCAGTTGTGAAATAAGAACCTGTTATGTCCTGACCCAGAAGGGAGTGGAAAAGAGCATAGCCTGTCTAAGAAAGATACATTAAGGTCTGATGATTTCAGTAGAGAGTGGGAATGCCCCAATTGAAATGGTCATCTCATAACTTACAATTAAAATGTAAGAATAGTGGTTCCCAAAGCGTATTCTATGAACTAAGTATCATCATCTTCTGGAAAATTTTTAGCAGTGTACATGCTTAGGGTTGAAGAGATGGCTCAGTGGTTAAGAGCATTTTCTCTTCTTCTAGAGCACCTGCGATTGATTCCACCATCCACAAAGGACAGCTTACATTCACCTCAAGTTTAACCTCTGCTGGCCTCCAAGGGCACATTGCTTGTGCATGCGCGCATGCGCGCACACACTCTCATGCGCGTACACACACACACACACACACACACACACGGTACAAAAATATATTCTATCAGCCCCATTTAAATAGATAAATGGCTTAAGTCTTCAAGCTTGCCTCCACTTCTCTTATCTTCCACAAGCTCTTACAGAAAGCCAATTGCATGCTTAAGTTCAGGAAGCACTGACATGAAGCAGAGCCCGGATGTCTGCCTTTCTCCTCCTGTACAACATAGCACCAGTAAGAGAAAAATCATCACACCGTGTCAATGCCTTACCGTATTTCAAGGAACATTGGATCTGAAAACAATACAGAGAGAGCTAGCACAGTGGCTATCAGTGCTAGGACAGCATCCACAATGATGGGACACATAAAATATTCCCCACATAATTACTTGAGCTTCAGAAATGTGTAACTAATAAAGCTGTAAACAACCATTTTAATAGTTTCAGCTGGTGACCATGCTCTGTATATGTCTTCCAAACCAGAAACTGTAATAGCCCCCATTTTTCCTACATCCTGGTCATTAATAGAGCCAAATCTCTAGAGCACATCCAGGATCATGGCGCCTTCACTGGCTATATTAATTCTGTGTGGCTTGGACTCTGGAGTCAAAGTGCTTCTGTGGTTGTAGTGCTTCCCGGAGCTCTATGAGAACTCTAGCCCTTGATGTTTCTAGCTCCCCCTTAAATGTGGGGGGAATCATCTGGTTTGTGGTACATGGCTTAGATCTTTCTATTTTCACTCTGACATCGTCATATCTTGTACCTCCCTTATGTCTCTTATGAGGACATTTATCTTGGGGATTTAGACTCCATCCAGGTAATTCCGAAGGAATTCTTTATCTCAACAGTTTTTACTTAATTAAGCCCCAAAGATCTTTCCTCAAAACCATATAATAGTCACAGGGTCTTGGAATTCTAGCATCTACATAAATATTCAAGAGGGTGTTGCTATTTTTTACCAGGACACTTGCCTTTTTGAAGGGAAGAGTAACAATATGCATACTGTGGGTATTGTGAATAGTTTGGGGACAGGAGAGATATGGAGATCCTGAACCTGAAGTTTGGTCTATACTTCTATCATTAAAATCCAAAAGCTAATGGGGGCAAGTCTTGTACCCCTGTTATGATAATGATGGAACTGCTTCCATTATATGTATATATAATTCCATTATATGAAAATAGTTCCATTATAATCTTTCTTAATATCCAGTTCTTTCTGAATGTTAGACTGTGGAATTCCAAAGGTTAGCATCTTGGCATCAAGAGGCAACTAGAGAGTCACCCATTAGGTTATAAATGCGCTAAGTTTCCTGTACTGTGCCACTTAGCACATGACTACAGAAGGTGAGGAGTATGTTCTTTTATTCTTAATATAGAGAAGATAATATAGTCATAAAATTTCTTACAGACAAATAGGAGCATTTTGGGGAGTTCCAGAACTATATGAATGGCATAAGAAAATAGGGTATTGAGGGGTGCTTTCTCACAACTTTCAGTTAATCTATACAGCTGTCATTTGGTTAATAAATCATGTTTTAAAGATAGTTTTGAGCATTTTGCCTTGAATTATGTTAGCTTTAAAAGTTCTGTACCTCCTAATTATTTTATTTATATTAAAATATAAAGTCAATATTAAACATGGACACACATTACAAGGAACAATGGTAAACATCTTTAAATTGCTTCCATGGCATTAATAAGAATCTCCAGAAAGTGCACTGTGGTTTAAAATTAATGGTATCATACAAAAGTATGTCATATAAATAGTCTCAGTAGTCTCAGTTTCTTTCTTTTCCTTTCATTTCTTTCTTACTTTTTTTTTTTCGAGACAGGGTTTCTCTGAATTGCCCTGGCCTTCCTGGAACTCACTCTGTAGACCAGGCTGGCCTTGAACTCAGAAATCTGCCTGCCTCTGCCTCCCAAGTGCTGGGATTAAAGGTATGCACCACCACTGCCTGGTGGTTTCTAATTTCTTTAGCTGACTTCTTATCATACTGGAATATGATTTCAATGTCTTTTTATTGAAAATAGTAGTTCCTAAGGGATGCCCCTGAGTTAACAGTGGCAGTACTTTCTAGAAAATGATATTTCTCAGGGAGATGAACAAATACTCCATGGCTTTTTATTTACCACTCTTTGTGATTACATTCCAGAACAATATAGGTAGGATATAAGACTAGAAACACAGCAGGGCAGTGGTGGTGCATGCCATCAATCCTAGCACTTGAGAGGCAGAGGCAGGTGGATTTCTGAGTTTGAGGCCAGCCTGGTCTATAGCCAGGGCGACACAGAGAAACCTTGTCTCGAAAAAACAAAAACAACAACAACAACAAGACTAGAGACACTGTTGTTGTATGTGTGTGTGTGTGTGCTTGTGACCTTGTGTGATTGCTGTTATTTCCCATTTTCAGTGATGTATAAGGAGCATTTTAAGTCATTTACCTATTTTGTTGCAGATTGCTTAAAGCAAGCCTCACAGACACTGGCCTGGGAGCACAAAGTAGTAAGCACTCCCATCAGCCAAGAATGCGGAAGTATCTTTGACAAGGTTTTTGGGAACCATCCAGAGGCTGCTTAAGAGTAATAAGTGATTTTTTTTGACACATAGACCATGTGAAGACTTCATTGTCATCTAATAAATGCTAGAGATATTTCAGTTCCATTTTTCTCTTTAGTAAAACTATATAAATAGAACTTGTCAATTACATTCTTACACTATAAAAGCTACCATTTTAATGCATCACAGTAGGTGACTACCTATATGTTTTGTTATTAGCTTCTGTTCACATGCTCCCCCATGAGTCATAATGAAGTGTCCATGTATACTGCTTCACTGTCCTTTCCATCTATCTATCTATCTATCTATCTATCTATCTATCTATCTATCTATCTAATCTATCTATCTCTTATTTTATAAATAATATAAAATTCTTTCCTTGTGGTTAAGGACTATGATAGCTAACTTGGAAAGGCTCATTTTAAAATTTATTACATTAATTTAAGAAATCAGATTCTAATAAGAATTACCTCACTACATCTTATTAAAATGGGCTACCTTGTACATCATCTAAAGATATCAAAACTGCATTATATACCTCAAGCCATTATTTTCTACCCACAGTTTAGAAATTCTCAGTTCTTGTGATAGGTTTTGAGACCAGTAATCAAGTTTAAAATATGACCTTTATGTTCTCTGCTGAGCTTGTAAGACAATAACCTCTAGTGGGAGACCTGAAGGATATAATCTAAGTATACACAGTTTGAATAAGAGCAACTGAATTACATACACATAAATACTGACATGACACTTACCTGGACACTATTTTTTTTTTTAAATGAAATTAGGGTCACCCCCGCAGAATCAACTTCTCTCTCTATTTTCGTGAGGTAAAAGATGTGCAGCTCTGAGGGTCTGCCCTTCTGGGCTTCTGTCTCCTCTGGTAGCTGTTGGGTATGATAACATCATATGGCACATCCCATCTTTATCCATGCCTGCAGAGCATCCCCCCTTAGCCATGGTAAATATGCCTTTGTCAAAACCCCATTTTCTAGCTGGTCCCTGACTGATTCACATACTAAGCAGAATTGTAGTGCTTCATAAGGATCCTCAGCACAGTTGCTACCCAGTGTGTAGGTACAGCTGTAGGAGGCTAACCATAGCTCTGTTCCCAGCATCTTGTTTTTCTTCTGCAGGCCTGAGCCTCATTTGTGTGGGTTCAGTGAGGACTCGAGATGCCAGGTTTCTCCAGAAGTCCAATTTCTCTGCTTGCAAAAATCCTCATCTTAATGAGCAGTTAACCTAGTTACTGTCTGCATAATACGGGAATCTTTGCATTGTATAAATGCATACCTCAGCATAGCTGTAGCCATTTCTAGCCTCTGTCTGTAATTCTATATACAAAGATTGTGTTGCTTGTTAGTGGGATTTTAGCCAGCTTGAAATTGATGCACACATATTGGATTGGAGGAGCCAAAGGAATACATTGGAATAAAAAAAAAATGTTTTTTCAAGTAAAGCCTTTAGAGTCAACCTGATCCCTTCTTTGAGGTAAAGCTAAAGAGTAAGAGGGAGTTTGCAATGACAGGTTTCTCTAGGAATGGACCTGTGATCTCAGAGTACACAGTATGGGGCAAGTTTGACCTATATGCAAATAAAAGAGACCTATTTCTTCGAGCGATTGGGTTTCCCTAGCTTCTTCAAGGAGATGAAACCCACTTTCATCGGTCCCCTGGCAGGTTCTTCTCTCTAGAAAGGAATTCTGTCTGCAACCTGCCTCTTTCTTTTGAGCACAGGTCAGTCTCTTCCTTTTAATGTGAAGACATTCTTGTACTCTGTACCTTGCCATTTACCTAGAAAGAAGTCACGATATTTATTACTTCCTTATGAGATCCTCAGACATATCTCAAGCTCTTTCATGTTTTTCGGCCTCTGATAATGACATTTCTGACAACGTATATTTTTAGAATGTAATTGGTAGCTGGATTTAAATAAAGCCACACTAAAGAATGGATGCTTATTTCAGCATCTTTAGCAACCATGTGGTGGATACCTGTGGCAGATAACCCCATCTCTCATGCTGCCTTTTCTCTTTAATCCACACTAAAATAATAGCTTTGATGCAAGAAGAAATATGGAGGCCTCTATGCAGGAACAGTGTAATATCTTTCTGAGCACTACTCTTGCAAGCTGACATCATTTTTCCATGTCAGAACTAAAGGGGACACAATGGATCACTATTGTCTCTACAAACATTGTTCATCTTTCTTATGTATAAATAATAAGTCTATATGTTTTTCTTTTATCCTATAAGAGATTTAGATGTTGGCCTTGAATATTTTTGCTCCTCATTCTTGCATCGCAATCCTGGATTTGCTTTCTTTGTTTCCTTGCTTGCCAATGCTCATTGATCGTTTGAGTGTAGCTTAAGCAGAAAGTGAATTCTGTCTTCTATAAAACATGATTCAGGCAGGGTGGAAGTGTGCTTCATGGTCTCTGTGCTTAGGACTCTGTTATTATGTCTCAGAATGACAACCTAATTGTAGAGATGTTGTTGTTCCTTTCAAGATGGCTTGAACCCCGGATATTCCTCTGTTTAATGATGCATAATCAGCCATTATCCATCTTGTATTTATGCTTTTGTGAAGAAATTAATGACATACTGGCCGTGAGAGTAATCGTTTGGCACTTGCCTAGCAAATTCATTCCAACATTAGCCAGAATTTATGTTTTAAAAAGCAAGTTTCCCTTCAAGAAACAAAATAGAAAATTTTATCACTTATTACCATGAAGATACTTTAATATTTGGACGTATATACTCTTACTTCTAAATTTTGAGACAAGGGATCCATAGCCTAGGATGTACAAAAACTTACTAAGCACTGGGGGGACGACCTAAAACTCTAAAACTTCCCAACTCTAGCTCTTAAATTTTGGAATGTATACTTTTAACATATAACAGTGCAACATAATGGTTTAATATTGGCTGCAATAGATGTTTAGATAAGCGTGTGTGTGTGTGTGTGTGTGTAAGTGTGTGTGTGTGTAAGTAGAGGTTAAATCACTCAAAGTTTTTCACATGCTCATTAACAACAAAAGTCTTTTAGGCAAGAAACTTCCACAGTTCACACACACCCTCCTAGTGTACCTTGAGGATCTACTTGTCTGTACAAGGTTTGAGGCAGTAACCAAGATGCTTGCTTTTGCAAGTAACCCAAATTCTTGGTTATAATCTTTGTCTATGCCAATTCTTTTTCCAGTTAAGGGCTACTGTTGTGCCTTTACTCTGATGGAAGCAAAAAAGGCCCACACCAGGTTGACCTATGGGTAACCCTGTGGGGCATTTTCTTGATTGATAATTGGTATGGGAAGGCTAAGTTCATTGTGAGTAGTCAGCCCTGGGCAGGAGGTCTGAGATTATATGAAAAAGCAGACAGACCAACCCACGGGGAGCAAGTCAGTAAGCCTATTCCTCTACGGTTTCTCCTTCAATTCCTATCTCCATATTTCTGCCTTGAGTCCTTGCCCTGACTTCCCTCAGTGATGGAATGTAACCTAAGAGTTGCAGATGAAATAAATCCATTCCTCCACAAGTTAATATTGTTCATGTTTTTTAATTGCCTTTTTTATTTTTGAGATTGAAATATAATTTCTTCATTTACCTCCTTTCCTTTCTTCCCTCTAAAGCCTCCTATATACCTTTCCTCATTGTATTTTAAATTCATGCCCTTTAAATCTATCTATCTATCTATCTATCTATCTATCTATCTATCTATCTATCTATCATATATAATATATGTGTACATATATGATAATAATTAATAATATATTCTCAATGAATATATATATTTCTACATATATAAATATAACTCCTTCAACCTATGTAATATTAGTTGTGTGTATGTTTTCAGGACCTGGTATTTGGTTTTGGACAACAAACTGTTGCTCTTCCCTGACCTGACTCCCATAATATGACAGCCTAGAACACAGTCATGGTGGTTTTTCACAGCAGTCGAAATCCTAAGACATCTTCCAGACCTATGTTAGAAAAATCATAAGCATACTTACTGAATACTTGATATCTTAACATTTTCCATACATAGAAAACAAGTTTATTTAAAAATATGGAACTTAAAATAATATATAGTAGTAGTATTGGGTTTACAAATATGTCATAGCAAACATTTACATACTAGTCAGAGGGCTATTCATCTGTCCTGAATTCTTCTTAATGTGAGTGTCCAATCCTATTTTAGTCAGTTTAGTCTGCTGTAACAAAGAACACAGGCTGGCTGAGGGCCTTCAACTTAAAGCAATTTGTTTCTCACAGTGCTAGCAGCAGGGAATTCATCATCAAGGTAAATGTTTAGAGATGGCTCTCATCTTCTTGTGTCCTTCAATGACAGGGGAACAAGCTCTATTTTCTTTTTTTTACAAGTATACTCTCCCCCTGGGACTTCATTTAAATAAAATGACCTATCTTAGTCTCCGTCTTCAAATATCTCTTTTTTAGTGACAGCGCATCAACATATCACTCAGAAAGAGAGACTTAATTTATCCCAGAATACATTTCTCACAAGAATCATAATTCGGGACTACTATTAGCCACAAGAGTCACATGTGGAATGTGAGGTGAGGGAAGTGTTAGCTGATATGTACAAGTTCAAACAGTAAGTAGGAAAATGTCAATGTTTCTCCAAAAGCTGCAGCAAGGAGACCCAACTTCCCCTTTTCAGTTTCTTTTGTGCGGGTTTGAGTTCAGGTTACCCACGTGCTCATGACGGATTTCTTGATATACTTGTATGGAATGATTTTTATCACTGTGCGATTCAAAGGGATGTTTCGAGTAGGCTATTTGTACAACATTTTACTTCTATGGAATCATTGTAAAATTTGACTGGTACTTTTCATCAGCAGTCACATACTATAGGAACATATAAATATAGATTATATATTTAATAAATATTGTCTCTGAAATAGTTGCAGGCTTTCCCAAGGCAGGACTCAACTGTGTTCATTATAACCAGGACCAAGAACAAGCTCATTTGCTAGTGTTCTATATTTCCATTTCTTCCCATGCTTCTTATGTTGCTCAAATTGTAGATGAACATTAAGTTGGCTTCCAGAGAGACAGTACAAAAATTACTAGCATTGAGTATCTTATATATTGTAAAACATTAATAAAAATCATCATTTCCTATTTTTAATATATTTAAAGCTGAATGATATACATATATTTGTATATTTTAAATATCTAGTAATAAATAGAAAGTGCACTCCAAAATCCTGAGCTTACAGTATGTATTCCATCTGGTAATGCAGGATAGCTGCACTCTCACTCTTAACTTGCTAATAGGTGTTGATCTGTCTCTAAAGTTCCTAAGTCTCACCTTTGACCTTCACTGTTGCCGTCACCATGACTGAAGCTTATTTAATATTCTAATGCCAAGAATATAGTCAAGCATTATACTTATAACTATAATTACTCATATAATGGCATCATAAAGATTTGTTAATTTACTCTTATTTTCTCTGACAACTGTTTTGCCCCCAAATCAAAACTTCTATATGTTTTATCAAAAGCAGTGACAATATAATCTCTATATGCTTGCAACCTCATATAGACACATAGGCACACACATGGACATGCACACACACACACACACACACACACCATCTTCCTCAGACTCCCATACTTGATACACAAGAATCAGACGAATCAAGCAGATCATGTAATGAGATCCCATTGCACCAACAAGTTATCATAATTAGTGAATATTTCACTGCATAAAATGTAAACTTCTGCATCATGATTTGGTCTTATGAATCTTCCTAAATCACTCACAATATGATTTAGAAAGATATAATTGACCTACATATATTATCGAAGTTAGGGCTTTTATTGCTGTCATAAAACAGCATGCCCAAATTCAAGTTGGGGAAGAAAGGGTTCATTTTCTCATACAATTTGTAGTCCATTGTCCAGGACTTCAAGGTAGGAGCTGATGTAGAGGCCATGGAGGAGTGCTGTTTACTGGCTTTATCCTCAGGACTTGCTCAGCCTACTTTCTTATAGCACCCAGGACCACCAGCCCAGGGATGGCATAGCCTTCAGAGAGCCAGTCCCTAATACATCAGTTATTATTTAAGGAAATGTACCACTAGCTAATCTGATGGGGGCATTTTCAACCCTGGTTCCTTATTACCAAATGACACCAGCTTGTGTCAAGTTGACAAAGAACTAGCTAGCATATATATCAGAGTGGTGACCCATTCAGTAGAAAATGGTAGGGACATGTATTATAGGATTCTGTGGAATCCTTCAGACTTGGAAACAAGAAATGGACCAAAGATATTCTTTCAGCTAATGTTTTTGAGTAAATTGCCATGGGAGTATATTAGAGAATATGTTCAACTTATGGTCAGTAATATGAAGATTCCAATTTTAATTAAGGATCCTGTTTTCTAACTTGACCATGCAACACATGGTCTCTCTAAGCATCAAGTTACTCATCCAATATAAGGTAACAAGGATAAGTTCTTTGGATAGTTAATAAATTATGGACACAGCCAACAAGTGCTTACATAAAAGTTTGGAAAACTTCGTGATGCCCGAGGAGTGTGAAGGAGGCTTCCAGCGATCTGTGTTCCACTTGCATAAAGATGTGAATTTTGTTGTTACATTTTCCATTCCTTCTGGGGTTAGGATCGCCCAAAGTAGGCCACAAGATGTATGCTGCTCCAGTCCTATGCCCATTTCAGCCACTTAACTGAATTGCTTCTGGAAAAGACAATATTTTCTTGTTTTTCTTGATTTTGTCGGGACTGTTAAATTTGTCTTTGTTAAATGACTAGAAAGGTTATATGCAGTATCAGTTTATTAGGGTGTCCTAAGGATTATTATAATAATGCAAATAAATAGGTATGTGTTTCTCTCTGACAGAAATCCCCGCTGTTACAATGCCAAGAATCCCATTTTTATAAAGTAGGATCATTACAAAAGACTTGGCTGCACTCCCAGAACAAGAGGTTCCCTAGTGAGAAACCACCTGTTAGCAAAGTCATCCCACTGTTTAGTGTCTTAGAGAAATATAAATCATCCTGAGAAAGCGGTGCAGGGAGCCTCGAGGCAAATTACTTCCCCAAACAATTGAAATCTGCAGTTATACCTTACTTGTAGGACTGGATACATTTAAGCTACAACCTCTGCTACTGAAACCTTTTGTAAGAAGTCGAAACAGTAACATTGGTGATAAAGAAAATAGCAAAGCAGAGTTTTAGCCAGAATAAGTAACAGGCAAAAATAATTCAATAGCTGGAAGCCATTCCTAGTTAGAGGTCAGAGGAGTTCCCATTGAGAAGTGCCTTGGAAAGGCTGGGGTGGTGGGTTACTTTGTTGGAATAATAAAGCAACTGGAAGCTTAGAGACACAGAAATATATGTTGAATCATAGATTCTCCTCATTACCTATTGTGTTTGCTTTTTAATAATAATAATAAATAATAATGATAATAATAATAATAATAGCTCACATGGGGATATCACTGTGTTCCCAGTCCTGAGTCATGTAAGCTGTATATCCGAACTTCCATTGAAGTCAATGACACAAGTAAGACTCCTTTCTCTTACTGCGGAATGGTGGATGGTGTGTCTAAAAGCACAAGCTGTGTTTTAGCTTCCAGTAAATCTAGGAAGCTCACTTTTGTAGTTTCCTCTCACACTAAATGAACACCTATCGCAAGGAGCTTCTGCAAATATTTTACAATACATGAAAAGTGCTCAGAATAATCAAATACAATGTTATCTGAGAAATAGTTATTAAGCATAGTAGCGTGAGCAGCCATTTTAAATCAAGCTATTTCTATCTGTGGGATTCACTTTACTTTTGTCAGACATTTTAGTTAGTTAGTTAGTTAGTTAGTTAGTTAGTTAGTTAGTTTGTTTGTTTGTTTTGTCTGTATGCTGGGAGCTTTCAGGCTTAGTCTGCATGGTAGAATGGTTAAGAGCATGAGTTATATTGTCAAGCTTGCTTGCTCTTTAACTGTGATTCTACTGAATGTAACTGGATTCTTGGGCAAGCTACAAAGCTGCCTGTTTTCTGACTCTGAAGGGGAGGGTGTTTAAAGAGGATTAAAGAGTGTGTGGAGCAAAGTGTCCACACTTTCGTCTTCGTTCTTCTTGAGTTTCATGTGTTTCACAAATTATATCTTATATCTTGGGTATTCTAAGTTTCTGGGCTAATATCCACTTATCAGTGAGTACATATCATGTGAGTTCCTTTGTGATTGTGTTACCTCACTCAGGATGATGCCCTCCAGGTCCATCCATTTGCCTAGGAATTTCATAAATTCATTCTTTTTAATAGCTGAGTAGTATTCCACTGTGTAAATGTACCACATTTTCTGTATCCATTCCTCTGTTGAGGGGCATCTGGGTTCTTTCCAGCTTCTGGCTATTATAAATTAGGCTGCTATGAACATAGTGGAGCATGTGTCCTTCTTACCGGGTTGGAACATCTTCGGGAATATGCCCAGGAGAGGTATTGCTGGATCCTCCGGCAGTACTATGTCCAATTTTCTGAGGAACCACCAGACTGATTTCCGGAGTGGTTGTACAAGCTTGCAATCCCACCAGCAATGGAGGAGTGTTCCTCTTTCTCCACATCCTCACCAGCATCTGCTGTCACCTGAATTTTTGATCTTAGCCATTCTGACTGTTGTGAGGTGGAATCTCAGGGTTGTTTTGATTTGCATTTCCCTGATGATTAAGGATGCTGAACATTTTTTCAGGTGCTTCTCACTATTCCTCAGGTGAGAAATCTTTGTTTAGCTCCGAGCCCCATTTTTTAATGGGATTATTTGATTTTCTGGAGTCCAGCTTCTTGAGTTCTTTATATATATTGGATATTAGTCCCCTATCTGATTTAGGATAGGTAAAGATCCTTTCCCAATCTGTTGGTGGTCTTTTTGTCTTATTGACGGTGTCCTTTGCCTTACAGAAGCTTTGCAATTTTCTGAGGTCCCATTTGTTGATTCTCAATCTTAAAGCACAAGACATTGCTGTTCTATTCAAGAATTTTTCCCCTGTGCTTATATCTTCGAGGCTTTTCCATCTAGAGACTGCCATATCTGGGGATCCATCCCATAATCAGCCTCCAAACGCTGACACCATTGAATACACTAGCAAGATTTTGTTGAAAAGACTCTGATATAGCTGTTTCTTGTGAGACTATGCTGGGGCCTAGCAAACACAAAAGTGGATGCTCACAGTCAGCTATTGGATAGATCACAGAGCCCCCAATGGAGGAGCTAGAGAAAGTACCCACGGAGCTAAAGGGATCTGTAACCCTATAGGTGGAACAACAATATGAACTAACCACTACCCCCCAGAGCTCGTGTCTCTAGCTGCATATGAATCAGAAGATGGCCTAGTAGCCATCAGTGGAAAGAGAGGCCCATTGGTCGTGCAAACTTTATATGCCCCAGTACAGGGGAACACCAGGGCCAAGAAATGGGAGTGGGTGGGTAGGAGAGTCAGGGAGGGGGGGAGAGGAGGGTATGGGGGACTTTTGGGATAGCACTGGAAATGTAAATGAAGAAAATACCTAATTAAAAAAAAGTATAGCAGAACAACAACAACAAAAAAGTGTGTGTGGAGTAAGAGGAGGAAGATGTTGAAAGCCCTGTGTCAGTGTTTTGCACATGCTCAGTGCTCAACCAGTGACAACTGTTACCATAACTATTTCTTCTACCGCTTTCTCTCTTCAGACCTGAGAGCATGATGTATTCTTTTTACTAAGTTTGTTTTGTTTTCCAAGACAGGGTTTTCTGTGTAGGCCTTGCTGTCCTGGAAATTGCTCTGTAGACTAGACTGGCTTCGAAATCACAGAGATTTGCCTGCATTTACACCTGGCCCAGTGTTCAAGGTGAAGCTTAGCATGTTAAAGATGCAGGAAGCATCTCCATGCATGCACGTCATCATGTGTCATTTGTGGTCCAGAAGTGTAAAATCTGTTCAACAGCTCTTATGTCATTTCTTTGTCATGGATCATACTCAAGTTTTCTGTTAGAAATGCCTAGTGCTTCTTCCATTTTGGATGCTTTCCTGTTGCCTTATAGGATGCTAGCTGGGATCCACGGGCAGACTTCTTTCTCTGCTGGTCACTAAGGAACAGATCAAGAATTTTTCCCCTGTGCTTATATCTTCGAGGCTTTTATGCATGCTTCCAATGATAGCAAACTCTGAACTTCTCTAGTCTTCCCCATGCTTATACATAATTTCAGGGCTGTGGTCGGTGTCAGGTAGATTTTCAGACCAGTCCAGTTGAATATCTGTGAGAGGTTCTATTTGTTCAAACCTCCGTGGGCTTCTGATGACTCCATCTATGTCTTATCCTCTGAAAATATTTCCATTATTCATTAACATTAGTTTCCAAGGACTGAATAAGACATCTCTCTAGATTAATTGATTTTTCTATGATTATATTCTCATTCACAAAATAAATATTTGTAGATACAAGTAAGTAGAACAAGAAATTTTAACCCAATCACATTTAAGTGTTGACAATCTGTATTTACTTGTGGGTTTGACATTTTAGTGTCTATCTGTCTGTAGTTTCCCCCACAATTTCTGGAGTTAGTTAGAACTTTCATTAAGTGTGAGGGTACATAAAATAGATGGAAGGTCTTGGCCTTCACTATGTATAAAGGTCCTTAATGTCTGACTGTGTTTGTGGTGAAAGTGTGTCAGCACATGTCTACCAGGGGAAGACAACATAGGTCAACTGAAAGACAAACTGGTTCCTTTGGGTGTGGACATTGGTTTCATAATGATGCTTTGGCTTAATCTACAAAATCATTGCAGTGCACTAAACTTAATGACTCAGGGGCCTCGGGACTCATGGGGAAAGGAATACATTGCTAGCTATTTTTCTATTTGCTCTTTAAAAAAAAAAAACCCTCCACTTTTTGTTATAGTCTATATCAAATGTCTGCTCACCTGTGCTTTTGCTAAGCCAGCTTGTTTTGATGAGTAATTAAAGAATGGAAACTTTGAGGGCTGGAGAGATGGCTCAGTAGTTAAAAACATTGGCCACTCTTCCAGAAAATGTGGGTATAATTTCCAGATTCTTCATGGCAGCTCACAACTGTAACTCCAGTTCTAGGGGATCCATGGCACCAGACATGCATGTGGTGCACATATCTGTGCATGCAGGCAAAAATACCCAAACACATAAATAAAATAAAGTAAAATAAAAATGTTAAAAGTGAAGAATGGAAACTTTGAATAACTATCTTCAGGAAAACAATAACAGACAGGAAAAAAACTCATTGAATACTTAGAAAATTTGCTTATAACAAATTTATGATTGTGACATGAAAGGCATTCAAGTGATTCAAATCAAGCAGAAAACATTTAATATTAATACATGACCATAATGGCTGTAAGGAGTCAACCTCTTAAAGAGGAGAAACATGATTTAGCTGCTTTCTGGCCTGTTCTTCAGGTTCCCAGAATGCTTGTGTTTGCACAAATCAGCCCATAAGCACTAAAACAAGGTGGTGTCTTTTCTTTCTGTAACCTCGGGACAGATCTCACTTGATCACTTCATGAGATCTGAAAAGGGATGTGCTAGTTATGGGGCTCAGCAGGTAAAAATGCTTGCCACCAAGCCTGATGACTCGAAGTCAGGCCCTGGGGACCACCTGGTGGAAAAAGTATAAACAGCCCAAAAGTTGTCCTTTGACCTCCATCTGTGGTAGCATATGACTTTAATCCCAGAACTTGGAAGGCAGAGGCAGGCTGATCACAGAGTTCAAGGCCAGCCTGGCCTATAGAGTGAGTTTCAGGACAGACCAAGTGTGTAAAAAAGGAAAGCAGAAGAAAAGTTCTGCAGTTGTGATCTGGCTCTCATTCCTATGACGTTCTTTTGAACTGTGTCATTTCTTTGGTTAATATTATTGCCCATTTGGGAGTGGGCACACATGCCACAATGTGCACACTTGTGTAAGTTGGTATAGCTGTGTAGAGCCAGTTCTCTAGTTCCACCATCTCTTGGTCTCAGCAGTTTGAACCTGGTTTCCAGGATTCCACAGCTAATGTCTTTACGAATGTCACCAGTCCAGTCACGTTAATCCTCACATACTTGGTTTCACAACAAAATATTGAAATAGTTCTTAACTTTTTACTGTAAAGTTTCTTCTTAGTGCTTTCTGGTCCCAGTCTACATAAAGTCTGACTTGAGTGGCCTCTGGATGCGTGAGAATGTTTTTTCTTGTTTTTCTCGTCCCTCCCTAGGGAGAAAGCCATTTTTAACCTATAACTTTCTTTTGGATTTTAAAAAATGAAAGTAAAATAGACTATCTAGTCCTTAATTTTAATTTCAATACATTACAATGATATATAACTAGAATACATTTTAAATAAAAAACTTTATAATGCATGCATTAAAAACTAATGGCCACTTTTACCCCCAGTAAAGCTGGCATCACACAAGCTGAATTGCTCAGGATCAGCAGAATCAGAGAATGGTGTTTCGTGTTCTAAGGATGTAATTGCAGCAATCTGTAGCAGCTGTCTCTTCCCATTTCCTTACCTTTGTTAGCGTCTCTTTATTGAAGGTGTCAGTGTTGGTAAAATACCATTATTTGACGGAATCAAATTAGAGACTATAGATTTGGCGTAGTGAATGAAATCACTGATGTCAGGATTGCTTGCTTTTGAACTTGCTCTCAGCATCTAGGTTTTGAATGATTTATGTGGGTTCTGACAAACATGTCTTCCTCTGGCATGTCTCACCATGAAGAATGTGACAGATCCTCAAACCCAAGTCCAGGAGTGACTAATAACCATACATACATACATACATACAAAATATACATACATATGTATGTATGTGTTTATGCACATTAAAAGATCTGTCTACAGTAAAAGGAAGAAATTTAAGACTCTAGTCTAATGTCATTCCTACTTGTATGGATGGCTGAAATTCTCCAGTGATGTTTACTAACACTTCCGGCACATTGTTAAGATAGGGTCGCTTGTTCATTGTTCACTTGCTTCAATTTTACTCTTTTCCTTCCTAGACAGAAAGGCACAGGTGTTTGGTTTGAAAGAAATGATATTTCACAAAGAAATCATAACTCTGTATTCTTCTACCTTTGGCTTAGTGTGGCAAGCATCTCTCCATTCAATTTTATAAATTTATTCAATATTAAAATAATTCGGATTGATTCAAATTATGCTACTTCATAAAGAAAGTGTGACTTGCAGGTAGACATTTTGTGTGCCATTATTAGACAGTGCTTGCGATTTAGATAGGGAGAATTGGGAAGGGCCTGAAGGAGACAGTGTTTCAGTTTTCCTGAAAGGGAAGACTGGAAAACAGATATCACTCATGGTTTCTAACTTGTGCATGGTGGGTTATTTCTAGGATTAGTGGATTCATCCCAGTCCACATCAGCTCCTTCCGACTCCATCAGTGGTGCTAAGGTTATTAACACACTCACAGTGGAATGTCGAAGCTGGGGCTGTGGAGCTGGCTCTGAGGTTAAGCTTGCACTGCTCTTTGGAGGATCTAAGTTCAGTTCTTAGCATCCACTTAACACGAGGCTCAAAACCACTCTTACTCCAGCTCCAGGAGATCGGATGCTTCTTCTGACCTCAGCAGCACCCAAACACATGCGACGTTCACTCACATACATCTGTATACACATACATATACATAAAAATTTCTAAAGATGTTTCCTTTTATAAAAAAGCCAAGACAATTAATATTGGTTTGTATAAAGGTTAGAAAGCATGGTTTTATATTTGGGGACAATTGATAGCATTTTAAAATAATAACAGCATAAGTAAAACTTGCTTGTATTCTAAAGTCTGAAGTTATTTTGTCTTTTAGTTTCTTTAACTGCAGTTAGGATTCAGGCATGGAGAGGGGCATGGACTTATAATGGCTCTATTTTCTTGAGCTGAGGTTTTTTTTTTTTTTTTTTTTTTTCTGTTCCATTTCCTATATGTATCGATATATGACACTGACATGTATATCCAGGGTCTCCAGAATGCTAGGCAAGAGTTCCACCCCAGAACTGTAAAGCCAGCTCAAGGGTATTTTGTTTTGTTTTTTTGTTTGTTTTTTTTTTTTTTTTTGAGAAAACCTATATGATTCCAGAATTAAATCTGCCAAAACCAGAAATGAATGAAATATCAAGTCAGTCAAAGTACATTTAAAATTGAATTAAAATTCAGATGAGTTCTCTGTCACAGGGATGAATAATCCATTATTTGCTGCTAAGAGTTTCCCCTCATATTGAAAGTCAAATGATTTCACATAAGACATCTTCTGTAACCCCAGCCTCACTAAGAGAAGGACTCACAAAGTACAACATTGAATGAAAGCAAGCTTCAGACTCCTTTCAAAGAGACTCCATTGCATGACTACAGAGAATGATCACATGTTGAAACATAAAGTTGGAGTTTGAAATTCTTTCCATTTATAAATATCTCATTTACTACAGGGAGCAGTAGTACTTTTTTCCACTCCAGGATATAACCCCTTGGCATTTATTTTTCAGTTCTTCATATGTGTTCTCAATACCATAATCCATGGCTTCCACATAGGTCTTAACAATAGCTTATCTGGCACACGCCTCAAGATCTGAGGCACATGTCAGTTTTGTTTGCTGATGATTCCCAGAGGTGTGATTTATAAAGTGTGGGCATCTTGGTGATTTAGCTTTGATTTCAGAACAAGGTGATGGGTGATGGCAAAGCCAAGTCTCTTCCAAAGCCCAAGTCCAGTCTTTATGAGCGCTCAGGCCAGTGAAGACTGTTGGACTAAAAGTTCAAAGAAACAAATGCTGGCACTTAGTTAATTCCTTGCCCAATTACCCAAAGCTAACATTGTGTGGATGACTCCAGATACCATCAAACTGAATAGGCTCTAACCAGCAAAGAGCCCTGTAATGCTTCAGAGGATGGGGTGGGGGTGGGGGTTCTTTATTCTAAAAAATATAAGATTATAGATTTTGTCTCATTTCAAAGTAATGCTGCGTTGTAATTGTGTCTGTTGCCCATTTTGCCACTTGAGGGAATGGGATTCTCCAATTGGCTTCTTATAAAGTATCCCTCATTAATAACACCCTAAGTATTACTCTAAGCCACACAGAACATGTCTCTACACCAACCATCTCCCATAATGTACCAAGAAGAAAAGTAGACCCTACGCAAGTTAATTTACCTCACTGTGATTTAGTTCCCTTCTGCGAATTAGGACTTTCTACAGGATTGTGGTTTAGAGAAATAGATCTGCAGGATGTGTACAAACTACACTTTAGCAATTGGCTTTTCTTCTCTTTGTGAAATTGTTCAATTTTCTGCCCAGCTATTTAGATGAGTGATGAATGTCTAATCAATGCTAACTGTATTAGAGGATGAGGGGTGTGTGTGTGTTTGTGTGTGTGTGTGTTTTCATTTTCTTTGTACATTATAGGGGTCAATGCCTCATGAAGGGTGAGGTTCTCTCTCAGTGCATGGAGAATCCATTCCTGAGAGTTGTTTTGTTTTGTTTTGCTTTTTTGTTTTTATTTTGTTTTTGTTTGGTTTTTTTTCCCCCATTGGAGCCAGCCTTATTAGGATATCTAATTTTAAGATTTTAATAAAGCTGAAAAGTCTCGTGGAACTTTGTTGTTGTTGTTCAATCTAGTGCTTTCTAAGTGAGCAAAGCCTTAGTTTAGATTCAGTTGCTCTAGAGTCTGTACCTTCAGCTCTTTAATCTCATAGGTCCTACGATTCCTGTGTTTTGACAACTGTTCCAACAGATAATAATATGTTACCTTTGGCAAAGAGTTTTACAGATTGCTTCTAATTAAAATGTGTGGTTGTCTTTGATCATCTTACCCTCACTTACTAGATGAGGAAACTGGAGATAGGCATGGGGTAGCCAAGTCCCATTCCACTGCCTGCGGCAGCCAGTATGTGGGAGCAGTTCTCTGTTGTTCTGCCCTGTCAGGCTTAAGGATAGCATCCAAAATGATACTATCAGGACCACACCAAGAGTTCTGGGCTGAACTGGGTCATGGAATCTTCACAATAAGAATTAGAGTTAAAAGAGAGCCTGGAAATTGTATCGTTCAATTCCTCACTTGTAGTTACTTTAAACGAATTTATGACCAGAGTTTTTTTGGGCCCTTATTTTAATTCTTGCATGACAATAATTACATTTTGATTTAGAGCTCCACATTTCTTTCATTGCTGGATACTTCTGCTTAGCATCAACCTTTGTCTGTTTGAAGTTTTTACTCATTTGCTTGAGCTCTTTCCTTAACCCACCGGGTATTTTATTCTTTCCCATCAGATACTGATTCGAGAAGGTTGATACCATGCTTTCTCATTATATTCCATTGACCTTGTTGTCTTTAATTCTCCCAAACAGTCAAGATTTAGAATTTCTATTTACCACTTTGAGGGAAATATGTGCATTTTTCTTTTACTTTCTCTCTCCTTCCTCCTCTTCCCTGCCCTAGCTGCTGATTCACTGTCTTTACTTGCTTTTCTTCTCCATCCTCTAGGAAGAGAAGAAATAGTGATATCATAGTCAGCCCATACCTTATCCTTTCTCAAATTTCCACGTGGCAAGCTCTTTAGAGTCATTCACCATCTTTGTCTGTATCTTTGTGTCTCAGTATCTCAATATCTTTGTGCCTCTCTTGCTCTTTGATTCCCTTTCTCTGTTTATGTCTCTCCTTGTCTCTCTGTCTCTATCTACTACAGACATACACACATGCATGCACACATTGTTTTTCAGTGCCTCAGTTCCCAGCCATTCAGGTTGATATTTTGCTAAGTAAAGCATAGTTTCTGCTTGCAGAGTCTTATTGTAAAATTAATGTCTCTGTCTCTCTCTCTTGCTCTTGCTCTCTTGTTCACTCTCTTACACACACACACATACACTCACACACTAAAACTTGAACCTCAGCATTACCCCTTTAAAGCTATGCAACATGTCACTCTAGGTTATTGTATCTCTATATCATTGCCTGAAAAATGAAAATGACAGATCTCCACCCACGGCCCCCCACCCCCAGGCCTGGAACATAGTGACTGGGAAGTGAAAACACAATCATGGATGTGCCAGTTCCTGATAAACACGGAAATCATAGGTTTCTGTTTTATTGAGGGTCTCCAATCTCAGCAGCCACCAGATAACTTTATTGCTGCACCAAACCCACATTTGCTCTCAGACCTTAGCCATCCATACATTATTTTAACATAGCAAATCTTCCATGTTCCGACTTAGTATGTCTTGCCTGAATTTAAACACATGTGATTGAGAGAAGTGAACATTTAAACAATGCTCTGGGCTCAGCAAACGCTGTGCAGGAAGAGGCAGTCAGTGGAAATAGCTTGTCATGGAGATGAGCAATGCCCCCTGGCACCACTTTTAAAAGGAGGGATGAGCAGCCTCACATATGGCAATTTCTTGTGTGTGCTTATCCAGTCAGGCATGTTATTAGTGTTTCACTTTAACGGTTTCCTTGTGCTATCCTGTAATTACACATACAGTTTTTCCTTGCAGACTTTCTCTCCTAAGAAACTCAGAAACAATCTCTTTCTTCAATAATTCATCTACACAGTATACTTACTGTTCTAGGACAGTCCATTTCTCTATAGCTCCATGTATTACGCCCTGGTCCTATGGTTATCCAGGCTTCAAACTGGGGTTATAAAAATGGTATACTCTATATTTCCCCACACTAAGACAATTCAGTTCTACAAGTGAACACTGCTAAAGCCACCAGGCTTTTTTTTCTCTAGTCCATTCAAGTAGTTCTGTATTTTCCAAAAGAATGAAAGTACTGAGAAATGCCTGGACAGGAAGTAATCCTTGTATGTTGTTTGGTCAGATAATAAATGCAAATGTTTTTCACTACTAATTCTTATACATTTATGATAAATTGTCTTTTGAAGGTTATCATATCATGATGATTTACTAAATATTTTAAGAACAATATCCTTGATTTCCACATTTAATAAAAAACGAGGGAGTGATATTCAACAATAGGACCATGCCTCTTTATTTGATGTATGTTAATATTTAAGAATGTCGTTTACCCTTTGTGAATGAAGGGATCATTTACTTTTAAAATGTCAAGGCAAGCATTGTATGCAAGCTTATATTCAATCAGTTAGCTTGGTAATGTCATTTTCTCATCCTTAGTGGCAAAAGTGGCCAAGGATACATAGTTCTAAGCTATGGATCACAGATATATAAACTGAGGCAGCACTGCTCCTGGATCCATCACTCAACAGCAGGCTTTACATTAACATTTGAAGCTGTGTGTGCTGACAAGTAATACTGGGATGATTATATATTAATATGGAGTGTAATAATGGGAAATTAAGAGTGATTTCTATAAAATTATAAGCATACTTGCCCAAAAAACCCTGGTATTATTTTGTGGTTTCATTAAATGCTAAAAGTGTTCTAAAAAAATGTTAAGGCAAGGAGATATTTTAATGATAAAGTAAATCTGGCCTCTCATATTAGCATTTTCTGACTTTAAAAGAGTCCTAAAAAGTTCATGCGAATGAAACTCTTCATCAAGGTAGCAAAAGAGAAAGGAATACAATAAATTCATGATGCAACAGACAAGTTGTGAGCTGAGAACTGGGGGCTAAGAATTGAACCTGGGTCCTCGGGAGGAGCAGCCAGCACTCTTACCCACTGAGCCATCTCTCCAGCTAGTTTTGGTCTATAACCTTAAAAGGTATAAGAATTCTTAATGAGCCATCTGAAGTACTCTTAAGACCACTTTGTGAAATCTTTAATAAAGGTTTTACATATGAAGAATGTAATTATCAATTGGAACAAGTCAGGGAATAAAACTGAACTTACTAATTCATCATTTAACCACCCCTTGTAAAACAGTGAGTGCCCGCACGTTTACACTGTATTTTACAGTGTGTATTTCACAAAAGCAGTCTCATATCTTCTCCTGTGATTTCCTCATGAAAAAAATATTTCCAGCAAGCTGCCTTCAGTTTGCTCCTGAGATCCACTTCTGTTTGTCTTAACCAGGTGAGGCTGTGCCCAGAGACTTGCTCACATTCCGCAATCCTGATTCAGGGTGTTTCCTGACATTGAATACTTCAGAGGAGGAGGCAAGCTTTAAAAACAGCATTCATTACCTCAGATGCTCTCTGTAGCAGCTAGTGGCTAACCCAGGGGAGTTGGAGATACAGGAGAGCAGCCAGGAGGTGAACAAAGCAATTTTGGTAACAATTGGCTGTGGTTTTGTCTTGCACGTGTTCTTTGCTTTGATGTAAGCCTTGGCTCACTGCAGCCAATTGAGTTAAATGACTTAAGACAATAACTGCTGAACACACCAGTCAGTGAGATGTTTTTCTTAGCCAGAAAGCAAGGATTACAAGCGTTTTGTGTAGGTTTTTGTTTTTGTTTTTGTTTTTGTTTTTGTACTTTGGATTGTAGGAAGGTAAAGATGTAGGTTCTCTAATATTACCTATTGATTATTCCGTCAGCCTAGAAATAATCTATAGTCTATAGGACAAGTATTCTAACTTTCATTTCTGATAAGTAGTTTGATCAGGATTCAAGTTAGTATATTTCACTTTTGAAATAAATATTGCTGTGAGAAAGGAGAAGGGTTACATTATTATAATTTAATTTGTATATAAATAAAAATAGCAACTCTTTTGAGATATGACATATTAAGAAAAGGGTATGCTGTTGAAGTTTGAAATAATTTACTTATGAAGTAATATTGTATTACACAGTGAAGGAATACATGAAAATTGTTATTTTAGCCCTAAGTATATGCGTGTGCATGTTTATTAATGTGTGTTTATTGTATGTATATGCATTTATTATGTGTGTTTATGTTTATATAAGTGTTTATATATGTAGCTCAAATCTATAAATAGGAAGAAGAAATACATAGGTAATTTTCTCAATATCAAAGAACACGTCTGAATTCTGAATCTTATTTGAGAATTTTTTTGTGCATTTTTTTGAAATTATAATATAATTGTAGCATCTCTCCCTTCCCCTTCCTTCCTCCGGACCTTCACATACACCTCTCCCTATGCTCCTTCAGACTCATGGCCTCTTTGCCACTTCTTGTTATAGCTTGCATATGTGTATATGCATAAATGTATATATTCCCAATTATAATCTCATTGTCTCCTCCCTGTCAAGGTGGTAATTTCAGTAGAGACTTTCCCAAGTGACAGCTCTTCACTTACTATCAAATGACCATTGATTAAGTTGAAAGCGTTCTTATCCTTCCCCAGTTTTCCTAGTGTATGGCACAGAATGTACCTAGCTCTATTTATCTTCATCCTACAGACTGGAGAATTGATGTATATTTATATATCAGTTGAGAAAAGTCTGTAATACTGTTGGAAGTTTACATAAAGAAATTAACATCCTACTATGTGTTTATACACACAGGTAAACCACAAGCCATGGGTGGAAAACTGCCTTCTGGATAGTTCTTCAAAAGGGATAGTTGAAAAATGTTGTCTTTGAGATATACAAATTATAACTGAAATTTTGTTCTCTCTTTTTATAAAAACAATGGGAAACAACTCTGAATTAAAAGGCTAAATGTTTGTTCTCTTCCACCCTAGGATAGAATAAATACGAGGCCACAATATTCTATAACATTAGGACAAACTGTCCTATCTACTTAATAGTATTTGTTGGAGAAACACACATGTGACCTTAGGGTCCATGATACAGGAGAGGCTTTAGAAGATATATAAGCAGAGACTATGTTGAAGAGTTAAGAGCAAGATAAAGGTCAAATCAACATTAACTATATTCATAAACAGTATTTTTGTTTGTTTGCTTGTCTCCAACAAGGAGTTTAGTTCAGTTTGTGGTGGGCCCGCTTAGCATGGACCAGGCCCAGAATGTGTTTTCCTATACTGCTCAGAGGAAAGTGAACAGCCCCATGAGAATGGAATTCATCTACAGTTTTAGTTTTCATTAATTAGTTTATTCTGAAAAACTATCGATTTTGTGTTTCTACATTTTCTTGTTTTACTGGATCTTTCACTTTAACACTAAGGGATGACTGCAGCTCATGTGTAACATACCTTGTAATGTCTAGGATCAAGATGACTGCAGCTCATGTGTCACATACCTTATAATATCTAGGATCAAGAAACAGGAACAGGGTCTGTGACCATGTATTCCAGAAGCGTCTTAGATGGTCTCCAGGAAAATTGTGAATATTTTCCCCTTGGAAAAATGATCAGGTGAGAAGTTGACATATACTGTGATCATTTTAGCCTTTGACAGAGCAGCAATTTTTCCATAGTTCTCAATGTTTTTTATCCTTTGGACTGAATATCTCATCACATCCATTTCTCATCTCAAAATACAGGTTTGGGCCTGACTTTGGGGTACAAACCTGCAATCCCACCATTCAGAAAACCAAGACAAGAGAGCCTAAGTTCAAGGATCGTTTGTGCCACAGACTAAGACTCTGAATCAGACAAATAAAAACAAGTTTTCTACACACGGTTCATGTTTGCATGCACGCACAGAAGAGGCACATTTCAGATCAGAAGTAGGACTAGTGGAAGGCATGACGGATGGTGGTGAGCATGGGTGAAGTCCAATAGGAATGCATGTGGTTATGGGTCCTAGTTTCAGAATGGTAATACAGATGGTCACCCATTGCTGGCCTGTAACACAGTGGTAGAGCACTTACCTAAGAAATACAGAGCACCGGGTCCCATCTCAGGGCTGTAAATAAAACAGGAGCAAACAAACGTGTTAACATTTCCTTACTGTGGAATTAAACATCTCATTAGGCAGCAGAGAGAGCCATTTACAGAAAGGGACTCGGCCCTGACATCTCTCTGCCAGTCTCCATTTTTTTTTTTTCCTTTAGCCATACTTAAAATTGAGGCTGTCACCTGAGAAATGGATGGCTGCTCTCTACTTGCTTATCCTGAAAGTGAAATACATCCTGCTGGTCAGAGACCCATTTCCCTAATGGTGATTAAAACTGGGCAGAGAGCCCACTCTACTAAAAACAGTCTCCAAGACCTGTCACCAACTTCAGTCTGGGAAAAGCAACATTGGAGGTTTCATTTCTTGAAAAATACACAATGTCCATATGATTAAATGCACTACTCTCTCTCTCTCTCTCTCTCTCTCTCTCTCTCTCTCTCTCACACACACACACACACACACACACACACACACACACATACACACACACACTTTCTGGACCACAAAGTGTACCTCTAGGCCTTAATTATGCCAGCTGTTCCTTAACCCATCACCTAAATATTACTCTCACGTGTCAGCTGGCTTGACAGAATACCTTTTACATTCTCTTTAAGACAATTCATCTTTCTTATTCCAAACTACATGTCTTTTCTTCATTTGAGAAAAGTGAGTGAGTTCTTCAGAGGAAGAAAAAAGAAACTTAGAAATTTTATTCAGCACCATGTGAAAGCAACCCCTCCACCCTTTGTCATCTTAATTGATTTCAGCTAAGCATTCAGAACTTCACCACAAAGCTGCCTGAGCTATTTTTCTTTTAAAATGAGGCCAAGTCTTGCTGGCACCCATGAAGAGGGCCATACTGACAGAGGGCAATTTGCCAGCAGGGTTCAGCTGCAAGGCCAGAGTCTGAGGATAGCTTCTCAGTGCCTTTTCCTAGAGTCTGCAGGGGAGACAGCCTGTAGTCCAGGGTGGAACTATGTAAGAGGTACTTGGAGGACTTTTCAGATGACCATGTGTCAATGAAAGTGATCCACTGATTTCTTCAGATTTACTGGCGTGACTAGGGATGCTGGGCGATAAGTGTGGCCAGTGTTGTGCTGGTTTGAAGTGAGTCCATTCTGAAACAAAAAGTCAGGATTGTGCTTTCCTTAAAGACGACCAGAACACCTATATAAAATAAGCCAAGGTATCACAGAGATGTCCGGCTCTATCAAAGAAAGAAAAATGTGACACGTTAGTGTTGTTGATTATGTTTGGTTTTCTTTCCATGCTTTGGCCAAAACTACATGAAGCTTAGTGTATGCCTTCCCTCCTCCTACAGCTGTGCTTAATGGGGATATGTGTGGACAGAATGAACCTTGAGTTGTTATAGAACCAACATGAAGACAATTTATACATCGACATTAAAGAATTTATCCAAGTTATTTTTTTTCTTTTCTCTCCCTCTCTTTCTCCATCACTTCTCTCTTCTCACCATATTCCATTTTCCCACACTATTGTGACGCTAACAAAAAGCTACATTGATAAATTACCTACTCTGCTCCATAAGAAAATGCTGATGGGGCTAAAGTTTCCTAGAGTCTGAGTCACATCAGTTAGAGATAGATTAAAGAGAAGAAAAAAAATTAACACACATCATGGGAGTCATGTCAGGACTGGTCCCAGTACCTATTTGGGAAAAACAGCAATTTTAGAGAAATCAAACAGTTCAGCTTAAAATCCTGATCATGTCCCTTGTGTGTCATCTCAACAAAGTTGCTCTCTGTGTCTTCAAATGGAGTGAACACAAGATTGTTGAGTTCATATGCATTCGAAGAGCTATGTGCGTTAATCTAGCTAATGAGTCCTCAGCTTAGAACAAATAATGATGATTCACTTTTTAATTTTAAAGGCCAATGTCAAGTTCCCAGAATGCATCTGGATATGGGCATACAATTTATAATATCTTAAGAACAAGGAACAGCCAAAGTAAGAGATAGCATGGTTGTGTCACCGACACCCATCACATTGCAGCCACTGAGCTTTTGCTGTGGTGTCCACTTTCTCAGCCTAAGTAGGACAGGCATGTGTAAATAATTGACTCTCTGCTGCTGTTGACATCATTAATAAACCTCCGTGCAGCAGCTGTGATCACCCACCTGCTGCACAGCGCCACAGCTTTTGCTTTGTTGGTTTCTGTTCCACTTCCTCTCCAAAGTTGGTTATGCAAATGCATTAATTGATATCCTGGGAGATTTAGCTTGAAGGAGTTGCCTGTGTTTGGACTGGACATTTTAACTGTAAGTGGACGAAATTCAATAGGCTTTGTGGACTTTTCTATAGGAGATGCCTCTTGGTATCTAACTTACCAACTCACACAGTTTCATTGGCTTGCCTTCACTTAAACACTTGGATTTGTTGAGAAGCAATTAATAAAATCTTTTTGGAGGAATGATTTTAATGAGTATGAATTTCTAACCATCCTAGAATATGCTGATTCAGCTTTAAGTGGTGAAAGCAAGTGATTCGTTTTCTGTAGATTCCTAATAAGCATGAAATATTTTTAACATGAGAAAATGCAATGGGTTCCAACTTATGGTTGCTGTATTTTTCTTTGAAATACTTGTACAAAGGCATATCGCCCTTATGTATAAACCTCCGTCTTTAATTTAAATTACAAAAGGAATTCTAGTGGTTAAGGGAATTGGCAGGGAAAGCTACTTAAAATATTACAAATAATTTAGATGAAGCTTTTTTGAAGAAATTGCATGGGTGTTTATACTATTCTGGAGAATATTAATATGTTAAGTCATGTAGCTATTTAGTTAATGGAGAAGCATGTTGATAATGGTCCTTTTGATATCAGTTGTGTATATCCAGACACTCATTACATAAAAGCTTAATTAAAGTTCAAAATGGTACCATCAATTTGCTTTTCTGCTTTCTACGTACTAACCTAGAAATGCTGCTTTCATAATTTTATGAATCGAGGGAATAAAGCATGAAGAATTCTTGAGTAAAGACAAAGAACTGTAGAACATTTCAAAGATTCAATAACTAGATAAGATATAAGTCACTTCTAGCTTGAGATAGAAACTTGTGTAACTTTATAGAAAAAAGTGGTTTTTGGAATAGTATACATATACACGAAATAAATAAATGTTTAAAAAGTTTTAAAGCCACGAAACATTTTAGTTTATTACTGGGAATTTCAAAGAGACACTTTGATTTCCTTCAGCCTTAACAGGTATTGTAGCTTAGTGCTGCAAGTGCCTGATGTCCAAATAAGACATCAAAATAAAAAGTAGGAAGTCCCAAGGACAAATGGGTTTTGTATCATTGAACCTATAAACATACTTCCTGCTACTTTTGTTTCCTGTGTCTATCTTGGATATGTCATTTCCATTCATTTAATAATGAGTAACTATTTACGTGCATTTGACATTTTCAATAATTTTTTCTCATCATCCCTTAACTTTTAAAATGGACATTGTAAAATAACCAAAACATTTTAGTGAGTGTGCATAGTGACTAAGAGTAGTGAATAAGACTTAAACTCAGTGAGTAATTACACTGCCATGGCTGGAGCTCTTGGAAATGTTCTGAGGCAGAACAGTTTCTAGCATCGGCGAAGGATAGGTCACCATTGGGATGTAGTGCTGTAGGCCACAGATGATGCTCAGGAGCATCAGCTTTGTAAACGTGGACCTTTTATTCCATCTGGAGGGAAGCTACTCGGCCCCAGTTTGCATGAGGAACTGTAAATCTATTTTGTCCTTAGGTAGTTCATTTTATTGTGGAATTTTTAGATCCCTGGGGACATTTTAAATATGATGACAAGCTAGTATTGTTTTATGTGTTTGGGGGTGGGGGCACATACCTTTGCTTTATAAGCAAGTTGAAATTGGGACAATATATAGCTTTTCTTTTTCTTTATTATATATTTTATTATTGCCACTGGCCAAACCTGACCCTGCCTTGTAGATAATGAAATGTGTTATTTAAAATGAAAATTAAACTTCATATCAGTATTTACATTATCATGAAACTTCATCTGGGAGGAGGAAATCTTTGAAACAAATAACTTTAACTAAAAATAGAACTTCAGACATGTAAAAAGTCTAGAAGTTGTTGGTTAGGGATTATGGGGCTCAGGTTAGTATGTAATCATTAGCTAGCATTGTTCTTGCTAGTATTCTCACTTCCTTCTTTTGGTCTTCATCTCCCTTCTCCTTTCACTGTAGTGCCAGGTCTCTATGCCTCCTTCTCTTCTTCCTTCTCTCAGTCTATTCTTTCTTTGTACAATTTCACTTTGCATCATCTTGAAGTATTATCTGTACCAGAAGGCATATAATTACTTTTCTGTAACTATGATAAAATACCATGACCAAAAACAACCTAGAGGACACGGTTTATTTTAACATGTAGTTCCAATGAATGGTGTTGTTTTTGGCAGGGAAGGCATGACACCAGTCAGGCAAAGTGTCTTAGTTAGGGTTTCCATTGCTATGAAGAGACCCCATGAATATGCAAGTCTTATAAAGAAAAACATTTAATTCAGACCAGCTTACAGTTCAGAGGTTTACTTCATTATTTTCATGGTGGGAAACATGGTGGCATACAAGCAGACATGGTGCTGGAGAGGTAACTGAAAGTCCTGCATCTGGATGGCAGGCAGCAAGAAGGGGGTTTGGGGAGAGGAATAGGGAGACTCTTGGCCTGTTGTGAGTATCTGAAACCTCAAAGTCTTCCCCTAGTGTCATACTTCCTCCAAGAAAACCACACCTACTTCAACGAGGCCACATTTCCTAATAGTGTCACTCCCTTTGAGCCTATGGGGACCATTTTCATTCAAACCACTACAAAAATTCAAAGTAATTTGTTAATTACATTTTCATCTACATACAGAAATCAGAGGGACAGAATGGGAAGTAGGAGAAGGCTACGGACTCCTATAGCCCACTCCTTGTGACCTACTTCCTCCAGTGAGGCTGCTAAAGTTCTACAACCTCCTGAAACATTTCCTCCAACTGGGAACCGATGGATGAGCCTATGAGGGACCATTCTAATTCAAGCCACAACACAGGCAGTCTCTTGTTGACAAATGATGGTCCCATGGTTTCAGGCTTATGTGGTTGTAATGACAATGAACTTAACACAGAGGAAAGTAGTTTGACTGTTATGTGGCTATGTATGTGCCATATAATAGAGTTTTGTAAGAAAATGTTTAGCCTACAGATTATTTGTTTGTGTCACTGCTCATGGAGAGGAGAAGGGAAGGGGAAAACAAACAGAAGGAGGGAGAGAGAAGTTGAGTTGCTATGAAATCCAGTGACATGCTAAGTGACTTAGCATAACTCTTAAAGGCAGCAGTAGATTAAGCATTGACATTTTATCCATTCACATTGGAAAACTTATGTGCATTCTCATATGGTCATACCTCAAGGATCTTAACTCTCTTTCTGAATCAGCACTCCTTGAGGTGTTGTGCTCTCTATGTGTTTTGCATCTCAGAAAGCATATATGTCCAGCAACATACACTGCATGCATGCAAGTAATAATATATATGTTATGTTTCAATGAGTTATATGTGCTCCTTTAAAAATATTTGTAAAAATTTACAAGTGGGGAAAACCAATGTAATGCGAAATAATTGATGTCATTGGTCAGAAAATTCCATGTCAGCACTGGGTACAGAGATAATAGTACCTTTAAACCTATCAGAGTTATAAGAACTATGGCAACCAGGTAGTGGTGACACATACAACTTTAATACCAATACTCAGGAGGCAGAGGCAAGCAGATCTCTGAGTTCAAAGTTAACCTAATCTACATACAGAGCAATTTCCAGGACAACCAGAGCTACAAAGAGAAGTACAGAGAAAACTCAAATACAAAACAAAACAATAAAAACAAAAACCAAACCAACTAACAAACCGACCAACCAAAAAAAACAAACAAACATAAACTCTCACAATTTTTTCCTACATGGCAGTATGTGTTCGGGTTAATACATTATCAGACACAAAACAAAACAAAACAAAAACAAACAAAAACAACCCCCCCCAAAAAAAACATAATTAAAAAAAAAACTTTTGCTTTGCTTTTGTTTTATTTTACTTCATTTTTGGATTGGTGTTAAGTTTTTTTTTTTTTTTTATCATTTTCAGTTAATTAACTTGTTTTCTTTACATCCAAATAGCAGCTTCCCTCCTTCCTCTCCTCCAAGCCCCTCCCTCTCACCTCACCTCTCAGCCATGTTCCAGCCCCCCATCCTCCGTTCATCCTTAGAAAATAGGAGGCTTCCCATGGATATCAACAATATCATATCAAGTTGTAGTAGGACTAGGTGTATCTTCTCCTGTTGTGTCTAGGCAAGGCACCCCAGTTAGTGGAAAGAGATCCAAAGATGGGCAACAGAGTCAGAGACAGCTCCTGCTATTAGGGAACCCAAGTGAAGACCAAGATACACAACTGTTACCAATGTGCCAAGGGCCTAGGTCTATCCCATGCAGGTTCTCTGGTTGGTAATTCAGTCTCTGTGGGTCCCTATGGGGTGAAGTTTGTTGATTCTAAAGGTTTTCTTGTGGTGTCCTTGACTTCTCTGGCTCCTCCAATCCTTCTTCCTCCTTTTCTGCAGGATTCCCCAAGCTCCATTTAATGTTTGGCTGTGGATCTCTGCATCTGTTTCCATCTGTTGCTGGGTAGAGCCTCTCAGATGACAGTTATGCTAGGCTCCTGCCTGTAAGCATAGCAGAGTATCATTAATAGTGTTAAGTGAGCTCTCTCACAGCATGGGTCTCAGGGTGGGTCAGTCATTGATTGGCCATTCATCTATTTCTACTCCATCTTTACTCCTGCACATCTTGTAAACAGGACAAACTGTGAGTCTAAGGTTTTGTAGCTGGCTTGGTGTCCCAGTCCCTCCATTAGAAGTCTTTTCTGGTTACAATCACTGACTTTAGAACCCTATAGTCATCAGAGAACCTGAAGTCAGTGATTTTTTTAAGAGATTTGGTTTGATTATTTTAAAAATATGTGTCTATGTGTGTGCCTGTAAATGTGTAAATGGAGGTAGGTGCCTGTGGAGACCAGGAAACATCAGATTCCCTGGAAATGGAGTTATAGGTGATTGTGTGGCACTCAACATGGCGGATAGGAACCTAACTTGGGTTTTCTGAAGCAGCAGTATGGGGTTTTAACTGCTGAGCCATTTCTCTAGTCCCCATGGGGGCAAGTTTTTGCAAACAGGTGTTACAATGAAAAACTAAGCACTCGTTATGCGTTAAACTGTCTGCTATGCTTTAAACATACGTTATCTCAATCTTCAAATGACTCTGAGAAACAGCCATTGTTATCACTATTCTAATGATTAGAAAGCTAAGACATAGACATATTTAAACAATCATAAGATTAAAATACATGGCCTGGGATATTTTCATGTATAATGGCTACCTTGAATCTTTCTTTCTGTGCCATTAAAAGTATTTAGAGCATAGGGCTCGAAAGATGGCTCCATGGTTAAGATGCCTGTCGGTCTGATACCAAACTTCGGTTTGGTTTTCTGCACCTTCATTGCAGTTCACAATTGTCTAAAATTCCTGTTCCAGGGGATGCAGCGCCACCTTCCTAAATCCTATATGTGCACCAGGCATCTCTCTCTCTCTCTCTCTCTCTCTCTCTCTGTGTGTGTGTGTGTCTGTGTGTGTGCATGTGTGTGTATGCATATACATATACATATATATATATATACACACATGTATATATGTAAGTATATATGCAGGTAAAACACACACATGAAAAGTCTAACTTTCTGAGTTGGCTATGTTTTGACAGACTTTAGCACATTATCAAATAGGCAGGGATAGAATCCAGTATGCATATATAGAAAATTTGAAATAGAGACATGCTGATGAAGTGATCAATTGACAAAATGGACATGAAAGTATACTTATGGCTATGTAAAAGAGTAAATTATTGATACAACTATAATAACTGTAAACCTAACGTTAAACTCTGTTTCTGAGTATTTAAGATTTGTTTACTAATATTACAGGGATGGCATGTCATACCAAATTACTTTTGTTTGTATTTTCATAGGCAAATGTAATGCATATGCATCATATTTCAGAAAATGGTATTAGTCTAGGAGAACAATATGCAATTGTTTGAAAGCATGTCTTTTTTATAAATATTTACTTTATCATAGTCAGTGATACCCATACTCACTGATGCTTTTGTTTTTGACAAAGAAGTGGTGTTCTTAAAATATCCCATTGCACTTTGATGGTGCAATATGCAAATTACAGTTTATGTTATATACAAGAAAAATGCCATTTAAAGTCGGAGGCTACAGTGTCATCACTGTGTTCAGTTTGACTTAAAGCAATGCTGGGAGAAATCCGCCCTCAGTAGGGCCACAAGCCTCTCCGGTCAGAAAAGCGCCGGGTAGCTAGGGTGCAGGGTCGGCTGACACTCACCAGCTACCCACAACACCCGCCACAGGATCTTAAGACTTCTGGTGAGTGGAACACAGCTTCTGCTCCAATCCAATTGCGCGCGGGACCTGAGACTGCAATAGTTAGGGAAGCAGAAAACCCGGCCTGAGTAGGACCACAGGCCTCTTCCGGCCGGACCAGCACCAGGGCAGCTAGAGCACAGGGTCGGCTGACATCCACCAGCTACCCAGGACCCCCTCCACAGGATTTTGAGACTGCTGGTGAGTGGAACACAGCTTCTGCTCCAATCTTTAAACAGTGACAACGACAACAACTAACCCCAGAGATTACCAGATGGCGAAAGGTAAACGTAATAATCTTACTAACAGAAACCAAGACCACTCACCATCATCAGAACCCAGCACTCCCACTTCGCCCAGTCCAGGGCACCCCAACACACCGGAAAAGCTAGACACGGATCTAAAAGCATATCTCATGATGATGGTAAAGGACTTCAAGAAGGACTTTAATAACACACTTGAAAAAATACAAAGGAACACTGGTAAACAGGTAGAAGACAGTAAAGAGGAAGCACAAAAATCCCTTAAAGAATTGAAGGAGAACACTGCTAAAGAGTTACAAATCCTTAAAGAAAAACAGGATAACATAATCAAACAGGTAGAAGTCCTTACAGAAAAACAGGAAAACACATCCAAACAGATGATGGAATTGAACAAAACCATACTAGACATAAAAAGGGAAGTAGACACAATAAAGAAAACCCAAAATGAGGCAACACTGGAGATAGAAACCCTAGGAAAGAAATCTGGAACCATAGATACGAGCATCAGCAACAGAATACAAGAGATGGAAGAGAGAATCTCAGGTGCAGAAGATTCCATAGAGAACATCGGCACAACAATCAAGGAAAATGTAAAATGCAAAAAGATCCTAACTCAAAACATCCAAGAAATACAGGACACAATGAGAAGACCAAACCTACGGATAATAGGAGTGGATGAGAATGAAGATTTTCAACTCAAAGGACCAGCAAACATCTTCAACAAAATTATAGAAGAAAACTTCCCAAATCTAAAGAAAGAGATGCCCATGAACATACAAGAAGCCTACAGAACTCCAAATAGACTGGACCAGAAAAGAAATACCTCCCGACACATTATAATCAGAACAACAAATGCTCTAAATAAAGATAGAATACTAAAAGCAGTAAGAGAAAAAGGCCAAGTAACATATAAAGGCAAGCCTATCAGAATTACACCAGATTTTTCACCAGAGACTATGAAAGCCAGAAGATCCTGGACGGATGTTATACAGACACTAAAAGAACACAAACTCCAGCCCAGGCTACTATACCCAGCCAAACTCTCAATTAACATAGATGGAGAAATCAAAGTATTCCACGACAAAACCAAATTCACACATTATCTCTCCACGAATCCAGCCCTTCAAAGGATAATAACAGAAAAAAACCAATACAAGGACAGGAACCACGCCCTAGAAACAACAAGAAGGTAATCCCTCAACAAACCTAAAAGAAGACAGCCACAAGAACAGAATGCCAACTTTAACAACAAAAAGTAACAGGAAACAACAATTACTTTTCCTTAATATCTCTTAATATCAATGGACTCAACTCCCCGATAAAAAGACATAGACTAACAAACTGGCTACACAAACAAGACCCAACATTTTGCTGCTTACAGGAAACTCATCTCAGAGAAAAAGATAGACACTACCTCAGAATGAAAGGCTGGAAAACAATTTTCCAAGCAAATGGTATGAAGAAACAAGCTGGAGTAGCCATTCTAATATCTGATAAGACTGACTTCCAACCCAAAGTCATTAAAAAAGACAGGGAGGGGCACTTCATACTCATCAAAGGTAAAATCCTCCAAGAGGAACTATCAATCCTGAATATCTATGCTCCAAATACAAAGGCAGCCACATTCATTAAAGAAACTTTAGTAAATCTCTAAGCACACATTGCAAATCATACAATAATAGTGGGAGACTTCAACACACCACTTTCACCAATGGACAGATCATGGAAACAGAAACTAAACAGGGACACAGTGAAACTAACAGAAATTATGAATCAAATGGATCTGGCAGATATCTACAGAACATTCTATCCTAAAACAAAAGGATATACCTTCTTCTCAGCACCTCATGGTACCTTCTCCAAAATTGACCACATAATTGGTCACAAAACAGGCCTCAACAGATACAAAAATATTGAAAGTGTCCCATGCATCCTATCAGATCACCATGGACTAAGGCTGATCTTCAATAACAAAATAAATAATAGAAAGCCAACCTTCACGTGGAAACTGAACAACACTCTTCTCAATGATACCTTGGTCTAGGAAGGAATAAAGAAAGAAATTAAGGACTTTTTAGAGTTCAATGAAAATGAAGCCACAACATACCCAAACTTATGGGACGCAATGAAAGCATTTCTAAGAGGAAAACTCATAGCTCTGAGTGCCTCCAAAAGGAAACTAGAGAGAGCACACATTAGCAGCTTGACAACACACCTAAAAGCACTAGAACAAAAGGAAGCAAATTTACCCAAGAGGAGTAGACAGCAGGAAATAATCAAACTCAGGGGCGAAATCAACCAAGTGAAAACAAGAAGAACTATTCAAAGAATCAACCAATCAAGGAGCTGGTTCTTTGAGAAAATCAACAAGATAGATAAACCCTTAGCCAGACTCACTAGAGGGCACAGGGAAAGCATCCTAATTAACAAAATCAGTGGGCTGGTGAGATGGCTCAGTGGGTAAGAGCACCCGACTGCTCTTCCGAAGGTCAGGAGTTCAAATCCCAGCAACCACATGGTGGCTCACAACCATCTGTAACGAGATCTGGTGCCCTCTTCTGGAGTGTCTGAAGACAGCTACAGTGTACTTACATATAATAAATAAATAAATCTTTAAAAAAAAAAAAAAACAAAATCAGAAATGAAAAAGGAGACATAACAACAGATCCTGAAGACATCCAAAACACCATCAGATCCTTCTACCAAAGGCTATACTCAACAAAACTGGAGAACCTGGGTGAAATGGAGAAGTTCCTAGACAGATACCAGGTACCAAAGTTGAATCAAGATCAGGTTAATGATCTAAACAGCCCTATATCCCCCAAAGAAATAGAAGCAGTCATTAATAGTCTCCCAACTAAAAAAAGCCCAGGACCAGATGGGTTTAGTGCAGAGTTCTATCAGACCTTCAAAGAAGATCTAATCCCAGTTCTTCACAAACTATTCCACAAAATAGAAACAGAAGGTATTCTACCCAACTCATTCTATGAAGCCACAATTACTCTGATACCTAAACCACAAAAAGACCCAACAAAGATAGAAAACTTCAGACCAATATCCCTTATGAATATTGATGCAAAAATCCTCAATAAAGTTCTTGCTAACCGAATCCAAGAACACATCAAAACAATCATCCATCCTGACCAAGTAGGTTTCATCCCAGGGATGCAGGGATGGTTCAATATACGGAAATCCATCAACGTAATTCAGTATATAAACAAACTCAAAGACAAAAACCACATCGTCATCTCGTTAGATGCGGAAAAAGCATTTGACAAGATCCAACACCCATTCATGATAAAAGTCTTGGAAAGATCAGGAATTCAAGGCCCATACCTAAACATGATAAAAGCAATCTACAGCAAACCAGTAGCCAACATCAAAGTAAATGGTGAGAAGCTTGAAGCAATCCCTCTACAATCAGGGACTAGACAAGGCTGTCCACTTTCTCCATACCTATTCAACATTGTACTTGAAGTCCTAGCCAGAGCAATTTGACAACAAAAGGAGATCAAAGGGATACAAATTGGAAAAGATGAAGTCAAAATATCACTTTTTGCAGATGATATGATAGTATATATAAGTGACCCTAAAAATTCCACCAGAGAACTCCTAAGCCTGATAAACAGCTTCGGTGAAGTAGCTGGATATAAAATTAACTCAAACAAATCAATGGCCTTTCTCTACACAAAGAATAAACAGGCTGAGCAAGAAATTAGGGAAACAACACCCTTCTCAATAGTCACAAATAATATAAAATATCTTGGCATGACTCTAACTAAGGAAGTGAAAGATCTGTATAATAAAAACTTCAAGTCTCTGAAGAAAGAAATTATAGAAGATCTCAGAAGATGGAAAGATCTCCCATGCTCATGGGTTGGCAGGATCAACATTGTAAAAATGGCTATCTTGCCAAAAGCAATCTACAGATTCAATGCAATCCCCATCACAATTCCAAATCAATACTTCAACGAATTAGAAAGTGCAATCTGCAAATTCATCTGGAACAACAAAAAACCTAGGATAGCAAAAACTGTTCTCAAGGATAAAAGAACCTCTGGTGGAATCACCATGCCGGACCTAAAGCTTTACTACAGAGCAATTGTGATAAAAACTGCATGGTACTGGTATTGTGACAGACAAATAGACCAATGGAATAGAATTGAAGACCCAGAAATGAACCCACACACCTACGGTCACTTGATCTTCGACAAGGGAGCTAAAAACATCCAGTGGAAGAAAGACAGCATTTTCAACAAATGGTGCTGGCACAACTGGTTGTTAACATGTAGAAGAATGCGAATCGATCCATTCCTATCTCTTTGTACTAAGGTCAAGTCTAAGTGGATCAAGGAACTCCACATAAAACCAGAGACACTGAAATTTATAGAGGAGAAAGTGGGGAAAAGCCTTGAAGATATGGGCACAGGGGAAAAATTCTTGAATAGAACAGTAATGGCTTGTGCTGTAAGATCGAGAATTGACAGGTGGGACCTCATGAAACTGCAAAGCTTCTGCAAGGCTAAAGACACCATCAATAAGACAAAAATACCACCAACAGATTGGGAAAGGATCTTCACCTATCCTAAATCAGATAAGGGTCTAATATCCAATATATATAAAGAACTCAAGAAGGTAGAATCCAGAAAGTCAAATAACCCCATTAAAAAATGGGGCTCAGAACTGAACAAAGAATTCTCACCTGAGGAATACCGAATGGCAGAGAAGCACCTGAAAAAATGTTCAACATCCTTAATCATCAGGGAAATGCAAATCAAAACAACCCTGAGATTCCACCTCACACCAGTCAGAATGGCTAAGATCAAAAATTCAGGTGACAGCAGATGCTGGCGAGGATGTGGAGAAAGAGGAACACTCCTCCATTGTTGGTGGGATTGCAAGCTTGTACAACCACTCTGGAAATCAGTCTGGCGGTTCCTCAGAAAATTGGACATAGTACTACCGGAGGATCCAGCAATACCTCTCCTGGACATATATCCAGAAGATGTCCCAACCGGTAAAAAGGACACATGCTCCACTATGTTCATAGCAGCCCTATTTATAATAGCCAGAAGCTGGAAAGAACCCAGATGTCCCTCAACAGAGGAATGGATACAGAAATTATGGTACATTTACACAATGGAGTACTAGTCAGCTATTAAAAAGAATGAATTCATGAAATTCCTAGCCAAATGGATGGACCTGGAGGGCATCATCTTGAGTGAAGTAACACAATCACAAAAGAACTCACACAATATGTATTCACTGATAAGTGGATATTAGCCCAAAACTTAGGATACCCAAGATATAAGATACAATTTACTAAACGCATGAAACTCAAGAAGAATGAAGACCAAAGTGTGGACACTGTGCCCCTTCTTAGAATTGGGAACAAAACACCCAGGGAATGAGTTACAGAGACAAAATTCGTAGCTGTGATGAAAGGATGGACCATTTAGAGACTGCAGTATCCAGGGATCCTTCCCATAAACAGCTTCTAAACGCTGACACCATTGCATACACTAGCAAGATTTTGCTGAAAGGACCCAAATATAGCTGTCTCTTGTGAGACGATGCCGGGGCCTAGCAAACACAGGAGTGGATGTTCACAGTCAGCTATTGGATGTATCACAGGGCTCCCAATGGAGAAGCTAGAGAAAGTACCCAAGGAGCTAAAGGGATCTGCAACCCTATTGTTGGAATAACATGATGTACTAACCAGAACCCCGGAGCTCTTGTCTCTAGCTGCATATGTATCGAAAGATGGCCTAGTCGGCCATCACTGGAAAGAGAGGCCCATTGGACTTGCAAACTTTATATGCCCCAATATAGGGGAATGCCAGGGCCAAAAGAATGGGAATGGGTGGGTAGGGAAGTGGGGGGCGCTATGGGGGAATTTTGGGATAGCATTGGAAATGTAACTGAGGAAAATATGTAATAAAAATATTAAAAATTAAAAAAACAAAAAAAATAAACTTTAGAAAAATCATTAAAGACTCGTCCATCCAAAAAAAAAAAAAAAAAAAAAAAAGCAATGCTGGAGTGATGGCAATTTTTCAAAATGTTCTCAATGGTGGGAGCATGCTTTGTCAGAAGAAAACACTGTTGCATGTATCCATCCTTTCATGGTAGGGAAGATGAAATGGAAAATGGAGTCAGGAAGGTGGAGGCAGCTTGCAGAGATTGTCTTAGAGGTCCCAGAAGATTGATTGTTCCAGGAGATTGATCATGCTCCAGTTTCTGCTCATTCAGATTGTTTTACTCAAGTCGGAATCCCTTGAGTGAACAGGAGTCGGGCTGCATTGTCTTCCCATCAAGTTAACACCACTGTGCAGCCTTCCAAGGGTCTCCTGAAACTTGAGTTCACATTTTTATATAATAAGAGTAACAGTTGTTACTTCCTTTAAATTTCCTAAAGATGGAAAAATAGAATGGAGAAACACATAAGATAAAATGAATTTTGGGTTACCATTTATGTTGGATGTTGTAGAAACCTGTCACATCCTCCTCCCCACTTTGCCCCTAGTACAGTACAATAGCACAGCCTTCCTTGTTTAAACACTGAATGCTTACTTGATTCCATTGGATCAGTGGTTTTGTGGTCACTAGTTTTGTAGTTCACTGCCATGCAAAGATAGCTCTCTTTCTCCCTCTCCCTCCCTCTGTCTCTCTCTGTGTGCCTGTGTGTGTGCATGCACATGCATCCATGAAGATATGCATGTACATGTCTACACATGAATATGAATACATATTTACACATGCATATAGAGGCCATTGGACAACTCTGGAGGCCATTCCTTAAGCATCATTGCCTTTTGATTTTAAGACATGATCTCTCACTAGCTTGAGTTCACCAAGCATAGGCAGGCTGGCCAGCAAGTCCCAGGGAACTGACTCCCCAGCTCTGGGATAAGAGTATGTGTCATGGTGTATCTATAAAAGATAGAAGAGAGACTTGGAGGCTTTAACTAAAGTCCTCCTTTGTTTTTAAAGCAAGCACTTTACTGACTGAGCTATCTTCCCAAGGCACAAAGGTTGTTCCTTTGATGTAGTATCCTATTGCCTCTCTCCTCAAGAATTTTCTTGGAAGTAAATTACCACAAGTAAGCAAATGCTCACTATTTGACCCTAATCTGCTTGTTTGCTTGTTTTGTTTTGTTTTACATGATTTGGTCTCCTTGGTTTGGATTGCATAAGAAGTAAATGTCTTCAAAGATTTTTAACATGTCTTCTCAGCTAAAAGGGAATAAGAAAGTGAAATCTGTTTTTCCTGATTCTAAAGGCCAACAAGATTCCGGCAGATGGAAATGCAATGGCGGTTGTGTAGCATAGCTGTGGTTGTGTCAAACACACAAAACAATTAGGTAACTGGGCTGCTTATTGCAGAAAGAGGACACTTGTTTGCTTTCTCTCACTGCTGCAGAGTCCTGGTGTTAGTCTGTTGTGACACAAGGTCCATCATTTGCTGTGTCCTCCCAGAAGTGACAAGGTGACCTGATGTCTATGTTCATTGAGCTGTGTTTTTGTGAGTTCTGTGGAATAGAGTTTTGGTATTGCCTGACTACTGTCAAAGCTTATTTCCTTCTCTATGAACTGCTTGAAGATTTATATACCTACCAGCAAGAGCTTAATCAGTGGTGTATGGTCAATATATTTGTGCTTGGCCCAAACAAGAAGAGAAAATCAATTCATTGTGGACAGATTATAAAATCCACTTTCTGTAACTTTTTTTTTTTTGTAATCAAAAGTTTGGAAATGAAGCCTGTATTTTTGGGAACATTTCACTGGATAAAATAGCAAACTTTGGACCATTTATTTTCTTTGATATCTGAATTATTTCTTTCTAGCATGGCACTTTACTCCCTGTAAGGTAAAACCTGAGAATAAATTGAATATTTAATCATTAGTAATATTTTACTTGTAACATTAGATTTGTGATTTTCAAACCTGTAAATATAATACTGACTACATATCTTTTAATTACCCATTATCCCCCTCTTCGTTCCATACTCTTTGTGGGGATAATTAAAGGATTATTATATAAAACCAAATCCTGCCAAGTCCATTTAATGTTGCTCATATATACATCTGTTTAGGGCTGGCCCCTTGACCTATCAGGCATCTTAGACCACGAGAAGACTGAATCTCCCATTCGGAGTAGCCTGTGATTGCCTACAGCTCTTCATTTAGAGGTAGGGCCTTGTGAAATTCCCCCTATCTTCCTCTACACGTTGACTGATGTTGTAACTATAGGGATCTTGTTTAGACAATCATAGTTTTTGATATTTCGTGGATGCAGATTCCATGACAGGTCTAGGAAACACCCACAGTGGATGTACTGATTTTCTAGTTCTTACAATCTTTCTGCTTCTTCTTTGACAACTTTTCTTGAGCCTTAGGTGTAGGGATTGTACTGAAGATTTATCAGTCATAGACAAGTATTGCATAGCTACTTTGACCAGTTGTAGATTTCTGTATTATTTATCATCTGTTGCAAGTAGACACTTCTTAGATGAGAGATAGGAACCACATTTCTCTTTGGTCATAAAAATTAGTAACGAAAAATACATTTAGAAATAATATCAGTTTAGGAAAATGGCAGTAGTAAGTTCTCTAGGGTCTGTTACCTCTACTGCTGTGGTCAGTTGGGTAGATTTACAGTACCAGGCATGAATTTACTCATATTGAGTGGACGTTAATTCCAATTAAACAGCTGTTAGTTTCTCTATGATGAAAATGTCACTATTACACCATTAGGGACATCTTGCAGATCCAGTCATTGTTGTGTTTCATAGGCTGTATAGCTGCATATGACTACTGATTGTTCTCTAGTTTGATACTATGAGATCTAGCCCCGAGGGAGGAGCCTTGCAGGGGATTCAATTCAGTTTCTCACACCCTGTGTCTGGTGTGTGGTGTCTTCAGCAATAGGGTCTTACCTTCAAATTCTGGGAGGCAAGCAAGGGCAGTGGCAATAGACCATATTGCTTTAGGAGTCACTTAGATACCCCTAACCAACAACTAGAAGGAGAGTCCCTATGCCTGGCACTGTTACTTTGTATGTAGCTCTTTGGTTCAGCATTCTCACCCTGTATGGAATAACTCCATTTAAAGTGTGTGTGTCTTCCTCCCTCTCTGTGTATAGTATAAAGTAAGTTTATATAGTAATATGTTTTTTCTATAGCCTTTTTGAAGGAAATCTATCTTTTAGCTTTTGCTGCAGCTATGTTTGAGCCATGTATAGAATTTCCCCTGGGAATGTATACATTTTGTGGGGGTTGAAATTCCTACCTCATTTCTGGAACCTTATACATGTAACAAGAAGTGATGAGAATACTAAAGTGGATGAAAATATTCTTTACATAGTAGTCCAGAAAACAATATTTTCCTGCCCTTTAGAAGAATTGGTGATTTTTAATTTTAACTATTTGGGGAATTGAATTTTAACAGAAAGATTGGTAGGACTCAAATATGCCTAGACTAACCCAAATGAATGCTTCTGATAAGGACACCTGAGTCTGGCAATGTTCGGAATGCTTGAGTTTGTCTTGCTAGAACCTTACCAGGGTTTTCAGGAAATTAGAGATTTGGGGGAAAGATTTGCTTCATTATTAAGATCAAATATAACTGTCTATTCTTTTGAAATTGAAGCTTTAGTCACATGATGGGGTGAGGTTTTTTTTTCAGGCCAAGGAGAACTGGAGGAAATCTAGGTAGTAGCTTTAACCTTAAAAAGCATCCTGATGTCTAATATAGAGACACACAGACTCCTGTTGTATGTGTCATGTAGTTCCCACATTTCTTCCCACCCCCACCAGCCCACACCTGCCCCACTCACTCTGGCCTATTTATTTATTATATATGAGTACACTGTAGCTATCTTCAGATACCCCAGAAGGGGGCATCAGATCTCATTACAGATGGTTGTGAGCCACTATGTGGTTGCTGGGATTTGAACTCATGACCTCTAGAAGAGCAGTCAGTGCTCTTAACTGCTGAGGCATCTCTCCAGCCCTGGGTCCCACATTTTTGCATAGAGTAGTTGTAAACTCAGGAGATGATGGAACACGTTCCAGTAAACATTTTCTGCAAATAGTTACCCATTTATTTTGTTCACAAACCTATAAAGCTATTTCAAACTACTTCCATCCTTCAAGACTAATTCTTTGAATAAATGAGGAGGTTTCCATTTTATTAAAAGTCAGGTTGTTGGCTTTTATGGATTCATTACTCAACTATGATTCCTACTTACAGGATCACTCAGATGTATGTTCTGCAGACTTCCACAGTTCTGTGTTTTTTTTTATAAATAATCTTTTTAGTAATTCTTTTTGATGTTCCATACATGCATCCCTACAACGTATTTTCACTATACTTACCCACCAATTCCTCCTCCAATATCTCCCAAACCTCTCAACTTACCTTGTTGTATTACATATTTTGTTTTAAAAATTATTATTAGGTTTTTAAGTTATAGTATAATTATATCACTTTCCCCTTCCCTTTTCTCCCTCCAAAATATCCAGTATATCACTCCTTTTTCTTGTTCAATTTCCTGTGGCCTCATTTTTTATTGATTGTTTTATATAATTATATGTTTATATATGTGTTATATATGTGTTTTCATATAAAATATATATTATTTAACATATATATGTGTATATATATATATATATATATATATACACACACATATAACATTTAACATTGTTAAAATTAAGAGTGAAGAAAACCCAAAGTATCTTGAGACTATCTGGGACATCTTTACATGGATTCTTCAATGTAGATAAGATTTTTTTTTTCAGTAAATAACAGTCAGCTGGAAAAGAAGAGAAGCTGAGTAAGCACTTTCCTAGTATACATAAGAAAACCTGTGTTCAGTCCTCAGCATCATACAAGCTAGATGTCATGGTATTTGTAATGGCAGGGCTCTGAGGGAGGGCTGGAGCTACATAGTACAGTCTAGATGAGCCTAAACTCCATAAGTCCTTACCTTAAAAAAATAGAATAATATAATAAAAACAGAGGCTGCTGTCTCCTATAATTTCATGTCATGAAAATCGTTTTTTTTTCTTCCAGTTTTTATTAGGCATTTTCTTCATTTACATTTCAAATGCCATCACAAACGTCTACCATACCATCCCCCCTCCCCCACACTCCTACCCATCCACTCCCACTTCTTGGCCCTGGTGTTCCCCTGTACTGGGGCATATAAAGTTTGCAAGACCAAGAGGCCTCTCTTCCCAATGATTGCTGACTAGGCCATCTTCTGCTACATATGCAGCTAGAGACATGAGCTCTGGGGGTACTGGTTAGTTCATAATGTTGTTCCACCTATAGGGTTGCAGACCCCTTTAGCCCCTTGGGTACTTTCTCTAGCTCCTCCATTGGGGGCCCTGTGTTCCATCCAATAGCTGACTGTGAGCATCCACTTCTGTGTTTGCCAGGCACCGGCATAGCCTCACAAGAGATAGCTATATCAGGGTCCTTTCAGAAAAATCTTGCTGGCGTATGCAATGATGTCTGCATTTGGAGGCTGATTATGGGATGGATCCCTGGGTGCAGCAGTCTCTGATGGTCCATCCTTTCGTCTCAGCTCCAAACTAGAGGGTACAGGTACATCATCCTAATTAAAAAAATCAGAAATGAAAAGGGAGACATAACAATAGATCTTGAAGAAATCCAAAACACCATCAGATCCTTCTGCAAAAGGCTATGCTCAACAAAACTGGAAAACTTGGATGAAATGGACAAATTTATAGACAGATACCAGGTACCAAAGTTAAATCAAGATCAGATTAATGACCTAAACAGTCCTATATCCCCTAAAGAAATAGAAGCAGTCATTAATAGTCTCCCAACCAAAAACGCCCGGGACTAGAGTTCTATCAGACCTTCAAAGAAGATCTAATTCCAGTTTTCCTCAAACTGTTCCACAAAATAGAAACAGAAGGTACTCTACCCAATTCATTCTACGAAGCCACAATTACTCTGATACCTAAACCACATAAAGACCCAACAAAGATGAAAATCTTTAGAGCAAGTGCTATGGGAGATTAGGATCATAACATTTCAAAATGTGAAGATATTTCTTCTTTTATTGGATATTTTCTTTATTTACATTTCAAACATTATCCCCTTTCCTAGTTCCTGTCCCCCAGAAGCCCCCTATTTCATCCCCCAACACCTGCTTCTATGAGGGTGTTTCCCCATCCACCCATTCCTGCTCCCCTCCTGGCCGTCACCTACACTGGGGCATCAAGCCTCCACACACCAAGGACCTCTCCTTCCATTGATGCCTGACCAAGGCCATCCTCTCCTACATATGCAGTTGGAGCCATGGGTCCCTCCATGTGTACTCTTTGTTTGGTGGTTTAGTCCCTGTGAGCCCCAGGGTATCTAGTTGGTTGATATTTTTGTTCTTCCTATGGAGTTTCAAACCCCTTCAGCTCCTCCAGTCTTTTCTCTGATGCCTCCATTACGGACACAGTGCCCAGTCCAATGGTTGTCTGCGAGCATCCACCTCTTTATTTGTCAGGCTCTGGTAGAGCCCCTCAGAAGACATCTATATCAGGCTCCTTCAACATGCACTTCTTGGCATTTACAATAGTGTCTGGGTTTGGTGACTGTATATGGGATGGATCCCCAGGTGGGGCAGTTTTTTAATAACCTTTCCTTCAGTTCCTGCTCCACACTTTAGTTTCCGTATTTGCTTCCATGAATATTTTGTTCACCCTTCTAAGAAGGACCAAACCATCCACACTTTGGTCTTCCTTCTTCCTGAGCTTCATGTGATCCATTAATTGTATATTGGGTATTCTAGGCTTTTGGGTTAATATCCACTTATGCATACCATGTGTGTTCTCTTGTGATTGAGTTACCGCACTCAGAATGATACTTTCTAGTTTCATCCATTTGCTTAAGAACTTCACAAACTTCATTGATTTTAATAGCTGAGCATTTCACACCAGTCAGAATGGCTAAATAAAAACTCAGGCGACAAGATGCTGGCGAGTATATGGAGAAAGAAGAACATACCTCCATTGTTGGTGAGATTGCAAGCTGTAACAAACACTATGGAAATCAGTCTGACAGTTACTCAGAAAACTGGACATAGTACTACTGGAAGATCCAGCTATACCATTCCTGGGCATATACCCAGAAGTTGCTCTGAAATATAACAAGGATACATGCTCCATGATGCAGCCTTATTTATAATAGCCAGAAGCTGGGAAGAACCCAGATGTCCTTCAACATAGGAATGGATACAGAACATGTGGTCCATTTACACAATGGAATGAAGATATTTTTTTAAGTTAGTTCTCCAAACTTTGTTTGCCTTTATTGCTTTTTCAAAAATTTGAACCTGGTACAATCCTTAGGGAATCATAGAATTAGGAAAATTTACCCATGTGTAAATATATAATACACATACACACATATATACATGTATACATATATTCTATTACATATATGTATATGTATATATACATCATATGTATATATATATATATATATATATATATATATATATATATATGCACAGACTGAGCAGTTTCTCAGAGTTATGAATGATTTCAATCTTTTCTGTGATTTTTATTTCTTTTATATAAAAGATATATAGAAGACATTGATGTGTTGGAACTAGAAAGTCAACCAAGTATTTTCTATGTAAGCAAGAGGATTTGAGTTCAACTCCCTGGACTTACAAAAGCTGGGCATGGTGGCAAACATGCTCACAACTCTAGTGTTGTTTTCTTGCCAGCCACCATTGGCTTTTCAATAGGCTCCAGGCCAACGGGAGAGTTCTGAAAAGGAACACCAGAAGTTGCTCTCTCCTCAGCCAGGTGCACTCATACATACACTCATATCCACCTATACCCAAACAAGCATGCGTGTACACATACACACATGTACCCAAACAAGCATGTGTGTACACACACACACAAACACACAGAGTCAGAGACAGAGAAAGACACACAGATAGGCAAATAGAGAGGCATAGAGAGACAGAGACAGACAGACATGGAGGGAAGGAGGGAGGAGGATGGGGAGGGAAAGAGAGAGAGAGAGAGAATAATGAGATTGTAAATAGTTGGGAATCTCCTTTTTAAGCAGACACCATAAATTTAATTTTTAAATTATATGGTTTTCTTGCGGAGATAATGGTGCATCTCCTTGTTTGACATCAAGGCAATCATGTATGTAACTTGCACTATGTGATACTCCAGTTATGTGAAACACAGTTTCTTGCTTTTCTATTATTTTTGTTGTATTAAAATAGCACTCAAGTTCTCATTCAAAACTACCATGATTTAAGCAAAGTGTTTTTTTTTAATATTCTTTCTGCATTTTGACAATAGATGGGTGAATTGAGTCCAATTTCCCAGCATGCAGTGGGGCTTCTCAAACTTTAACTTCCATTAAGACTTTGTTGTGGCAGCTTCAGCAAACCTGTCAGAGTACAGAACATTCCATTAAGAGCAAAACCTGGAGCCTAGCTTCCTACGATTTTGTTTTATATGACAAATAGTGTCAAGAGGTGAAGTTTGTTGGAGTGGCCATGACTCAGCCTCTTTCTCTAGGGAGTGACTCATTCCACATTAATAGGTCCCTGTCTTTGTGGCAAGTACCACACTAAGTGCCTGGGACACAAACATAGATTTGCTGGGTCACTAACCCAGAGCAGCCCAGAGTCTGGGAACACTGGGTATGGCATTGATTAGCAACTATCTGACTTAACAAACAGCCAGCGCTCGGTAAATGTTATGCACACTTGTCAAGGCCAAGCATGATTAAATACGCAATTATGAGGCTGGCTAGGTAGGCAGCTAGATTTCCTGATAAACATGAAGTTCTGAGTCCATGTTAATGTAGTCTGGCTATGTTAAGCCCTCAGTGTCTTGTTTCAATATGAAGTAAAGTTTCACTCTCTTTCATATGGCATAACATCATACATACCCTTCATGAATAAGTCAGTTGTCTGTCCGATGGATATTTTACTTTATGGCTCTGCCAGGAACTCAGCTTCATGTGTGTAATAAAGACTTGCCTACAACCCAGTCTTACTTCAACCTCCCATTCAGAATCTGCCACCATCTCACTGAGTGTTGTTCTCAGCCTCTCGGAACTTTCTGGACCTCTTTTCCCTGTCACATATTTGTCCTGCCACCCCTTATATCCTGTAGGTTTTACATTTTGTTGGAGACTGATTGTGATCCTCCGTAGTTCATTTGTACCCAAGTCCTAATCCCTGGTTTGACTGAGAACTGAGTTTGCTTTGCAACATGAGCTCTTAGGAGGTGGTCCACCAGTTAATGGCCTAGTTCAGTAGATCCTTGGTCTCTTACAAAGAAGGAAAGAAAAAGCTATCTGATCCTCCCTCTCACCCACTCATTCCATGCCTTTCTTCTAAATCCAAGAAGACAGATCACTGTTGACCATTTAGGAAGAGAACAATTAACAGACCTCAGCCATGCTGGTATCCTGTTCTTGTGAGTCCAATAAATAAAAATTTATACTTTAAGCTTCCTATGTAATGTCAATGTATATACATATATATATGTGTGTGTAAAATTTGAATATATATTTGAATATATGCTTGCAGATGTACTTATACAAATACTACTTTATATTTATTTATTTTTTTAATTTTTAATATTTTTTATTGCATATTTTCCTCAATTACATTTCCAATGCTATCCCAAAAGTCCCCCATACCGCCCGCCACTTCCCTACCCACCCATTTCCATTCTTTTGGCCCTGGCATTCCCCTATATTGGGGTATATAAAGTTTACAAGTCCAATGGGCCTCTCTTTCCAGTGATGGCCGACTAGGCCATCTTTCAATACATATGCAGCTAGAGACAAGAGCTCCAGGGTACTGGTTAGCTCATCATGTTGTTCCAACTATAGGGTTGCAGATCCCTTTAACTCCTTGGGTACTTTCTCTAGCTTCTCCATTGGGAGCCCTGTGATATATCCAATAGCTGACTGTGCTCATCCACTTCTGTGTTTGCTAGGCCCCGGCATAGTCTCACAAGAGACAGCTATTTGGGTCCTTTCAGCAAAATCTTGCTAGTGTATGCAATGGTGTCAGCATTTGGAAGCTGATTATGGGATGGATCCCTGGATACAGCAGTCTCTAGATGGTCTATCCTTTCATCACAGCTACGAACTTTGTCTCTGTAACTCCTTCCCTGGGTGTTTTGTTCCCATTTCTAAGAAGGGGCATATTGTCCACATTTTGGTCTTCATTCTTCTTGAGTTTCATGCGTTTAGCAAATTGTATCTTATATCTTGGATATCCTAAGTTTTGGGCTAATATCCACTTATCAGTGAATACATATTGTGTGAGTTCCTTTGTGATTGTGTTACCTCACTCAAGATGATGCCCTCCAGGTCCATCCATTTGGCTAGGAATTTCATAAATTCATTCTTTATAATAGCTGAGTAAGTACTCCATTGTGTAAATGTACCATAATTTCTGTATCCATTCCTCTGTTGAGGGACATCTGGGCTCTTTCCAGCTTCTGGCTATTATAAATAGGGCTGCTATGACCATAGTGGAGCATGTGTCCTTCTTACCGGTTGGGACATCTTCTGGATATATGCCCAGGAGAGGTATTGCTGGATCCTCCGGTAGTAGTATGTCCAATTTTCTGAGGAACCGCCAGACTGATTTCCAGAGTGGTTGTACAACCTTGCAATCCCACCAACAATGGAGGAGTGTTCCTCTTTCTCCACATCCTCGCCAGCATCTGCTGTCACCTGAATTTTTGATCTTAGCCATTCTGACTGGAGTGAGCTGGAATCTCAGGGTTGTTTTGATTTGCATTTCCCTGATGATTAAGGATGTTGAACATTTTTTCAGGTGCTTCTCTGCCACTCGGTATTCCTCAGGTGAGAATTCTTTGTTCAGTTCTGAGCCCCAATATTTTAATGGGGTTATTTGACTTTCTCGAGTCCACCTTCTTGAGTTCTTTATATATATTGGATATTAGTCCCTTATCTGATTTAGGATAGGTAAAGATCCTTTCCCAATCTGTTGGTGGTTTTTTTGTCTTATTGATGGTGTCTTTTGCCTTGCAGAAGCTTTGCAGTTTCATGAGGTCCCACTTGTCAATTCTCAATCTTACAGCACAAGCCATTGCGGTTCTATTCAAGAATTTTTCCCCTGTGCCCATATCTTCAAGGCTTTTCCCCACTTTCTCCTCTATAAGTTTCAGTGTCTCTGGTTTTATGTGAAGTTCCTTGATCCACTTAGACTTGACCTTAGTATAAGGAGATAGGAATGGATCGATCGATTCCCATTCTTCTACATGATAACAACCAGTTGAGCCAGCACCATTTGTTGAAAATGCTGTCTTTCTTCCACTGGATGTTTTTAGTTCCCTTGTCGAAGATCAAGTGACCGTAGGTGTGTGGGTTCATATCTGGGTCTTCAATTCTATTCCATTGGTCTATTTGTCTGTCACTATACCAGTACCACGCCGTTTTTATCACAATTGCTCTGTAGTAAAGCTTTAGGTCCGGCATGGTGATTCCACCAGAGGTTCTTTTATCCTTGAGAAGAGTTTTTGCTATCCTAGGTTTTTTGTTATTCCAGATGAATTTGCAGATTGCACTTTCTAATTCGTTGAAGAATTGAGTTGGAATTTTGATGGGGATTGCATTGAATCTTTAGATTGCTTTTGGCAAGATAGCCATTTTTACAATGTTGATCCTGCCAACCCATGAGCATGGGAGATCTTTCCATCTTCTGAGATCTTCTATAATTTCTTTCTTCAGAGACTTGAAGTTTTTATTATACAGATCTTTCACTTCCTTAGTTAGAGTCACGCCAAGATATTTAATATTATTTGTGACTATTGAGAAGGGTGTTGTTTCCCTAATTTCTTTCTCAGCCTGTTTATTCTTTGTGTAGAGAAAGGCCATTGATTTGTTTGAGTTAATTTTATATCCAGCTACTTCACCGAAGCTGTTTATCAGGCTTAGGAGTTCTCTGGTGGAATTTTTAGGGTCACTTATATATACTATCATATCATCTGCAAAAAGTGATATTTTGACTTCATCTTTTCCAATTTGTATCCCTTTGATCTCCTTTTGTTGTCGAATTGCTCTGGCTAGGACTTCAAGTACAATGTTGAATAGGTATGGAGAAAGTGGACAGCCTTGTCTAGTCCCTGATTTTAGAGGGATTGCTTCAAGCTTCTCACCATTTACTTTGATGTTGGCTACTGGTTTGCTGTAGATTGCTTTTATCATGTTTAGGTATGGGCCTTGAATTCCTGATCTTTCCAAGACTTTTATCATGAATGGGTGTTGGATCTTGTCAAATACTTTTTCCGCATCTAACGAGATGACCATGTGGTTTTTGTCTTTCAGTTAGTTTATATACTGGATTACGTTGATGGATTTCCGTATATTGAACCATCCCTGCATCCCTGGGATGAAACCTACTTGGTCAGGATGGATGATTGTTTTGATGTGTTCTTGGATTCGGTTAGCAAGAACTTCATTGAGGATTTTTGCATCAATATTCATAAGGGATATTGGTCTGAAGTTTTCTATCTTTGTTGGGTCTTTTTGTGGTTTAGGTATCAGAGTAATTGTGGCTTCATAGAATGAGTTGGGTAGAGTACCTTCTGTTTCTATTTTGTGGAATAGTTTGTGAAGAACTGGGATTAGATCTTCTTTGAAGGTCTGATAGAACTCTGCACTAAACCCATCTGGTCCTGGGCTTTTTTTGGTTGGGAGACTATTAATGACTGCTTCTATTTCTTTGGGGGATATAGGGCTGTTTAGATCATTAACCTGATCTTGATTTAACTTTGGTACCTGGTATCTGTCTAGGAACTTCTCCATTTCACCCAGGTTCTCCAGTTTTTTTGAGTATAGCCTTTGGTAGAAGGATCTGATGGAGTTTGTTTTGGATGTCTTCAGGATCTGTTGCTATGTCTCCTTTTTCATTTCTGATTTTGTTAATTAGAATGCTTTCCCTATGCCCTCTAGTGAGTCTGGCTAAGGGTTTATCTATCTTGTTGATTTTCTCAAAGAACCATCTCCTTGATTGGTTGATTCTTTGAATAGTTCTTCTTGTTTCCACTTGATTGATTTCGCCCCTGAGTTTGATTATTTCCTGCCATCTACTCCTCTTGGGTGAATTTGCTTCCTTTTGTTCTAGTGCTTTTAGGGGTGTTGTCAAGCTGCTAATGTGTGCTCTCTCTAGTTTTTTTTTTTGGAGGCACTCAGAGCTATGAGTTTTCCTCTTAGAAATGCTTTCATTGCGTCCCATAAGTTTGGGTATGTTGTGGCTTCATTTTCATTGAACTCTAAAAAGTCCTTAATTTCTTTCTTTATTCCTTCCTTGACCAAGGTATCATTGAGAAAAGTGTTGTTCAGTTTCCACGTGAAGGTTGGCTTTCTATTATTTATTTTGTTATTGAAGATCAGCCTTAGTCCATGGTGGTCTGATAGGATGCATGGGACAATTTCAATATTTTTGTATCTGTTGAGGCCTGTTTTGTGACCAATTATGTGGTCAATTTTGGAGAAGGTACCATGAGGTGCTGAGAAGAAGGTATATCCTTTTGTTTTAGGGTAAAATGTTCTGTAGATATCTGCCAGATCCATTTGATTCATTAGTTCCATTAGTTTCACTGTGTCCCTGTTTAGTTTCTGTTTCCATGATCTGTCCATTGGTGAAAGTGGTGTGTTGAAGTCTCCCACTATTATTGTATGAGGTGCAATGTGTGCTTTGAGATTTACTAAAGTTTCTTTAATGAATCAGGCTGCCTTTGTATTTGGAGCATAGATATTCAGGATTGATAGTTCCTCTTGGAGGATTTTACCTTTGATGAGTATGAAGTGCCCCTCCCTGTCTTTTTTAATGACTTAGGGTTGGAAGTCAATCTTATCAGATATTAGAATGGCTACTCCAGCTTGTTTCTTCATACCATTTGCTTGAAAAATTGTTTTCCAGCCTTTCATTTTGAGGTAGTGTCTATCTTTTTCTCTAAGATGAGTTTCTTGTAAGCAGCAAAATGTTGGGTCTTGTTTGTGTAGCCAGTTTGTTAGTCTATGTCTTTTTATCGGGGAGTTGAGTCCATTGATATTAAGAGATATTAAGGAAAAGTAATTGTTGTTTCCTGTTATTTTTGTTGTTAAAGTTGGCATTCTGTTCTTGTGGCTGTCTTCTTTTAGGTTTGTTGAGGGATTACCTTCTTGTTGTTTCTAGGGCGTGGTTCCTGTCCTTGTATTGGTTTTTTTCTGTTATTATCCTTTGAAGGGCTGGATTCCTGGAGAGATAATGTGTGAATTTGGTTTTGTTGTGGAATACTTTGGTTTCTCCATCTATGTTAATTGAGAGTTTGGCTGGGTATAGTACCCTGGGCTGGAATTTGTGTTCCTTTAGTGTCTGTATAACATCTGTCCAGGATCTTCTGGCTTTCATAGTCTCTGGTGAAAAATCTGGTGTAATTCTGATAGGCTTGCCTTTATATGTTACTTGGCCTTTTTCTCTTACTGCTTTTAGTATTCTATCTTTATTTAGTGCATTTGTTGTTCTGATTATTATGTGTCGGGAGGTATTTCTTTTCTGGTCCAGTCTATTTGGAGTTCTGTAGGCTTCTTGTATGTTCATGGGCATCTCTTTCTTTAGATTTGGGAAGTTTTCTTCTATAATTTTGTTGAAGATGTTTGCTGGTCCTTTGAGTTGAAAATCTTCATTCTCATCCACTCCTATTATCCATAGGTTTGGTCTTCTCATTGTGTCCTGTATTTCTTGGATGTTTTGAGTTAGGATCTTTTTGTATTTTACATTTTCCTTGATTGTTGTGCCGATGTTCTCTATGGAATCTTCTGCACCTGAGATTCTCTCTTCCATCTCTTGTATTCTGTTGCTGATGCTCGTATCTATGGTTCCAGATTTCTTTCCTAGGGTTTCTATCTCCAGTGTTGCCTCATTTTGGGTTTTCTTTATTGTGTCTACTTCCCTTTTTAGGTCTAGTATGGTTTTGTTCATTTCCATCATCTGTTTGGATGTGTTTTCCTGTTTTTCTGTAAGGACTTCTACTAGTTTGGTTGTGTTTTCCTGTTTTTCTTTAAGGACTTGTAACTCTTTAGCCATGTTTTCCTGTAATTCTTTAAGTGAGTTATTAAAGTCCTTCTTGATGTCCTCTACCATCATCATGAAATATGCTTTTAGATGCGTGTCTTGCTTTTCCGGTGTGTTGGGGTGCCCTGGACTGGGCGAAGTGGGAGTGCTGGGTTCTGATGTTGGTGTGTGGTCTTGGTTTCTGTTAGTAAGATTATTATGTTTACCTTTCACCATCTGGTAATCTCTGGGGTTAGTTGTTATCCTTTTTACTGTTTAAAGATTGGAGCAGACTCTGTGTTCCACTCACCAGAGGTCTCAAAATCCTGTGGCGGGTGTCGTGGGTAGCTGGCGGGTGTCAGCCGACCCTGCATTCTAGGTACCCCGGTGTTGGTCTGACTGGAACAGGCTTGTGGCCCTACTCAGGCCAGATTTCTGCCTCCCCAACCAAAGCAGTCTCAGGTCCCGCGCGATTGGACTGGAGCAGAAGCTGTGTTCCACTCACCAGAAGTCTCAAGATCCTGTGGCGGGTGTTGTGGGTAGCTGGCGAGTGTCAGCAGACCCTGCGCCCTAGCTACCCTGCTGCTGGTCTACTTTATATTTATAAATTTACGTTTTATTGGGACAATGTCTCTGCCAAAATCGATGCTTCATCTCTGTTCACTTGGATGTCCATGGCCACCACCTAAATGGAGTGTTCTTCTTTCTCCCTTCAATCTCATATCTAGTCTATAGTCTCTGTCGATTAAATTTTATAATTATTCCATATTTTAATTTAAAATCTTCAAGCATCACACTGCTAATCCTCTGACACAGCTTGTAGTTCCTCTGAATCTTTATCCACATAACAGGATTTCATCCTACCCCTACACTTTAATCCTTTATAGTTTTGCTCATATTTTCTCATGAAAAAGAGGCATATTCTGCTATGCATCAGTTATTGATTTTTTTTTTCTTCTACAAGCCCTCCTACACCAATGGATTCGATTAAATAAACCTTTGAATGAGAATAAATATTAGATTCCAAAATGCTGAACAAGGTTTGGTTTTGAAATGACACTGTAACATTCCAAGAAGTGTTGGAGAGATTGTTCAGTGGTTAGGAACATGTACTATTCTTGTAGAGGAACTCAGCTCCCAGAACCCATACCACGTGGCTTACACCTGCCTGTAGCAGCAGTTCTGGGGACTCAGACACCTCCGACCTCTGTGGGCCTCTGCACTCATGTGCACATACCTACCACAAACACAAAATTAAAAATAAAATAAATCATAAAAATAAAGACATATATTACAAATAAATAAATGCACTCCAATTTAAAAATAAAAAAAATTTTTTTTGATGATCTGTGGTTTCAATACCCCAAATTTTATTTCTAGTGTAATTTTTCCAAGGGGGAAACAGGGAAAACAGCAAAGGTAGAAAAAGTGACTTTCAGCAGACAGCTGACTTTGCTAATTACTTGGTAACTGTCTCTGCTGTTGCCAGGTTTTATTCCTTATGAGGTTTAAACAGGCTCACATCTGTTTGATATATATGTAATGTATGAACTGGCTATCCCCATATGATTTAATGTGGGCAAGAAAGTCTTTCTCATTGTTAAAAGGGGAATACGCTCTATAAACTAACTTTAAGATTAATTTCTGACATTTCTTTTACCTTTTGGGAGAGGAGAGACAGGACAGAAAAATGGTGATTTTAATATGCTGATACATTATGTTGCCTGAAGGCAGATGCCAGATCCCATTGAAAAGAATTCTCTTTGAATTATGCTCAGGGCTTTGTTTAGCAAAATACTACACAAATGTCTTGACCTGTGTGTTTGAAGTGGCAGATGGTCCCTGTGGAGACCGAGCCTTGGGGCAGCATAAATCTTCACTATTTTGTGCCTATTTCCTCAATAGCTGGGCTGCATTTTTTTTCCAAACTTCAGATTGCTGCTGAAGAAGCAGCTGCAAGTGTGAGTGTTACCCTTAAGCACAAATGAACTGAAAAAGACCACAGGACAGGTGGGGTTCACTAGTGCAGAGGCCCACAATTCTGCCTCCTTGTGAGGATGTATTCATCCAATACTTTTAAATAAAACATGTTTATATTAAGGTGCATAAAGTAATACCTTGGGCTATGCATGTTAGTTTAGAATACTGCATACACAAGAAAATGAGCACATTGAGACAAATTAGCATGCCTACCTTCTCACTGTTACCTTGTTATTTTTATATTCTCGCTTACTTTTTATTTTTTTTATCTTTTTACCTGTATTCCTTGTCTTAGGAGTTACTAACTTTTAACCACCATCCCATACATTAACCATCTTCTACATTAGGCCTCTGAGGTTCTTCAGCTTTAGTCACCGTACAGTTCATCAAGCCTCTGTGTTCTTCAAAGGGAGTGGCCTTTGCTGTCCACTGGGCCTCCATTACTTTTGTCCTATACACCTGTGATCGTTTTATTCTTTTTCCTTATATCTCTCCATTGCCCTAACCCTCCTCTTTCTCTGAACTACCTACCCTTTGATTTTGTAAGTTTAGCTTTTTTTTCTTGTCTTTCTTTTTTCATATTAATTTCATGTATGCAATTATGTAGCATTTTGTATTTTGTGTACATATGTGTGTATGTATATGTGTATAATATCTTGCAGGTTTATCATATTCCTGTAACGAGTCAGATTTCTTCTTTAGGGCAGGCTCATATTGCAGTATCTGTGTGTGTGTGTGTGTGTGTGTGTGTGTGTATCTGTGCATGGGAGTTGTGTTTCTAGGACTATTTTGGTGAATATTTCAGTTGTTCCCTTATATCTATCTATCTATCTATATATATATTGTATTATAAATAATGCTGCAGTATATGAATAATATGAACATGCATATTAATATGTACATACATAGTCTGAAGATACAAGCACAGATATCTATTGAAGGTAATGATTTTATTTTCTTTGGGACTTATGGGTCATATAATACTTTGATTTAAATTTTGGGTTACCATGTAACATTTGCCAGAGTGCCTATACTAATTTACATTTCCACAAATGGTGTATAAATGCATCATGTTAATTGCCTTTTTTATCTCTATAATAGTATGTCTGACTAAAGCAACTCAAAGGAGGAAGGATATATTTGGGCTCATGTCTGAGGCAAAGCGTGTTGTCTGTGATAGTTCTGTGTTGACCGCAGTGTATCCCACTGCTTGCTCAAGGAAGCAGAAAGCTAGGCCCCAAACCAAGCAGTCTTCTTTGAGTCCCACTCTAGCGACTGGCTAGTTCACAGTCACGAAGGTTCTGCCATTTCCCAAATCAGCACCACCAACTGGGACAATTGTCAAACATGGGAACCCATGGGGGGGTTGGGCGGGGAGATTACAGACCATGCTGGAGCATGTTCTCTTCTGCCCACAGGCTTGTCAGTCCTTGTTATCCTTAATCATCTTAATCAAAGCCATAATAACAGGTATGAGATGACACCACGCTTTGATTTTGATTTACATGCTCATGATTAGCTCTGCTGAACGCTGTTCTGTACTGACTGGTCATTTTAGACTTTCTTTAGAAAATATTCTATTAAGGTTCTTTGCTCTTTTTTAATATAGTTGCTTTTGTTTGTTGCTTTGAGCAGTGTGAATTTCTTATATATTTTGGTTGTAAGATACTTAGCAAACACATGATTTGAAATGTCTTCTCCTTTTGTTCTGCTGTCAGGCACCTTTTACCTTGATTGCCCTTGGGTTTTGTTCCTGGAGGCTTTGGAGTCATCTGGCTTTGTCAGTGTGAATGCCACGGAGTTTATTCTCTGTGAATCTCCTCCTATACAAATTTTATAATTTCAGGTCTGAAAATTAAATTCTTAATCCACTTGATTTGATTATTACATATGGTAGAAGATAAAGGTTCGTTTTGATCCCTTTGCAGGTGTCTATTCAGCTTTCCCAGACCCAGTCCTTAGGGAAAACATCCCTTCAATGGAGGTCAAACGAAACAAGGGTACGATTTTTATTCCCTCAAGCCCTCAAAAGTGTTTTCAACTATCTTCTAAAACTTGGCAAAGAATCAAAGACATATTGAACTGAGCACGTTTGCTTATTCACTATTAACTAAATAGATCTGTTCTTTGTGTTGAGCACCATGCTAAATTCACAAATACATGGTCCACACAACTAAAGTAACATTAATACTTTAAATTTGAATTTAACTTGTGCTGTCTTGAGCAGAAAATGTGTAAGACATTTGAGGTGCCACGAAACTGGAAATAGTAGTGTCAGTGAGGGGTCACTCTCAAGGACAATTTAGAATATTTAGAATACTGTGCCAATCACATGACATACAGTCAGGTTTATTTGTCTCATCTCCTGTCTCTGAAAAAGTCCCCAAAGGGTCATTTTATTTTAAGTACAAAAATATGCATTGGAGAGTGAAGATGTAGACTCTAATTAACTTAAAAGGGTGTTAAAGATACTGGGATATTTAATATGCTGAGGGGTTCTCAGCAAAGAGTGGCTCTTATCACATGGTCAATTTAAAACACAAATGAGCAATTCCACATAGACTTTCACTGGCTCCAAGAAATAATGAACCATAGTCACCTAACATCTGAATTAAGTGGTGGCATCACCCTGGTACTAAATATCTACTAAATAGCCGAGCAGGTTTGTGTTCTGTATAACATGCAAGATCCTAGGGACACCGTATCACTGCTTTATTAAGTAAAATCTATGTAGCATGAAAGTTATAATTTTAACCATTTAAAATGTTCAGTACACTGTAGCTGCTCAGACATACCAGAAGAGGGATATGGATTCCATTACAGATGGTTGTGAGACACCATGTGGTTGCTGGGAATTGAACTTAGCACCTCTAGAAGAGCACTTTGTACCCTTAATTGCTGAGCCATCTCTCCAGCCCCCCTGTTCAATTCTTATATAAAGAAACTACTATAATAGTTAAGATGCACAACAATTCCATATTAAGTTGAGTGCATTGTTGCTGCTTATTGATATTTTTATTACTTGTCTTTGTGCTATTCTTTCCATTAAATCATGATTGTTGGGTGTGACCTTAGTGCATAGACTTGGCTTAAATATTTGATAATGAAACATTTCTGACATGTAGGCATATGTTAACTTGCAGCAATCAGTTAATACAGATGATTGTAGAAGCTTCTCGGTTTTTTAAATGGAATCATTGTTGTGAATAATTTTTTAAGCAAGTTGAGAATTTCATTTTTTCCCATGCTTTAGTTCTTTCTTTTCTGGTCCAGAGGACGGGCTGGTTTTCACCACAGACTCTTTGAAAAAGTGTCTTCCCTTGAAATTCCCCTTCTTTTTTCCTGTCCTCCGACCATGTGCTTTACCACAAATTTTCGTCTCAGCATATTTTAATGGCCAGGCTTATGCACAGGGGACCAATGAGAAGACTGTTAAATTGCCAATGAAATTGCCTTCTTTGACCTTGACTACCTTTGGACTGATTGATGATCCTGGACTAAAGATCTACAGACTTTCTGTGGGTATTAAATCAGATTAAAGATCTGTCTTAGACGGTCCAGGCTGTTATAACAAACATATTGTAGATGGGGTGGCTTATAAACAACAGAGATTTATTTCCCAAGCTCAGAATGCTGAAAACACCAAGGTCATCAATTCAGTGACTGATGAGGTTCAATTCTGCATAGATAGATGGCTGCTACCTTGCTGTCCTTACCTGGCAAAAGGAACAAAGGAGCGTCCATGTTGTCATTTCTATAAGGACACTAGTCTTAGTTGCTTTATTTCTGAATTTCTCATTTATAATCATACAGTTGTCTCCAGTACCCATCTCATCTCATCACGTTGATGAAAATATACGGCAGGGTCCAAATGAGTTAATTTCATTACTAAGAAAATATCCAGGGCAAATGGTGGTATCTTACAAGTCAAAGGTGGGTTATTTTCGACTATATATGCTTAGGAATTCTTTGAATGCATAAAATGCTGAAAGCAAAAATCAGAACTAATGTTGACATTTATTACATGTTTTAAAAATGAAACCTAAAATTTACTGTGAATTTACAAGTTACTTCTACACAAGCATGGTGTGTTGTAAAGCGATCTATGTCAGCCAATACATTTTAGGGCACAATAAACAAGTTGTTTAACGCCTGCCTTGGCTTTCCTTCTTAGACAAAGAAAGGCTGACTTACCTGACTGATTTAATCTAATGGTGTTATTTTTTTTTCTTTTCCTTTTAGATTTATATTGATCTGAACCAACCTATATTGTGACTGCTGGCAAGAATTAAGGTCAGTGCTGTGCTTATATTGATTGTGAACTAGCTTAAATAAGCTTTTATAAGGGCTTTTTGAGTCTTTAGCTTGCTGGTTCAGGATATTCTGCCCAGAGTGTGGCCAAGAGCAGGATCAAGTATGAACGGTATACATCACACCATGGCTCACTAATAAACACCATTGTGTTTATTAGTAATGTATTTGTTTTACATTACTTTGGTTATTGAATGTTTTACCTCTGTCACCTCACTAGCTAAGTTTTGGTGAAATAAATGTGCCCTCATTTTAGTTCCTTAAAAGATAAACAAAGGCTGGCTTATACTTAAAAGGATGGTTTACTTTCTGAATTATACAGGAAAACACATTTAGTTCCACAATTTGTTCCTCAAACAGAACACATGATGTAAGGAAAGCAGAGTTGAAAGTGCATTTGTGAATCACTAATGTTAATTAACGAGCAGAATGTTAAGATGTCCTTTCTTTGTTCTGTTTTCTCATTAGCTGGCTTTTAGGAGCCACTCTAAACAGCTTCATCTGAGGTTGGAGTAATAACAGAGCCTTAGAGGTCCCTCACACAGATGGGCTTGGGAATCTATTTATCCCCTCTATTTTCTTCTGTAGGACAGGAATTCAGAATGAAAAATAAATTTATAAACTAAGCCCTGAAGGCAAGGAGGATTTTTCACTGCTCATAAAGAGCAGAACACCAGGTGTTGCTAGATTGGTGCCTGGGCTTTTTGTTAAAGAGTAACTTAAAGAAAACACTGGGCTTTCATTCTTGCTTACATTAACCAAGAATTTCCATTCTAAACTCTGTATTTAACTCTTTGAGTCAAAGTGCCTAATATATAGCAGGCACAGAGTAAATAAGTACTTTTTCTGGCCACAATTCTAATGTCACTGTCCTGTTGCCAGTAACACACACGCACATGCACACGCACACGCACACGCACACACACCTCACCCTCCCTCTGTCAGGTGAATGGGTACTATTATTTCTTTTTTGTCTTTTTCAAGTGCATATGGTGCTTTCCTGTTGTTTAATCTGTATGAAATTAAATAAATAAATAAAACCTGTTGGATTTAAGCCTATTGGTAGTTAGCTATGTAATAAAGAAAAAAATAGGGTAGATTTTTGCTCAGGATGATTTAAAAACTATTTATTAATCGTTACTTAATATTTGACATACTTTGGGGTTAAATGAGCATTGAAATACTTAACTTAGCCTAGCATTTTTTTTTAATTTACTCCTTAGTATAGTCTAAATAAATGACTATGCATTCAAATATATATTTCTTTATTATTATTATTATTATCATGATTATTATTAATTGAATCAATGCTGACAATTTCATATATGTAGATAATACATACAATTACTCATCTCCCACCCTCTCTTAGCTCCTTTCCACTCCCTTGCCTACACATCTCTTCCTTGCATTCTGGTTTGTTTCCTTTATGACCCTCCAAGTTTAACCCACTGGACTTGTGGCCATGCATTTGGAGCTATTCCTTGGAGCTTGGTGGGTCAGCAGCAGAGGCACAGGTGAAAACAGTGACCCCACTTTCCCTAGAATCAATCACTAGTCAATGGTTCCTAAGTAGAGGATTGAGCCCCATGTGTCTTTCCTCCATCCATGACAAACTGTGAAAAGAGCCAGTCTTGCTCAGGCCCAGTGCAAATTACTACAGCCTCTCAGTTCATGACTTCAATGGCTAGGTTCCACCCAGAGAATAGCATTTCAGGGCCCTTCTCCTGGCCTCTTGCTTCTTATAATCTTCTAACGACCTGTGTACTCACCTTCAGTCACTGCAAAAAGAGGCATCTGGGATTGAGACTGAGAGTAGCATTTGTCTGTGTGTATAGTGTATATATTTAGAAGACACATTAATACTTAAGTAAGTTTAGCTCCTTCCTTGGGCCTATGACCTTTCCAGGCATTATTGTTGGCTGGGATTTTAGTACCAGACATAGATTGTCTCCTGAGGTCTAGGCTTCAAATTCATTCAGGGGCTATTGGTTTTCACCAGAACAATTGTGCCATTTTTGAGCAGGTGAGCTGTTCTTGAATGACAGCTTGGTTTTATAGTCCATAGGGTTCACAGCTGGGTAAGTCTACTGACGGGTCCATTTCTCTTGAAGCTGCCAGCACTGCACCTCCCACACTTTGAAAATTAGCCACTAAGGAAGAAATTTCCAACTCAGTTCTGGCTTGCTTCTCTTAGAGCTAAGGTGGGTGGTGTCCTCAGAATAGGCTCTCATCCTCTAGTTCTTGTGGACAACCCAAAAGACTCACAACCTGCATGGTATGGGGTGGGGAGCTCTGTCACCTTCCAATCCAACAATTCTCATGGTAGGATAACATATCTGGCACTGTAATTTTGTTTAGTAACCTACTGCATCTGGGAGCAGTATTATCTCACCATGCAGAGTGTCTCCACTCAATCCCTAGTTATGTCTTTAAATTTGGTTGCAATATAGTAAGTTTCCATATAACTTTAAACACACACACATTTCATTTTTGTTAGCATTTCCCCCACTCTCTTGCTCCCCTACTGTGTAATTACCCTGTCTGTATAATTGTATGTGTTTTTTGGTGTGAATGCATATATGTACTTATGCATGCAGAAGACAGAGGACAACCCCGGGTAACCTGGGCACCGTCCACCTTACTTTGAGGTCTTTTGTTGGTCTGGGCAGAAAAAGGTTAAGATAACTGGCCAAAAAGTAGGAGTGATCCCCCTGCCTCTACCTTCCTGGCAGGAGGATTACAAGAGTGACCATGCTCAGCTTTCTTGCAGGGCTCCTGGTGATCAGGTCCCCATGCGTACACTGAAAACTCTGCCATGTCCCCATCCATGTCCAAAGACCCAGTGACTTCTTACTTCTTAAGTAAAGTCAATATAAAGTAGGAGATAAGTACTTATTAAGGAACAGTCATGAGATGTTTAATGTTAAGCCAAACAGCATAACTTTCATTTTATATAACTAAACTTTCATTTATATATAACTAAACAATGTTAATTTTACTGGCTTTGTGACTTTCTACTTAAGCAGATTGTCCAAATTATGCAGCTTAAGTAACTATTATATTTTCTAGAATTTAATTGACCTGAAGATAGGCAAGAGTGTTTGTTTTGCAATGGTTCCTCAGAGAAGGAACTCCAGAACCCTGACAAATGGAAAAATGACACCTAGGACCTCCATGTCATTGAAAACTTTCTCTATATGTGATGTAGGAGTTACCATGCCATTCTAAAAATCTTAGTAATATTTTAAGAATTGACATTATTCTTAAAAACCTAAAAGAGATAGATCATAATGTCTTTAACCAGTATTTTATTTTAAAATTTTTATCCTTACTGTTTAAAAATAAATTATCTTTCTTTCTAAATTGATTCTTTTATTTCCTTTATTAAATATAAAGATAAAATGGAACTGTTATTGTATGTGAAGGTACATACAATACAGTCTTAACTTTGGTCCACTCAGACCCCCTTTCATCCAAGAAATTTTTATGTTCCTCTGGTTATACAAAGGAGGTATACTAGTAAAACATTTTAGTGGTATGAGATCAAAAGAAATTTAATTAAGACACTTAATTTGTTATACAGATAATTGTGGCCTTTCACTAAAGATTAAAGCAAATTTGCATATTAATGAAATGGTCAGACCTAGTTTTACACAAAGAATTAAACCTTGGCTGAATATTTGATACTCTAGGATATAGATTTTCTTCAACACTCTTTAGAGTTGATCTGTACTTTACAATCCAATATTATGAATGCCACATGACATAAATATCTAATGCAAACAGCAAGGAGCATATCACAAAGTGCTGGAAATTATTCCCTAGTCCCAGGCCAAAATTTATTTAATGACTTTTTATAAATTTAAATTCAAATTAACAACTTAAGTGGCAAGTTTTACAATCCAACATTCTAACACAGTGTGATCTGAAGTTATAATAATTTGATGCATGCTGAGGCATAGTGATAGGGAAATATTAATGGCCTTTGGTTTCTGTAATTACGTTTCTATAAGAATGAAGACTTTCTCAATAGAGGCCATGATGCAACCCAGGGCATGCAGAGGGCTCAACTCAGAGCCAATGTTCCAGGGAACACATTTTGGCTTTCAGAGAGGGAAGGCACATACCGTGGAAAGTGCACATGTACTGTGTTCTGAACCAAGACTGCTGTGAATTCATATGACTCAACACAGGCAGACACTGCCAGAAACAGCCTGGATTCAAGACCTATTTGACTTTGAATTGAATTCTGATCACTGTGCATTCAGATACCTTTTACTTTTGTTGAACATTTGAGGTTCCCACATTAACTTATACACTCTGTATGGTTTCATAACTTTGCTATCTTCTGACCATATTCTTTTCTTCATTGTATACATGAACAGGCATTAAAAATTTCCCTAATGATGTCAGAACTCTCTGTCTGTCTTTGACTCTGTCTGTCTTTCTGTCTGTCTCTGTGGGAGGGGGGATTACCATTGGCACCCTCCTTCTGCTCTAAAAGACAGAAAATGTCCATGGAATTATCAGCTAATGATCTGGAGTATACTGCTTCCTGCAGGACCATCTCAATACTCTGAGAGCAACCTTCCCTCCCTGTGTGACTGGGTTTGGTTAAAGCACTTGTGTTAGAGGTTAGAAGATACTGTGATGTCTTGGTACTTGGATTCCTTAGATGCTTTCCTCTAAGTGCATCAATAATAATTATATAAAAGACAAAAGACCCGATGATGATCCTGTGTCCCGGAACAGTCTGGGCTCTGTTTCCATTGCCTGATTTGGCTTAGTTTGACCTCTGATGCCTTCTGCATGCAAGACTGCTGAGTGTTCCCTGGTTAAATGTATCACCTGGAAAATTAAAACTACATCAACTTGGATTTTATATTTCAACAAAATGAGGTGTCATATTACTGTGAATCTTAAACCATAAGTTTTCTATGGCTTTTAAAAAAACATTTTCTTTTCCTAGATTTTATACAATAAATTCCAATGGTTCTCTTAAGACAGGAAGTAAAATTAATGAGGATCTTAAAGTGGATTGTTATGGAAAATCCTAAAATATATGAATGACATGCTATTGTGTATAACCAGAAAGTAATTTCTCCATACCGTGCTAAGTGATACTGCCCTCCCTCTCTCACCCATCATCCTCTTCCTTATCTTCCTGTGTTTGTCTGTCCTGTGTGCATGTGTGATGGGTATATGTGTCCAAGCAAGGCAAGTCCAGAGGCTTACGTTTGTTATCTACCAAAGCTCTCCACCTTATTGTTATGTTTTACGTAACTTAAGGTTTAATTTACAAGATTCTGAACGGTGAGGTGCATGAGGTTTCTTATTTGAACTGCTTCTCTGTCAATCATCACTGAAGTCCCATGGCTTTACTTGCTATCCCATGAACTCTTTTAAAATTATTTTACGTGTTCAGAAATTTTACATATGTATTCAGTAACCTTTGTTCCCCATTTCCCTGTCTTATTCCCCATCTACTGCTAAGTTCTTTCTTCCCACTAAGTTCTGTCTCCCTCCTACTTTTATGACTTCTTTGTGTGCATGACCCAAGATGTCAGAGCATAGTGAGAGATTACAGACCAAATTAGGGAACGGATTAATGACTATAATACTGAAGAAAATGGTAGTTCCTCTCCAAGCCATAGTTAACTGCCAGTGGGGCCTCACTGATCTTTCTCCTACCCAAAAATAACATGAGTTTGGGCCCAGTTATAGTCCCCAGTTAGGGGACTATAACCTCGATTACAGTGATGTTGTAGGATAGTGACTGTTATATCCTGTAGGCATCTTTTTGTTGTATATCTCCCTGTCCTCTGGCTCTTATATCTTATTTTCTAAGACAGGGTCTCTTAGTTCACCAGTTTGGTTAGGCTGCCTGGCCAAAAACGTTTACAGCTCTGCTTATCTCTCTGCATCACCATCCCTAGGGTTATTGAATGCACTACTTTGCCATTTTGCAAGGGTGCTGCGGACTTGAGCTTGCCACACCATCACCCCAGTTCTGATAAGATATTCTGTAACAGAGATAATCATCCATAAGCTAAATAGCATGTCACCCAGGTTATATATATATATGTGTGTGTGTGTGTGTGTGTGTTAATGTTATTCTAGTTATATTAAAATGGGAGGAAAGGTTCCCTTAGAGTTCTATTAGAGAGCTGGGTTGCTTTGAGCCATCGTGGTTCAGGATGAAATTCCACAAGCTTCCCAGTAAACGTCCCAACACTGTCTTGGGAAGGAGCTGAGTTTCCCCTCCAGCATACCTCATGGCTTCACATATCTCTCCCAGCACTTAATTCCTGCCTCATTCCTTCTGTCATGACTATTTCCAGCTATGCCTGATCCCCAAAGCAACCAGTAGGCTATTTGAGGAGTGCTGGTATCCTAACCCTCTGTTCTTTGCTCTGGTAGATTCTTCCAGAAGATAGATTTCAGAAATATGTATTTAATAAATTACAACTGCATCAGCTAATAAACAATTTCATAACATATCTATGAACTAGAGAATACCTAGGTGTTTATTTGCATATGTTACAGTAATCTTTATTCTTACTTATTCTGTCCCTTTATGCTGGAAAATTGTGCCAAAAGATAGATAGATAGATAGATAGATAGATAGATAGATAGATAGATAGATAGATAGATGATAAGATAGATAGATGATAAGATAGATAGATAGATAGATAGATGATTAGATAGATAGATAGATAGATAGACAGACAGAATGATGGACTGTAAGGAATAATCACTCTCCCAAAACACACTGAAGCAATATTGCTAATATATTTAATTTTGGAAGTGATACACATAGTTAATAGTTTGCACTTTCATGAATGATGCAAAGCTGCTAAAGTCACACTAAAAAATGGAAGCACTCATTAGTCCTAGGAGAGTGTGCTTTTCTGTGCAGCTTCCTGAAATATGAGCTGTCATAGACATGTGTTTTCAATTTTTATTTACTTATTCATTGTTGACATATGGTCTCTGTATTTAGCTCAGCCTGGCCTGGAACTTGTGAACTTGTGATATTCCTACTTCAGCTTCCCAAGTACAGAATCACTGCTGTGGCCGAAACTTGAAACTTTCTCCTCCTCTTCCTCTTCCTCCTCCTCTTCCTCTTCCTTCTCCTCCTCCCTCTTCTTCCTCCTCCTCCCTCTTCCTCCTCCTCCCTCTTCCTCCTCCCTTCTCCTCCTCCCTTCTCCTCCTCTTCCTCCTCTTCCTCCTCCTCTTCTTCCTCCTCTCTTCCTTCTTCTCCTCCTCTTCCTCCTCCTCCTTCAGGTAGTTTTTTGGTTTTGTTTTTCCTCCTGCTTACATTTTAAATGGGCCTGCAAGGTGGATCAACCAGAAAAGGTGTTTGTCACCAATTCTGAGAACATGAGTCCACTTCTTGGGGACTCCCATGGTAGAAGAGGAGACCTGACTTAAATGTGTTCTCTGACATCCATGACTGAGCTCTGGTATAAAACAACAATGAACCAGAACAACAACCCTTACAATAAGGAACAAGCTAATGATGTGACTGAATCAGAAGATGATCTGGTGATGTGGGAGAGGGGCTGGAAGTCTTACCATTACTGCTTATCTCTGTATATGGCCTACCCAAGAACTTCATTAATATAAGCCCCAGAAATTGCTTCCTTTTTGATAGTTTTGATATAGTGAGGAAGGAGACTGTTGTCATAAAATATAAAAACATTACCCACTGGAAATGTTTTAAAGAACAAGGGATATTTTGCTTTTTCCATATGAGAAAATATTAGTCTAGCTGATTGCTTTTTCCTTAAGTAAGTGTAGTATCAAGTGACTGCAAATGAAAACCCTGTGGAGTCATGTTCATACTGACTCAGAGCTTATGAAATCAATGCTGCAGGTTTGATGTACTGGACAGCTAATCTTTATTCTTTTATTACATTTATCTAAAAGGAAGGATAGCATTTCACAGAATAATTCAGCTAAGTTTTTTTTACTTAAATTTGCCTTACATCACCGTAGGGCAGCTCAGATAGCTAAGCAAGCAGATTTCCTACTTATGTAAGGAGCCCATCCTTTAGAAACCTCTTACCTTATGTCACACTTACTGAAAGGTAAGAATTTATATTTTAGAAGGGGCATATTCATTATTGCTGCTCTGCTCCTATACATCAGCATAAGGGTTGTTTAACTTTTGCATTCATTTCAGAATAGAAAATGAGGATTTGTTTCAGAAGATAACAATTATATAGCACATATATATCATATGTAGTAGATTCTACACGGATGATAGATGATTAGATGGAGGACGGGTACATAGATATTTTAGTAGATAGATGGGAACAGTGAATAATAAAAGGTCTTTACTTCTGTAACTACTTTTTGCCTCATTTCTACAGAGGATGAAATTCTCTTCTTTTTCTTAAGGAAAATGCAGGGAGTAATTTAAAAACATAAAAACGTTAGTTGAAAAACTCCTGTTGTGTTTAGCAAAGCAGTGTGGCCAGGATTGTATTGTGTGCCATTGAGTGTTATCATGTAACACTTTGGAGGCTTTGCTCAGTTTACTTTCTTCCTATCACAACAGATTTACTTACAAAAGAGCTGCATTATGTGGGGCACCAGATGTATTATCCATATGTCTCCATGTCTTTATTCCGCTACGATGCCATCTCTCCTCTTTTAAGATTTCTATGCCTGTCAAGTAAGATTTACCTTCTGAAAATGGAGCGAGTAGTCCTTAGAACATGAATTTGAAAATGGAGATAGGGGTTCGGAACTTTTTTTTTATTGTCTTCATTTTATGACTAGAAGGACTTAGTCACACAACCAAGTATAATTTCTATAACACATTATTCTGTGACATGAAACAACTTATAAAAATTTAGAAAAATCTTTATGGAATGGAAATAAATAGAAAAAGACATATTTACCCAACTGTAGTTGATTGCTTATAATATGCACATATGAATCATTCTGGGATGGCTTAAGTTAGAAAACAGAGATCTTTGGAGTGATCAATCCATGGAAGATTTTCATATTTCTGCTTAAAGAAAACTTCCTCTGTAGGTCGAAAACCAGTTCCAGCCTTGCTGTTACAGCTAACCGCCATGTCCTACAAGCTCATTAGCATTTCAAGAAACATCTATGGTTTCATCTTTAAGGAAATATAAACCATCCATTACAAATACCTTCTCCAGAGTAGAGGATAAACTAAAAAATAGATATTAAAGGAGGGAAAGGTATTTTCATGGAGAAGAATCTGGAAGTCGCAGTTTTGATAATTAGTAAAATTAAGAACAAGAACACCATCTTCTTCTGTCCATTTTTATTTTCATAGGTTTCTTCTTTTATTGTTCTGTTAGATAGGTTTGAAAAAATGAGCCTGCCAGCAGGACGTTTTACTTGATGAGCAGCTTAATAGATACAAATCCTTTCCAATTCCACTTTAACTTGCTATTATCTCTTAGGGATCCAGGTCTGTTTGAGACCATCTGGTTGTAACATTACAGGCGAGGACCTTGGGACTTGGCAGACCTCTAGGGGTTTTCTACCAGTTTTATATATTTTAAAATTAAGGTGTAAATCTTTTCCTATTAGTGACCCGAATGAAGCATGTACAAGCGTCCAATTAGCCTATAAAGTTAATGATCAGAAATTACATTTACATATTCATGGTTGGCTATTATGCAGACAATCAGTGGACTGTTTCACATGAATGTGGAACAACATAAGAAATTGCTGTTGTTCTACATTTATGATGACTTCAGTTACCTTCAAACATTTCATAGTGGTTGACTGGTCATATAGCTATTAGAATTATCTATCCCAAAGGAGTTAAACAAATTTACTTTCCTCTATAAAATATCTTCCTCTCTCTTCCTGCTGACCTAGAATTACTACTGTGTTCCTTTGACTTTGTAGGGACTGAGTAAATATTAGCTACTTTTTATATTCTCACATCTGGTAACTTTTGTTCAACTTTCTTATATTTTATCAAAGATGCCCAGTACCAAAAAATGTTTTAATGTTGTTTTTCACAAAATTCAAAGAATATTCATTTCCGTGTATGTATGAAAGAGATGCAGAAGTCAAATACAGTATCTAACAACAAACTATAGTTAAAAAAAAAGCATGATATGACTTTCTGTCACAATCTATGAAACATAAAAAGGTTTTAGAATGTGGTTAGTTTCATTTGTTTTGTTTTGTTTTTCTCAAAAAAGTAGACAAATATCTTCTATTTAATCTAGTAGCATTTTCTCCTCTGCCATGGTTTGATCAGAGATAGAATTAGATGCTCAGTACTGACCCCACAAAGCCCACATGGCTTTTACCATGTACCTGCATTCCATCATGACCATGAATAGTGTCTTACTCCGATTGTCAGACAGTGAAGCCGAATGTAGGAGTCAGTGGGTAACCCGACCTCACAAAGAAATACAATATTGAACAAAGATGAAGGGCAGCATAGAGCACAGAAGGAAAAAATGAATAAAGAGTCAACTCACAGGAAATGTCTTAAGGTAACAAATACTTATTTAACATGGAACAACAGGAATTTTTTTATGTTGTTTGAGAGTATATAAAATCGAAGGTAGGAACTGCTTTTTACACAGTGGTCCTGGCCACAAGGTCAGTGCTTGAAAACTCACAGAATTTTATTTTAATGTTTAATGAAAAATAACCTACCTTGAATATAAGAATACTAAGATACTAATAGAAATGACAATTCAATGAAATGCTAAGGGTACACATAACTTTGTGAGGCGATGCAGGGAAGATATAATTAGCTGTGACTTATAAAGACCACATTTTAGAGAATGATTTAAAGGCAAACAGAATGTAAAAGGCACAAGAGAAAAGGGATCACTGGGAAAGGTCCTTGAAGGGGTCTGAGGATGCCTAGCCTAGAGAAAGCAACGGGGTGGGAAGCTGACATGACCAATAGGTTTGAGCTCACTTTCTGTTTCTTTCCTTTTCCCTCAACTTTGTACAAACATTTGCTGAACTGCTCTTGTGTATCAATGTGAACAGAAAATGAGCCCATATGAAGAATTTACATGCTCTGTGCATACAATAGTCACAACCTAAAATGCTCCTGCAGATGTCAGTTCCAACAGTCTCCATGTATGTATGTATGTATGTATGTCTATATGTATGTATATCTGTATATATGTGAATATATACATATATACTTATATATGTATATATATTTAACTTAGACTTTGTGAAAAGAAAGAAAAATATCAGCATTTTAATATGTGGGCACTAAATATTCCATCTAGTGCTCTTCATAGCCATATTTATTTTATTTTGGCATTAGTATATCAAAATTTTTATAAGCAAAGGAAAATATGAGAATAAAATATCTTTTCTTAAAATTTCAGATGGGAAAATTTGAATTTATAATCTTCTAAAATATCTAGAAGGGCTATTTCCCAGGGGAAAGGATTAATTGGAATATAAGTTGCAGGGAAAATATATGATTAAAAATAAAATCTTTAGACCATGCAAACCTCTTCACAGAGATAGTACTCGAAAAATAAACCACCATTTTTTTAAAGTATATTTTATTCTGTTTTGTTTCAGGTCGAATAAGCATTAAGCCAGAATACATTGCACATTCCAAACAACTTGCTAAGAGACTACAGATAAGAAAATTCCAACCTTTAATACATCCAAACAAACACCCTACTTTAAGTACAGTAACTAGTCCATAAGACTCTAGTCCACTAGTCTCTCAGGGTTAAAATCTGGTAACAGGGGTGACCATCTGTTAGCCAATTGGTTTTTATGAGAGAAAAGAAAACATCTTGTTCTTTAAAAAGGTGTATTTTTATTTTTAAATGTGTGTGTGTGTGTGTGTGTGTGTGTGTGTGTGTGTGTGTGTAGGAGCCTCTTGAGGGCAGAACTGTTAGATTTCCTGGAGATGAGGTCACAGGTAATTGTGAGCTGTCTGACACGGGTACCTGGAACCAAGCTTGGGTCCTCTGGAAGCGCAGTGCATACTCTTAAACACTGAGCCATCTCTGTAGACCATATCTTGTACTTTGTCAGAAAACAGATCTGTAGCTTAAGACAAGGTATCAACTGCAGGTCATTGCTCCAATGGGCCTTCCTTCACACTTGCTTCTCAAAAGGCAGCTCTGGGTCCTCTTGGTGAGACTAGTTTGAGGCCTATTCAACTATTATCCAATTTCTATTCACTGGGAAAGGGAAACAAAGAGATCCTCAAAGAAAAGTAAGCATGTACATTTTCTTTCTGGCTTTCAGAACCAATTTGTTACTCTTTAACTGTAAAATAAATAAAGTAACCAGTTCCTGAGAACAGTACTCCATGATCAGACTTGTGTCTTTGAATATTTGTATGTATTCCAAAAACAAAGACAAGTGTGCATTTAGTAGAAAGTGAGGAGTCAAGTTGTCACTACCCAGTGACCTGAGTGCTGCCTGCCCCTGCTCCGGGGATGGGACCACTGCAGGCTTTGAGGGGAATGAAGGCCTCCCTGGGAAGAGCAGAAGGGATGGCATGAAAGAACTTAATGGACTCTGAAAATGCGCCTATGAATGGACATTCGCAGCTCCTTGACACATTTCACTTAAACTGCTCAACTTTAAGATCTGCTGCTCTTGTTCAAATGCAAATGACTGGCCATCTGCCTTTTTCTTAAATACATAAATAAAAATAAATAAAGACCAGCAGGAGCACACTGAAGGTCACTGACCCTAATCACTGCCATTATGAGCTTTCTGAGAGTAATCAGGCAGGTTTCGCCCAGGGTGAGCATCTGCAGATGATGCAGAGATCAGAAGATTGCTAAAGACTGGCTTCCCTATAGACAGCCAGTGATTCACTCCCTAACATATCTACATATGCAGAGCCCAAATTCACAGGCTCTAATAATAGTATTCCCTCCCTATTCTTTCCTCTTTGGTTTGCGGTTCCTTAAAACTTAGTTGGAATTATTTAAAGTGCACATTTGCCTGTAAATATAATTAGAATTCTCAAGAAGGATGTGGAGAAAACAGGCTAATAGTGACTAATACTGGGAACTTTCACCTACACAAATGGTGCTTCTCGACACAAGGAGAAAAGAATGTCACAAGATTGGCTCAGGCTTTCTGGAATGTCATTTCATGTGACTTTATCCTACTTGAGTTTATTTATTTATTTATTTATACTATTTTATGCAGACTAATTTTTTATTCCAGCTGTTCAGGGATGGCACTTGCATCCCTGCATCATCAGTCAAGAAAATACTCAATTGGAAGGGCAGACCTTATTTCAAATGATGAGGATGGATGTTCAAAGGAGAACTCTTGAGATCTCTTTTGGAGATATTTCTTTAGCAAGGCAAATCGTAATTATAAGGTTATTTTCCATCACAATGTTGTTTCTTAAGACATTTTAAACAATATTATATTCATTGAGCCCGACTCTGCTACCTTTCATGCTGTTCGGGACTTGTAGTTTTAAATATCATTACGCACTATCACATTTACTTTTAATTTCTCATTTAATAATCTTAAGCAAAATTCTGTGTATACTAAATTGCATGCTGGGATATGTGGCAGATATCTTTCAGTGATTTGGTTTATCTGACAATGTTAGGTTAAAGATGCCATTAGAAAAATAGGTATGGCTTCTCTTGTTTTTGAAAGTCAGTTGTTATTCCCACTCTCCTCCAAAGACTTGGGTTCCTAAATATTCATTTTTAATCTTCTATTTTAGAATTGAGGCAGGCTGAAGTCATTTTGAGTGTATGTAAAATATGTGTATCATTTACCCATAAAACAAATGCTTTATTGAGTACTACTTTGTGCCAAGAAGTGTGCTGGAGGACAGCAAGATGGGAGTCATACTGCTCACAGTTACCGAGCACATGACAGCCTTCTGGATGTGTGCATCGACTTTACAACACACTTGTGTGATGCATCAGAGCATGAAGTATAAATTTCTAAACAATTACTGTGCTGTGCACTGTCTGCATGGCCTGAGCAAAAGCCATGGCATTTGCTACAAAGCAGTATCACAGCTGAAACTCAAGAGTGTCAGAGAAGTGTGTTGTGAAGGTGTGATCTTAAGAGATTTTAAAATCTCATAATGGCATTTTGGAGAGATGGTTTAGTGGTTAAGAACACTCGCTGCTCTTTTGGAGGACCCAGCACTTTCCAGCACTTCCATGGTAACTCACAACTGTCTATAACATCCCTCTTCTAGCTGTTGTATATATTAAGTACACATGTTGTAACTCGTATATATTTTCCTGAAAAAAATATAATATGACATAATATAATACTCACAAATGTGTAAGTATATATATATGTATATATATATATATATATATGAGTGTATATATATTAATTCATGAAAATGCTCATATGTATAACATACAAATGAATTCTTTTTTAAAACCTGATGTTTTTAAAAGTTTGGCTATGGTCACCCTTGTCTAGGGCCCACTTTGCTATCATGAGGAATACAGGATGCTGAATTATATTGTAACATTTTTATTCTCCTTTCATCTGGATGTCTTCATACTACCTCTTTATAAACACTGTAATCTCATTTTTGAGTGGGTGAGGGGAGCATTTCAGTTGTAAGGGCTGATGTCTCTCCTTTCCTATTTCTCAAAGAAAGAATACAAAAGCATTAGAGGTTTGGAACTGCGTCAGTCAGGCCTTTGAGCCTTTCATAGAGAAAATGAGAAACACAGCCATGAGCCACCTCAGCAGAACCAGGAATCTGCGATTTATGCTCCATAGGCTACACTCTACTATTTGTTGGAGAAACGTGTACATGCCAAAATATATAATTTTTTCCATAGTTATCAGAGCTCCATAATACAATTCTCAGCATATGCAATGTAAACATATGGCAAAACAGTTCAGTTATGCTTTATATAGAAAGTTTATATGAATCAGTATGTCGTATTCAAAACCTTTTTCACAGGTAGAGAAATGGCTCAGTGAGTAAAGTACTTGATTTCCATCAAACACGTATTACTAAATAGAAGGGGCAGGTTTTGTTTATGTATTTAGACACATAGCTATAGACATACACACATGTGCATAACAAGAACTACTGAAGAAAAAGAAACCATCAATTTGAGAGGGAGCAAGGGGTACATAGAATAAGTTAGAGGGAGGAAAGGGGAAATGATGTAATTATATCTTAACTAAAAGTAAAATGGAGGGTGATCAAGAGAGGCCTGATATCAACCTCTGGCTTCTCTATTCAGGTGTATACAAGAACCTTATAGACAAGCATACACATCCCTCAACTAAAAGCCAACAAACAAAAATGCCTTCCAAAGCCTTATGTTTGTGTTCAGAAAATGTCTTCATAAGTAAACAGTTTGTTAATTCACATTTAGAGAGGTTTCAAAACCCATGGGGAGGTACCTTGAAAGGTCAAGTTGAACTAGGTGGTTGGTTCATTTCGTCCATCTATCTGAAAGATGGCCTCTGTCTCACCATCACATGCGAGTGATATGAGGGCCAAGAAGCAGCTCTGTTAGGTCTAGACATGCGCTTCCTAGTCATGCCTGTGCACTGTCGCATGGCTAGAGCAAGAGCCACGGCATTTGCTACAAAACAGCATCATAGCTCTGAAACTCAGTGTGTCAGAGAAGTGAGTTGTGAAGGCGTGGTCCATAAGAAGCCTTGCAGACTAGAATAATGGAACCCAAGTCATGTTGATGTGTATGTATAAATCATGAAACTCAGATTGAGGATAACAATGATGTTTTAAGAAAAATTGTAATACATATATTCAGATATTCTGTATATCATTGGTACTATGTGATTTGGAGTCACTGAGAACTCAAATCAATATAGAAAATAAGTTTGAAATAATGATTTTTTTTTTTTGCCAGAGGCTTGCATCTATTAGTTTCTATGTTAGTAGTGGGTATTGGCTGGATATAATCCAATAACTTTGTAGTGGTCATTGGTTGGGATTTGCTTTCCATTGTGAGATGATCTCCTGTAGCACAGTTTGCTATTGAACTTGCAGCTCTCTCTGGCCTTCCAAACACCGGGACTGTGGCCACCGTGCCTGGTTCAATTGGGATCTTTTTAAAAGCTCAGTGTGTAAGTTATTTTTGGCCATTTATCTTTGACAAAATCTTAAATATTCTTCCTTTAGGGTAAGTATCAGCCAACTCTAATACAGGTGTTGCTTTCAAATATAGCACTACAGCTTGTGAACAAGAAATGTAAACCAATAAATCGAAGATACGTGTCACTACCACCCCAAATTGCTGGGGGTAAAATAAGCATGGTCTAGATTCTCAAGAAGCTTGTTTAGGGAGTCATGGATTTAGCTTGTGCAGTGGAGTGTATTTTATATTAATAGCCTGCTAGGGCACCAGTTATATTCTGGTATTTGTAACCTTAAATTAGTATCACTAAATAGTTTTTTAGCCCATTGCTGTGTCGTCTTCCTACAATTCTCCTTCAAACTTTTTCTGTTGCACAATACCTTAAACCTGAACTATCACCGTGTTTCACTTAATGCTCTAAGCAATATTGATTTAAAAATTCATTACTCATTCAGTCATAATTTTCTTGCAAGCAAACACCTTGCGTTTCTTTGGCTTTGCCCTTCCTGAGTCTAGCGTACTCCCTGGTCTAGCTTTGGTGCTAATGAATTGTTGCCTCCATTGCTATAACTCTTGATGTGGCTGCTTTGGGGTGGTACATGGCACTCCAGTGCCTTTAGTGCCTCTCTCTCATTCCACTCATTCCTTTCTAGCCACCCTCTGAAACACTGCTGCCTGCTCTAATGCATGGTGGAGGCTGGAATACATAGATGGCAAGTATACTTACCTGGCCTCTGGCCAACATGGGGAGTTTTATATCCACTGATGGCCCTGTCCGGTTCAGCAGTCAATCAAACTGTAATCTATACCTTTAAGGATCATGATAAATGAGAAGAAATCCCTTAATAGGGCATGAGAGAAATCTGCAGACCTTTGTATCACCTTTTGGCATTTTATAAATTTATTTTTCCCTTGCCAGGTGATCTGAATGTCCTAGATTTCCAGATTTTTCTTCTACAGTCTTGGTGTGAGATGCTTACTGTTGTTTATATATCAAGCGTAACTTATAAAAATTCTATTTGGAAAAGCTATGACTAACTATGGTTGTACATAAAAAGGATGCTCACAGAAATGAAAAGCCTCTCTCCAGACTGAGTCTCCAACTCCTTCCCTCCTTACAAATGCAAAGGCATACTGCTTGCCTCATAGTGCCTGGTGTACTTTGAGTCTCCCTTTATTAAATATTTAAAATTTACCTTGGGTTCATGGTTTTTAAAACAGGAAGCCATTTATGCATCAAAAGCTATGCATTGTGGTATGTGTCAATGTTGTTTCACAGGTTATTTTTGTACTCTAGAAAGGTTGCCATGGAAACCTTGAGGCATTTCAGATGTTCACTGATTCATAAAGGGCCTCACTTCTGAAGTTCTAATTTATCTCTATTAATTAATTTTAATAAAATTTATATAAGATTTTAGGAACATGAATTTTCTACAGGCATAAGCAGCCATAATCTTTTTCATAAATAAGATAGTATATTTTATCTGAAAACAGTAAGAAGGTAGTCAAGGTGAGGAGAATTTTTAAAACTTAAATAATATAATTCACAGGGTGCACATATAAACAGTATGGACCTATTGACTTGGGTTCAAATACTGCTTTTCAGTTTTATATAGTATTAATTACTATATTAATAGTCTATAAATTTGATATTTTGGGGGCAAAGATAGTGTTATCTTTGGTAAAGTTGTCATGGCATAATCACATAGACTCAGTTGCCAATACTTTTATCCCAGCTACCTAAAGTGTTACTAGCCTATGGGAAGACACCCTTAGCCAAATAGCCATTAGCAATTATCAGATGCTGGGACAATGAGGATCCATTTTCTCTAAGAATGTTGCCTCTGGTGGTCAACCATGCTTATGTGTGGGAAAACCGTGCATCCAAGATTTGGGGGGTGGTACAAATTTGCTTCAATGAGAGAAATAAATGGACACAAAGTTGGGTTGGTTGAGAATGGGGGGAATGTGGAAAGTTTTGAGAGAAAATAATAAAAATGATTATTTATATATACATATATATTCCCAAAAATTAGTAAAACTATTTAAAAAGAGAAATCTCATCAGATACAAATTGTATTTTTCTTTCCCAAAATGTATTCATATGAAATTCTGTATGCACAAGACTGCATAGATAACTTTGTTCAAGCTTTCAGTTTCTGCATTACTTTGCAGTTTCTTTTTCATTTCTTTCCATTACAAAAGTCTGTGGGGAGAAGAAAACCTTGGTAGAGGAACCAATTAGTTCCATTTCCTGCAGTATTTCTTTTCTTGTGGCTACTGGATTTCAGCCAGTTCTATTTTTGCGTTTACTTTCCACCGATGCGTTCAGTTATATTTTTTCTAGATAGATAGTTTTTTTGTTTTTCATTTTGTCAAAGTGGGATTCTTATGGCATGCCACGAGTCTAATGTTTTCAAAGCTTAAAAAAGCCATACTGAGGAGAGACATTTTTACATCATCTAACATACCTTAGGCTTTCAAAAACAGCTTGGTAATCCTGAAAATCTTTTTAACCAACAGTAGATTAGGAATGCCCCAAGAGTTTTCTCCTAAGTCTGTGCTTTGGGGGAGAACAGTTAGTCTTGTGCAGCTATGGTTTAAAAAAGGAAACTGGGTGTCTGGGAAGTGATCTCATGAAAATGCAGAAATTGAAAGATGGAATGGGAGCACACATAGCAGATTTCACTAAGCAAGCACGTGCAAATTCAGAAGCAACTGGGAACTCACAGAGTCCACAGCTGAACACACACACAGCAGGCATGGGAGTGCGGCTGAGGGTTTTTTTCCAGGCCTTTGATTGTTGGTTGGTTTTTCTTTTTCTTTTCCTTTTTTCTTTTTTGGTGTATATGTGGCTATGTACTTTTATAATGTGCATTTCCCTTACAGGATATAAGGGTTTAAAAAACAAAACAAAGATTCTCTCAGGGAGCAAATCATTCTTCACTTTGTCCACTGTATATTGAAAACAAACAAACAAACAAACAAACAAACAAACAAAAACCAAAAAACCCAAAGCCTTCGAATGCATTGGATTTGCCATGTAACTTGTTTGTGCCAGATCCTTACAGTTCTGTTTCTGAAAGTGAAAGACGGAGTTGTCGCTACAGTAAAAATTGTAATGTTCACTAAGATCAAACAGCAACCCTCCCTCTGGTGGTGAGTGGTGTGGTAGAAGAGCTTCTCTTCAGATCTGGGAGACACAGTGTGCTCCATCCTCAGCCTGCCCTGAACTGCATAGATAGATGGTAAAGATGTGGTTGACTATAGCCAATGGCCTGCCAAGCCAATGCATGCTTCCTATTCTCTCTCTCGGATCCACCTCACCAGGAGCCTTCAGATACATGGCTGTAGCATCTGTTTCCCATGAATTCCACTCATCCATCAGCAGTTCTTTCTACTAGCTCTGCTGTATAGGAGATAAGAAGTTGCTAACATTAGAAGTAGGAATAGTCTCTGCTTAGTCATGGCAACGCTTACATCTGATACCTGGCAGCCAGCCTCCCTCCTGAATAAACAAAGAACCCTTCATCCTCTACCTGTTAGAGCCAATGGTTTCCCTCAGAGAAATTATGCATTATTGATGTACTTGCTTTGGTTTTGTGTGTAATTACTTTTGATTCATTTACCTAGCACACTCATGATGTCAGAAATGTTCTTCTTTGATCCCTAGTGAGTCACTAACACCTAGCTCAGTTTATGACACATGGTAAGTACTCTCTTAGTCAGGGTTTCTATTGCTGTGATGAAACACTATGACCAAGGCAACTTGGGAGGAAAGGGTTTCTCTCAGTTTGCATTTTCAGGAGACAATCTGTCACTGAATGAAGTCAAGGCTGGAAATCAAACAGGTCCAATACCTGACTGAAAGCAGGAGCTGATGCAGAGGCCATGAAAGAGTGCTGTTTACTGGACTGCTGCTCATAGCATCCTCAGCCTGCTTTCTTAGAGGGCCCAGGACCACTAGTCCAGGGATGATGCTACCCATAATGGCCTGGATTCTTTTATACATACCTCTACTTAAGAAAATGCCCCACAGGCTTCCCCCAACCCTGATCCTTTGGAAGTATTTTTATACTTGAGGGTCCCTCCTCTTAGATGACATTAGCTTCTGTCAAGGTGACATAAAACTATCCAGTACAGTGCTAATGAATATTAATTCAATGAATAAATCCAGTTACTAAGCTCATTCACTGATTGGCTGTGTCCTTTATGTAAATCTTCCTTCTTGAACACACACGAACTTGGCCTCTTCTTTTCTATCTTTTTTAATTCTCACAAGTTTTCTTTCTTGCGTTACTTTACATCCTGACAACAAGGGCAAGGGAGGTGGATGAAGAAACTTAGGCTTCCAGGGCTTTCTATTGCCTAATACTACACCATGTGTGGCCATGTTGTCATAGGGGTGAAAGCTGTATTCTGATTTTAGCATCCTTTTGTTCTTCCTTGATGTACTACAGTGATTTTTTCCCACTGTGTTCCCTCCATCACCACCAGCAACATCATCTAAAAGATTGGAAAAGCAAGTTCTTGAGCCTTACTCAGGTCGACTGACTCAGAAGTATGTGGCTGCGGCCCTGTGACGTAGTTGCTTACGATTCTCCATGTGGTATAGATGCTGAAATAGGAGAGTCAGGAATAGGGCAGGATTGACTACCACACTTGAGTTTTCACTTTGCAATTTCTCTAATTTCTCTGAGTTTGTTTCTTCCAGCAAACCCTACAGATTTACTCTGTGAGGTTCACTAGGTCAAGTAACAGTAACGTACTACTGAATTGATGACATGATGGACATAATAGCATAGTCTCCCCAATTTCAGGAGACACCATTTCCAAAAGAATAGGATGCATTTCTTATAACTAGTTATTTTGAATAACTGTCTCTTCTTATTCCCTTGCCTTCTCTTCCTTTATCTTCTCTTTTCTCTTCTTCCCTTTGCTCTCTTTTTTACACTCAGATCTCTTCTCCTAAATCCATAGATGATGTATATGTAACCTCAAGCCCAGAAACTATAGTAGATGACCCACTGCTCAGGAAAAAATAATTACTTGTTATTTTACTATAACTATATTGTTATTATAATAATAAGTATCTATTACTGATAAAAGAGAACAAAAACTCCATAATTCTACAGTAACAAAAATAGTAGTATTCTTCAGTATTTCAGTTTTTTTTTTTTTCAATTAGGGAGAATGGTACCTCACCACAAAGCCTCTAAAATAATATTAACTGAAGCCAATACAAGCTTCACATAGTATTCTACCTTTTTTTAAAAAATTTTAATCATTTTATTTTTTTACATTCTAGTCATTGACCCCCCTCCCGGTCCTCCCTCCCACAGTTCCTCTTCCCATTCCTCCTCCCCCTTGCCTCTGAGAGGGTACTCTTGACCAAGCTTTCCCCTTCCCTGAGGCCTCAAGTCTCTGGAGGAGTGATTAATCTCATCTTTTTCCACTGAGGCCAGAACAGGCAGACCTCTGCTATATATGTGTCAGGGGGGGCTTGGACAGGCCTGTGTATGTTCCTGGTTGATGGGGTGAGGAAAGCGACCTCACGGTGTTCTATCTTAATCAAGAGACTAGAAAACCATCTGTATTTCCACTCCACCAGTTTCAACCTTTAACTTTGCCTTTCCATCCAACACAGCTGCTCATTTCTATATTTTATACATTCTAGAAAACAGGAGGGAGACATTAGAGGGGAAAAGATGCACCTTCCTCATTTAAATAATTCAGCAGTGTTTCCTACTAACAAAATGTCTCTTTTCATATACTACTGCTATGGATATGAATATGTTGTCATTATGAATAAATGTATCCAATTAACAATAGAGGATTATTTTGCTTAATAAAAAGGCAGTAGAAATAGTGAAGGGTAATTTGTAGCCTCAGACACACAAGAATTAGCCCCACTGGCTTTGATAATCAGAGGAGAAAGTGTAAATTGTTAGAGTTGCACTGAATGCTCGATATTCAGTTATGTGATTATGGGACAAATATAGACAGGAAATTAAATATCTCTTGAAAATTGTGCAACTGGAGAGCTTAATCTTATCTACCACTTATGAGGCTGAGTAATTTTCTCAGCATGAATTAAATCATAAATCCTAGAAATTTGTGTTTGTAAGACGACAAACATTTAGGAAATTTCATGCACCATGCTAAGAGCTTGCTTTATATTGCCATTTTTCCTTATAGATGTCCAACAACATAAGTACTTGCCATTTCATCACTGAAAAATCTGAGATTCAGAAAAACCAGTTTCTCCAAGTCACCTAGATAATAAAAATGCAATTCAGCTACAACCTTGTCTGTAAGAATCACCTCATTTTCTATATGGTTCAGCCCCCAGAAGCCCCTCCATTTCCTGAACGTAGCATTTAATTTGCATTGATCCTTTATATTACACAAAGGACATGCAATGGCTGATTGAGTGTTCTACTCTTATTGATTTATTTTGAGAATTATTTTTTAGTATTTTAGATTATTCAAAACCATGTTGCTGCCACTTGAGTCATGATAGAATCCAGAAAAATGACTAATGTCTTATTGACAAAATTAAGTGATAGGACAAGTAATTTAATTCTTATTGTTCTTCATAAGAAAACCAAACAAGAAGAACACAGATTAAGAGGGAAGAAGAGATAATGTTGCTTTGTTTGTTTGTTTTTTTTTTTTTTTACTCCTAAGCTTTCCCTAAAGGATCTTAGACTGTGGGCTTAAAATGGTTTCATTGTTCAGTACGAGAAATGTTGAACATTGAACAATTTAGGATGTTCTTATGAAGCTAACCCCCAAAACAAAAAGTCTCATCATTGGATACAAAACAAAATACATCATTGGATAATACTTAAAATAAAAGAGTTAGTTGATTTTATAAGTGCATTAATAATAATAATAACAAACAATAAGATGTGATTTCAATGTTTATATTATCTGGAGTCTTTTCATTTTCTATGAGCTTGTTATTATCAGCATTCCCTGGAGTACCACAACTGGCATTTACTGTAAAGAAACCTTTGGTAGTTATTGGTTCAGTGAATTCTTAGGGTAGTTAAGGCTGAGGCTGATGTAATGAAATTTAATAATGTCGAACAAATTTCTAAGTCTTCCGGTGCATAGTGGAATGGACCTGGATTTCTTGCCCATACTGTCTGGATTCTGCCCTCTAAATGCCAACATGTGCCTCAATTCAGACTTAAAAATATGAAACTGTCCCTGTGTTTTCCTATTCTTTGGGTGTGTTGTCTCAAGTCTTTAATCTCTACACTCACACTGGGGAGGCAGAAAAGTATGAGTTCAAGGCCAGCCTGGTCTATGTAGAGTTCCAGGATAACTAGAAATACATAAAGAGACCTGTCTCTTAGAATTAATAATTAATTCTTCTATATCTTTTCTTGCCATTTTCAGCTGTTCTTAGAATTTAAGATTATAAAATATGATACATCTCTACAGAAGTCTATTTGAATTGGCCACTTGATTTAATTGGATAATTATTTTAATAACAAATTCAATGAATTTCTCACTAGTGAGCTACAATTCTAGCAGTCAGAAGGAGCTTCAATACACGATCATGAAAATTTCCTTCCAGACTTCATGTGCTATGTGAAAAATTTCAAGGTACTATTTTGCTAACAGGATACAGGTCTTTAAAACAAAAGATAAATTGTCAGGCTTCATTTCTGGGTCCAAAGGAAGAGGGATCAGTGAGGGCCTCAGTGGGTCGGCATTGGGAAAATCCATATAATGTCATTCTCCAAGCAACCATAGAAGATGCTTACAGACTAACAGCATGATGGAGAGACATCCCTGGATGGATGGGAGAAGGGCAGCTTGCCCTGGTAAGATAGCTGATAAGATAAGGTCAGGGCTATCTAGGAGGGAAGACACAAAGAGCTGACCCAGCTGGAGAAAATGAGAGACTACCCCTGGCAGAGGGAACTGGGCTTTCCCTAGAGATCTGGGCTCCTAAAAGCTTCGTGGTAGTCTGGTGTCCCCAAAGGGCTGTGGAAGGTACAAGATAAGCTGTCCACCATAAAACATGGCTCATACTGATTATTTCTGGCCCTTTGACTTGAGGCCTTTTGTTTGATTTTGATGAATAATAATTAATTTCTTGAGTATGAGTTCAGCACCCACTAATAAGTTTTCTGGTGTTATCTCATTTAGCCCGTACACAATCGGTTATTCTTAGGATCTCTGTCTTACAGTGGAGGCCATGAGAAGTCAGTGGCTTTCACAAGGCCACTTGGATAAACAGATGAATAGACTTTCTAGTCCAGGGAGCATCTGATTCCAGTTTCTATTTAGTACTGTGAATGAGTGGTTCACTGGTAGCTTATGGTAGCAATCTAGCCTTAAGTAAGGACAGTGTTGGCAGAGGTCAGGCTGGAGCACTGGGGGGATTGCTCTTGGGGGGGAGGTGTAGTCAGATGATCATAATGTTCTGATCTCAGTAAACCAAATATATGTAAGTGACTCCTAACCTTGAAGAATTCTGTGGCATTTTTGTCAGTATTATTATTTTTTAAGCTAGAGCTGGATTCCAATTTTATTTAAATAGAACACAAAAATACTAAGTTACAACATCTCAGTTGTCACTAGTTCAGCAGGAATTACATTTTGACATGAAGTGTGCTATTGCTTTGAACAGCACAAGGTTTAAAGTTAACTCCCATCAGTGGCTTAATTTTATAACATCTCAAGGGCATGTATGTTGCTATGATTTCAGGAATGGGGAGAATGCTTGCATTTTGCTTCCTAAGAGGTTTTATTAAGACTTGTTGCATTTGCCATCTGAAGTTTATAATTTAGAGGATTTTAGTATACTCTCAGATATGTGTAACCATTATTACATCAGTTCACAACAATAACAAAATCCTTCCCTAGAGCCCTTCAAAGCCTAGTACACCAGTACCCTTCCATTCTCTCCCCAACAAAGTCTCACACAGCCACTAATGTACTTTCCTTCCCTATAGATTTTCTTATTCTGTACATTCATAGATGTGGACTAGAAATGCCTTCTTTCACTTAATATAGTATTCAAGGCTCAGCTAAGTCGTATCAGGTGTTCAACTGCTTTTCCATGAGTTATTTTTTTTTCCAAGCATACTCGTCCTTAAAGCCCACAGTTTGGTTGCCCTGTCAGTCCTTGAAAACTACATTGGATGACATTGGCATTTCAAAGACCTTTTATGGTTTGAAGTCTTACACAGTGTTGTAGATTGTTCTTCCAAAGCTCCAAGAACAAGTTGTGCAGCTACATGTCCTTGTCCTCAGCACCTTTTCATCCAGTAAAAATGACTTGGTTTGCCTTTGTGTTATCCTAGCGAATTCTGTCCTTGTAATCTTACAACGTAATTTTACCAAAAAGGAAAGTGATCAACAACTTTGAATCTGAATAAAAGAAAGCCATGAAGCAAATAGAGAGGAAACAATGTGGTGGATACATTTTGGGAAGATTTATAATGTTAGAATTCCATCAATTCATTTTCATAATACTAATGAATAATAGCATTAATTATATGTACTACATTTGGGGTACAAAGGTTATGTCAAGTCAAACATAATTATTTGATTAAAGTAATATGAAAATGAATATAATTTAAAATGTTATTTATTATTCTTTGTTTTGATTCTCATTTTCTATGTACAAGTAAAGAGATTAACTATTGTTAAGTCATCCATTGCAACTCTGTGAATAATTATACCAATATTTGGTGATAGGTTGATAAGCCCAGAATGAATTTTATTTTAAAAAGCACAAAGAATTAGCTTCTTCAAAACCACTTTGGAATGAGATAAAAATAAAAAAAAATAGAATAAATTGGCATTTTAACTTGAGCATATTGAGTCTTTGCATTTTACTTGAGTGGTGTTTCATCAAAGTTAATAATGACAACTCATTAAATTGTCTTATTGTAGATCAATGAGTCTCTTGCAGATTGGTTGTTTAACATAGATTCAGAGTTTCTCATTATAACCTTATAGTAACTTCCTTGAACTGAGCCACAAAGTGTTTGGACTCTCCTGTATTTTGACTCACATAGTAACCATAGAATTAGCTAGATGATTCTCTGATTCCTTTTTTAACTTACTGTTTTGTTGTTAGCTTGCTTTGATGTTTGCATTACATCATTTTAAATGTGTTGGTCTCTAATAGCTTTGAAATTATATTTTGTATCTGTCTAATTGTGTTCTTGGGTATATTTCTATAAGTAAACTGTTTTTATGTAAACACATAAAGATATTTTAGACTATTATTTTTGGTTCTAATTTAACCTTTTTTTAATATGAGTAAAATTTAAAGTATTACAGTAACTTTTCTATAAATTCAATATTAATCCTGATGGCCATTTTGAACATGTTGAAATACTCTCAGGAGATTTGTAATGCACACCTTTGGATGTATCTTTGAGGATGTTTTCATAGAAGATTAACTAAGGGAGACATCCCTGCCCTGAATGTGATTACCATTCTGTAGGCCAGGATATGAGAGAGAATAAAGCAGACAATGGAGAATGCTCACTAATGTAGACCTTCTCGTTCTGTTTCATGACTGATGTGAAGTGCTCTTCTCTGCCCCACCCTACTCCTTCATGGAGGCTGAGACCCATGAGTCAAAATAATTATTACCCCCCTTTAAATTTGTTTTGCTCAAGTGTCAGCAACAAAACACAGACACATTCAGGAGAAGTTGAAGCACTAAGTTGGCAGAAGGAACGTGTCTGTGCTATCAGGTAGGGAGAGTTTTGAGTTAACCTTTTAACTTCAGCCTGGATTTGGAAGTGGCACATGTTCAACATACAATGTTGAGATGCTTTCAAGTATATCTCGTACTTTTGACCATATTCAACCTCTCCCTTTCTCTCACTTTAGTTTCCACCTTTCATTTCTTCCTCCAGTTACTCACTTCCCTTTCTGTAATCTCCATTCTATTTTCCTAACCAGATAATCAGTAAAGTAGCTGATATCAACATCAAATATATTTTTAAATCTTTGATCAAATACTTTATTTTGTTTAGAACTATCATGTGGCAACTCTAAATACCAATGCTATCAATGGCATGAACCTAAGTAGATCCGGAGGAACATAAAGATTACTCATTATAATCTTCAGAAAATACTAGCTATATCAGATGTTCTAATACACGAATCAGAACCAGATGTGCTGATTCATGCTTTAGAAATTCAGTCAAAGGAATTACAAGGAGTGAATATGTCCATAGCCTTAATTATCCTCAGCAATTTGTTACTTAGAGAGTATCCTCCCATCAATAGCTGAAATACTATTCAATAGTTGGTTACTTTGGATTTTGATTTGCCATTCCTATATGAATAAAAACAATATTCGTGTCTTTAGTATAGGGCTCCTATGACTGAAAAATCATCAGGTCAATTGAACATGAGATTTAAATGAAAAATTAAGTTTTAATTCAAAATGCCATCAATTACTGTTTTCTACTTTACTTATTAGAAGTGTAATGAAGTCCATCATTAGCTTTTTGTCAGGGAAAGATGACGTGGAAGCTTGTAATACTGCAGTCCCATGTATACGGGCGTATGTATTCATCCTTTGTAATAGGTAGCACAGAATCTCCACATCACAACGCCAGTGATAATGCCAAGAGTCATGCAGGGAAACAGATGACAAGCATTCTTGGCTCTGACACACTATGTTTCTTAGATTGGATGGGATTTTATTTCAATTTTCTGGACATTAAATTCATTGCTCTTGTTTTATTGAGTAGGACTTGACGACCTTGCTGGAGGCCCTATGATACAAACCAGCAAAGCTGCTGAAGGTATGATGGGGATTTACTCAGAACAGAACATTTCATGTGGGTCCCTGGACACCTGATGAATGTTAGCATAGCCCACAACTTTCTCCATCTCTCCTCTAGCCATTATTTTTAACTTGTCCCTCACTTACCTTATAATGTGATAAATTATATGAATCACTTGCAAAGTATTTAAGAGATGCAATATACAGGCAAAATCCTAAAAGTCACAGTATTCCTCAACTAAGAAAACAGCCAACACCAAAGTGATCTGTGATTGTGATCAATACGTTCTTCCGATGATCCTCAGTGAGTCAGTCAAGGTTACCTCTGTTTGACAGTAGCCCTGGTGAGCTGATTTTTACCTTAGTGACCTGAGTCTACTATCTCTTATACAACATGTATGGTAAAGGCGCCAAATATCAAACAGTGATGGTGTTATTATTATTTAATACTTATCCATAATTCTGTGAATAGCTGAAGAGAAAGGAAACCAGGTTCATATTGATAAGCAATAGTTGCTTTTTAGATATGCTGAAAGCTGGATCACAGGCAGGTGAAGGAAATAGCAAATGATGTATGAAAGATTATCACTGGTGGCATTTTTGTCGTCGTAAGGTGTGTTCATTAGAGTTACCGTATGGCTTTTTCAGATCATTAATAGTACTTGACCTAATTGTAAACCAGCCCATAAATACTAATCAGATGGTTGCTATTATTTTTCCTATGGTTTACTGTTTTTTTTTTTTTGATATTGTACTACACAATGATGTATATGCTAATACAATTACTTTGGTAGTGTCTTTTACCTCAGAGCCTTTGGACAAGGAAACTAAACTGGACACAGATAAGGCATGAGGCACACAATGCATGCATGCATTTGTAGCTAGTATCTATGCTGCATTATCAGAAGATCATACAAATTCTGTTTATGAAGATTGAGTAAGAAGTATCATTCAATAACATTTCAGCAAGTATAGTCCTCCTATAGAAACATTAGGTTTTTTTCTTAATCATGTTTAATTAATTTTATTCTGAGTTTCTCCAGGTATAAATTCATCCAGGTTACATTTATAAACTTGTATGTATTTTTTTCAGTGAGTCATTATTATTAAAAACTTAATGTACTTTGGCTTTCAGACTTAAGATTTGATATAGGAGATATGAAGAAAGGAGATATGAACAAAAGGTGGTAAAGCTTCTCCCATCTTCATTTTAATTCGGATTGTTTAAATGGACAGTTTGAACACAGACTTTCTGCAATTTAACAATTAGGATAGGGAGCAGAGTGGGGTGAAATCTGTGCTTAACATAAATTTCTGGTCTTAATTATTCAACATTACTAGTAATTGATATGAATCTGTGGGAAAGGGCATCCATGATTGTCTAGATGTACTCGTTTTCCAACTGCAGTTCTGTAAGGAAAGTATTTTTTGTTCCTTATGTGCCTCACAGATCTAAGGAGACTACACAACTTTCCATAAAAATATAGTCTAGTCGTCCTAAAGCCAGGATTCCCATTCAAGCTTGGACAATTCCACAACCTGGATATTTTCACATCATCTTAATATAACTCAGTTTGTTTTCCTTTCCTTTTACTTAAAAATGAATTTAGAAATCATAATGCAGAATAGGGCGATTTTGACCAATTTTGCAAAAGAGCTACATGATAATTTAGCCCGGTGGTTCTCAGTCTGTAAATGGCGACCCTTTTGGGGGTCAAACTACCCTTTTACAGACCATAGGAAAACAGAGATTTACATTATAGTTCAGAATAGTAGCAAAATTGCAGTTATGAAGTAACAACAAAAGTAACTTTATGGTGGGTGTCACCACAAAATGAGGAACTAAATTAAAGGGTCACGGCATTAGGAAGGTTCAGAATCCCCACTGTAGTCATATATATTAGAATAAAATAACAATATATGTCAGCTATGGATATGACAAAAATTTAATGACAATGAAGAATGTAAAATTCTTATCCTCCTTTAATAAACTAGGAAAACTGCATGGCCTATTTGATAATGGATATAAATATATTGCATATGTTGACTTTGTAATTTATTATGAGTTTGTAACTGTTCTATGAATTCACTCAATATACTAATGTTTGTTAAACTAGCATGGCCATTAATATATTCAACAATATTTGGCATCTCTTTTTGTATTTTATAGCTGTTCCAATTTCCTTTAGATATCATACATGTTATGTTAAAGATTTTAAGGACACCTAAGATGACAAACTGTTCTCTTCTCTCGATCTCTGGACAGAAAACATGTCATGGGAATTTTGATTTTGAAGAACAAGTTCTTATGAGATCAAGTTTTTATTTTGTGGTTGATAAAATGATGGAGAGGGTAAAATCACTTACCATGCAAAGTATGGTGACCTAAACGAGAACATGCAGCACGCTTCTGCAATCCCAGCACCCCTACGCTGAGATACAAAGCAGAGAGGAGAAACTCTCAGAGATCTCTCCCATGTGAGCCTGGAGTAGATACAAGACAAACCCAGCTTCAACAAGGTATGGGGAAACCACCCCTCCATATGTGTGGTGTAGCATATACATATGCTTGTGCATATACACACCTTACCCACCTGATGCACAAACATCCATATACAACTGCACACATTTCAAAGCAACAACTATAATTGCTTTGACAATTATGTAATAAATATACAAGGCCTCACTCCCTACAAATGTTTAAATACTGTAATATATTCTTAATCAAACACACACACACACACACAAACACACACATACAGAGAGAGAGAGAGAGAGAGAGAGAGAGAGAGAGAGAGAGAGAGAGCAGATTTTTATTTTTTGCTTCCTTTCTGTGCCTTCTTCTTATTTCTTCCTTTTTTGGTCTTTCCTCTAGTGATAATCACTATAGATCTGGGGCCAAGCCTTTAACACATGGCATCTAAGGGCATTCAAGATGCAAATCATATAACTATCAGTCAGTGTCTAGACTGCATAGGCTTTGTTAATCTAGTATATTCTGAGCATTTCACTGCCCATTCAACTGTCAGAACACAAACAAGGAGAAGGGAAGTGGATGAAATGGAATCCAAATTATTTTTGACACACTTAAAAGAAAAATACCATGGATAAATTTTAGGGAATTATAGCTATAGGCTGATGGTAAAAGTTTTCCTTTCTGGGTGGGTGGGTGGGAATCTGGCAGTCCTTAGGTTATTTTACACATTTAAATTAGGTTATTTATGCTCTACCAATTACTGAAGGTAGTTGTGAGTTTCCTATAATGTGCAGAATCTTAATTTACACTTTACCATCTGTCTGTGTCTTAAGGTTTTAAAAGATTTTGCTTCATAGTATCCTTATGTAAATGCAATGCATCGTTGGAAAGACATCTACTTTGTGAAACGCAGCCAATATGCACCGTATGGTCTCTAACTTAGATGCAAGTCCTAGGAAATTCAAGAGAGGTGAAATTATTATTTTTAAATCATTCTTTGTTTTATTTTTATAGTACTGAGCTTTGAATACATGTTAATCAGTTGACCAGAATAAACAAACATCTGGAAAGAGTGCAGTTGGAGGTAATGGATATTTACATGCCATTTATCAGAGTAGCCTGAGTGCTTGCCTGAAATCTGAATTACTCATGGCTACCAGGTATAGCATATGACTAGGAACTTAAGTTCAGACTTATTGTTAATTATAGAAATCACTGTAACATTTCGCTATCATCAGAATGCACCTCACTCAAGATTTTTTTAATTTGTCTGTAAATTTTAAGATATCATTTTTTAACACTGGAGTAAAAATATCCCATTATGTAAATGTACAACATCTTCTGTATCTATTCTTCCATTAAGGGTCATCTGGGTTGTTTCCAGTTTCTGACTGTTATGAATAAATCTTCATTGAACATGGTTGAGCATGTGTTCTTGTAGTAGGATAGAGTGTCTTTTGAGTATATACCCAAGAGTGGTATAGTTGCTTCTTGTGGTAGATCCATTCCTAACTTTCTGAGGAACTGCCATTTTGATTTCTATAGTAACTGTACAATCTTGTATTCCTTCTGGCAGTAGGGAGGTGTTTCCTCCTGCTCCCCATCCTACCCAGCATGAGCTGTCACTTGTATTCTTAATCATAGCCAGTCTGACAAATGTAAGATGGAATCTCAAAGTAGTTTAGATTTTTATTTTCCTAATGGCTAAGGACGCTGAACATTTCTTTAAGTGTTTCTCAGTCATTTGCATTTCCTCTATTGAGAAGTCTCTGTTTAAGTCTGTACCTCATATTTAAATTTGACTATTTAGTATTTTGATATCTAATTTCTTGAGTTCTTTATACATATTAGATATTAGACTTCTGTTGGATTTGGAGTGGATAAAACTATCATTCTGTAGGCTGCCTCTTTCTCCAGTTGATGGTGTCCTTTGCCTTACAGAAGCGTCTCAGTTCCATGAGGTCCGATTTATTAATTGTTGATCTTAGTGCCTGGGTTATCAGTGTTCTGTCGAGGAAGTTGTCTCCTGTGCCAATGTGTTCAAGGATTTTTTCCCCACTTTTTCTTCTATCAGGTTCACTGTGCCTGATTTTATGTTGAGGTCATTGATCCAGTTGGACTTGAGACTTGCGTAGGATGATAGATATGGATCTATTTACATTGCTCTATATGTAGACATCCCATTTGATCAGCACCATTTACTTAAAAAGGTCTCTTTTTCCAGTATGTATTTCTGGGTTCTTTATCAAAAGTCAAATGTCCATAGGTGTGTGGATTAATGCCTATGTCTTCAATTTGATTCCATTGATCAACATGTCTGTTTTTATGCCAATACTATGCAGGATTTGGTATGTGCATTTTTAATTCTACATAAAAAATTAAATGATTATATTGTTATGTGTTGTATATATTTTTAGAGATAGAGACAAAATTGTACTTTATGGAGTCAAATAAAATGGATTTCCACTGACTAGCCCTTACTGTCCATATGACTTTGTCCACTTCATGTATAGCCATATAAAAAATGCACATCAAAAAGAATATTTTTTTGGCTGATGAGATGGCTCAGTGGTTAAAGGTCCTTTTTGCATAGCTACTTGGTAGGTTTTTCTACATGAAGGTAGAAGGAAAAAGCTGACTCCCAAAAGTACCCTTGTGGGAAAGCTTCCTAAGGCATCTCTACCAGGAAACAAACCATTCCATTTTGGTAGGAAAATGGGGAGTCCCACAAACCTTATTATTTGAGTTTAGTAAACTCATATTCAAGGGTGGATAAGATGCTAGGTGGCCATCCTAGGTGAGGATGGCATGGGTTCACTGACTTTGTCCTTGTATTCAAAAGATGCCCTCTACTCTGGGTTCACTGTCTTTGTCCTAGTATTCAGAAGATGTCCCCTCCCCTGTCTGTATCTTTGCTTGAATCAGTTTTTGTTTTGTAAATCATGTTTGCAAACATAAAACAACTTTTTCAGCTGTCACAGAAACAACACACATATGAATTATCTGCAGTCTCTCAGTTAACAAAGCAATCAGTTATTCAATGGTGCCACTAATGACCTTGTGTACATACCTTTTTTATTTTATTTCTATGGTTTTAGAATCATGGCTTTTTTGTATAAGTTGTGTTCTTGTGTTCTATGCTTCATGGTGGCAAGATGGCTGCTATACCTTTGAGTATTAAACTGTATTCCTGGGCAGAAAAAAGAAAAAGAAGCAAGAGTATTTTGTTAACCCGAGGTCTATTATTTACCCTTCAAGCAACCACGCCCAATGGAAACAATGATAGAGATGCTGGACAGTGTTCTCCTAGAGCTTGGAATAGGCTCTATCCCCTACTGGTATTTTTTTCTGTTTCTGTTTGACTAGGAAAAAAAAAAGCCCCGTGCACCAGATTAGTTCTATATAAAGTTTCCAACTTAATAGCTGACTAGAAAATATTATAATCTTAGACCCTGCTGACTTGTACCCTGCCAAATTGAACCCCTCCATTAATCAATCAACTGCTCATTAAAATCCTCTGTAGAACCCATCATTAGTCCTGGAAACCAATCTTAACTATATCTAAGGGATGGTTAGAAATGTGCGAATTATTGATACCTCCTGTTCCTTGGACCTTTGAAGAGAGCAATGCAGCTTTAAATCTGTCAGAAAACTTCTTGTCGCATATTGTTTCCTTCCTCAGCTGCTCCTATGTATATTGCTGTCTGTTATCTTCCTGGTAACACACACAGCTTGGATGCTCCTTTTAGTTATGATGGGACTATGAGGAATAGGGCAGCTGAGAGCTGTTTTACAAGAAGATTCGGCAATCACTTTGCGGTAATGGATACTGGAGTCTGGCACATCCGTTCCAGTTTCTGCCTTGTTAAACATTGTAAACGCAGCTCCAGTATGCTTAGCTTCACATTATGGCCCTCTGGGAAGTGCAGGTTCGTGCATCTTTTCAACTGATGCTGAACAAGGTTCACTGATCTGAAATTCACATGCTGGCTGTTGTTTTGCACATTGAAGGCTACCTGGATACATGTTGATAACAAAATGTTACTTTATGTTTCTTCAAAGATGAATTATTACTGATTCATTATAACACAAAGCCCAAATTGATTCAGTCTGTAGACCATCCCAGAACCTTTCAAGGGATTATTTTCTATAGTTTAGAGGAAGGAAGCAAACATTTTGCTCATCCCATTTTGTAAATTCTTGTAGAAGCTAAATCAATTGGTTGTGAATTAGCACTTCAGCTGATTTTACATTAGAAATATAATGTAGTCACTGTCTAAATAAGATATTACATAAAATTTTAAATTTGAAAATAGTCTCCTGGTTTATCCTTTCCGACCATCAAGAATGCTTAAAATGTTGAAACTAAAGCCAAGGAGGTTTCTTAGATGATAGAGTGTATCACATACAGGATCAGAACTTATCCCCAGCACCATGGACAGGCTGGGACTGGTAGCAGGCACTTGGTAACTCCAGACCCAGAAGAACATATAGACAATGGGATCCCTGAAGCCCATTGGCTGTCAGTTTCACCCACTGGTGAGTTCCAGGTTCAGTGGGAGACCTTGTCTCAAAAAATAAAATGGAAAGATCGAGAAAGACACCTCATGTCAACCTCTGATGTGTTGCACTACACACATGCACACATACTCACACACCTGCACACATATGCACAAACGTGTGTCTACACTTTAATCATAGCACAAAATTTGTTGAAACTCTTCACAATGTGTTTTTTATGAAAAACATATGTTCAGGTAGTAACTATGTTCATGATTGGGGGAAAGAAATATGCCTAACTTTATAATGTAATATTTACTTTAAAATTTAGCTTCACATGTCCTGGGTGTTATGTTACATGTGTGTTATTTGGTCACATTAGACAGCTTGATTATTATCCTTAAAGAAACCAAGTTTGTTTATTCCTTCACAAAAAAATAATTGGCTTCTCTAATTCCTAAGGTTATTGTTTTCTATGAACTTAAGATAATACTTGTGAAATACTTGCTCCACATGTGAACTAACTTCCTGGGTCATAATTATTTACATCATGGCCAGAATTAACTAGATGTAGCTGGATCCCCAGGAAATACTGTGAGCTACTTTACAAAAGTAAAGGAGATTAGACATTGCCTTCAACTTGAACCGCAACATTTGTGCAGTCAGAAGACCCAAGACTAGCACTGGACTTCCCATGGATTAAATCTTCCTAAAATAACTTCCTGCTCATCCTAGTTGGTATAATGGATCTTTCCTCCATTTAATATAATTCAGCTATCAAGTCTTATAGTTCCAGGCATGGTGGCATACGTCTTTAATCCCAGCAAGGCCACCTTGGTCTACAAAGTGAGTTCCAGGACAGCCACGGCTATACAGAGAAACCCTATCTCGAAAAATCAAAGGAAAAAAAAGTGTTATAGGTTAGTCAGGTAATTGTTCCAAGCCAAATGCTAAATTGTGTATCTAACCTGGTTTGGGGGTTGACTATAGATGTTTCCGGTCACATTGAAGGCACCTTATTTCTTCTTCTTTTTTTTTAATATTTTTATTACATATTTTCCTCAATTACATTTCCAATGCTATCCCAAAAGTCCCCCATAGCGCCCCCCACTTCCCTACCCACCCATTCCCATTCTTTTGGCCCTGGCATTCCCCTATATTGGGGCATATAAAGTTTGCAAGTCCAATGGGCCTCTCTTTCCATTGATGGCCGACTAGGCCATCTTTCGATACATATGCAGCTAGAGACAAGAGCTCCGGGGTTCTGGTTAGTACATCATGTTGTTCCAACAATAGGGTTGCAGATCCCTTTAGCTCCTTGGGTACTTTCTCTAGCTTCTCCATTGGGAGCCCTGTGATACATCCAATAGCTGACTGTGAACATCCACTCCTGTGTTTGCTAGGTCCCGGCATCGTCTCACAAGAGACAGCTATATTTGGGTCCTTTCAGCAAAATCTTGCTAGTGTATGCAATGGTGTCAGCGTTTAGAAGCTGATTATGGGATGGATCCCTGGATACGGCAGTCTCTAAATGGTCCATCCTTTCATCACAGCTACGAACGTTGTCTCTGTAACTCCTTCTCTGGGTGTTTTGTTCCCAATTCTAAGAAGGTGCACAGTGTCCACACTTTGGTCTTCATTGTTCTTGAGTTTCATGCGTTTAGCAAATTGTATCTTATATCTTGGCTATCCTAAGTTTTGGGCTAATATCCACTTATCAGTGAATACATATTGTGTGAGTTCTTTTGTGATTGTGTTACTTCACTCAAGATGATGCCCTCCAGGTCCATCCATTTGGCTATGAATTTCATAAATTCATTCTTTTTAATAGCTGAGTAGTACTCCATTGTGTAAATGTACCATAATTTCTGTATCCATTCCTCTGTTGAGGGACATCTGGGTTCTTTCCAGCTTCTGGCTATTATAAATAGGGCTGCTATGAACATAGTGGAGCATGTGTCCTTTTTACCAGTTGGGACATCTTCTGGATATATGCCCAGGAGAGGTATTGCTGGATCCTCCGGTAGTACTATGTCCAATTTTCTGAGGAACCGCCAGACTGATTTCCAGAGTGGTTGTACAAGCTTGCAATCCCACCAACAATGGAGGAGTGTTCCTCTTTCTCCACATCCTCGCCAGCATCTGCTGTCACCTGAATTTTTGATCTTAGCCATTCTGACTGGTGTGAGGTGGAATCTCAGGGTTGTTTTGATTTGCATTTCCCTGATGATTAAGGATGTTGAACATTTTTTCAGGTGCTTCTCTGCCATTCGGTATTCCTCAGGTGAGAATTCTTTGTTCAGTTCTGAGCCCCATTTTTTAATGGGGTTATTTGACTTTCTGGAGTCCACCTTCTTGAGTTCTTTATATATATTGGATATTAGTCCCTTATCTGATTTAGGATAGGTGAAGATCCTTTCCCAATCTGTTGGTGGTTTTTTTGTCTTATTGATGGTGTCTTTAGCCTTGCAGAAGCTTTGTAGTTTCATGAGGTCCCACTTGTCAATTCTCGATCTTACAGCACAAGCCATTACTGTTCTATTCAAGAATTTTTCCCCTGTGCCCATATCTTCAAGGCTTTTCCCCACTTTCTCCTCTATAAGTTTCAGTGTCTCTGGTTTTATGTGAAGTTCCTTGATCCACTTAGACTTGACCTTAGTACAAGGAGATAGGAATGGATCGATTCGCATTCTTCTACATGTTAACAACCAGTTGTGCCAGCACCATTTGTTGAAAATGCTGTCTTTCTTCCACTGGATGTTTTTAGCTCCCTTGTTGAAGATCAAGTGACCGTAGGTGTGTGGGTTCATTTCTGGGTCTTCAATTCTATTCCATTGGTCTATTTGTCTGTCACTATACCAGTACCATGCAGTTTTTATCACAATAGCTCTGTAGTAGAGCTTTAGGTCCGGCATGGTGATTCCACCAGAGGTTCTTTTATCCTTGAGAAGAGTTTTTGCTATCCTAGGTTGTTTGTTATTCCAGATGAATTTGCAGATTGCACTTTCTAATTTGTTGAAGAATTGATTTGGAATTTTGATGGGGATTGCATTGAATCTGTAGATTGCTTTTGGCAAGATAGCCATTTTTACAATGTTGATCCTGCCAATCCATGAGCATGGGAGATCTTTCCATCTTCTGAGATCTTCTATAATTTCTTTCTTCAGAGACTTGAAGTTTTTATTATACAGATCTTTCACTTCCTTAGTTAGAGTCACGCAAAGATATTTAATATTATTTGTGACTATTGAGAAGGGTGTTGTTTCCCTAATTTCTTTCTCAGCCTGTTTATTCTTTGTGTAGAGAAAGGCCATTGATTTGTTTGAGTTAATTTTATATCCAGCTACTTCACCGAAGCTGTTTATCAGGCTTAGGAGTTCTCTGGTGGAATTTTTAGGTACTCTACCCAACTCATTCTATGAAGCCACAATTACTCTGATACCTAAACCACAAAAAGACCCAACAAAGATAGAAAACTTCAGACCAATATCCCTTATGAATATTGATGTAAAAATCCTCAATAAAGTTCTTGCTAACCGAATCCAAGAACACATCAAAACAATCATCCATCCTGACCAAGTAGGTTTCATCCCAGGGATGCAGGGATGGTTCAATATACGGAAATCCATCAACGTAATCCAGTATATAAACAAACTCAAAGACAAAAACCACATGGTCATCTCGTTAGATGCGGAAAAAGCATTTGACAAGATCCAACACCCATTCATGATAAAAGTCTTGGAAAGATCAGGAATTCAAGGCCCATACCTAAACATGATAAAAGCAATCTACAGCAAACCAGTAGCCAACATCAAAGTAAATGGTGAGAAGCTTGAAGCAATCCCTCTAAAATCAGGGACTAGACAAGGCTGTTCACTTTCTCCATACCTATTCAACATTGTACTTGAAGTCCTAGCCAGAGCAATTCGACAACAAAAGGAGATCAAAGGGATACAAATTGGAAAAGATGAAGTCAAAATATCACTCTTTGCAGATGATATGATAGTATATATAAGTGACCCTAAAAATTCCACCAGAGAACTCCTAAGCCTTATTTCTTCTTATAATCTTCTACCTGTCATTTTCATTTCATTTTTCTTTTTGTCTTATATATGCCAACTTTTATTTTTAACTGAAATATAAACATATAAGGATTGTGCATATTTGAGGGTAGCATATAATATTTTGATATTTGGATATACTATATAAGCATCCAATAAATTCTGATGAGAAGATAAATTCTGTTGGTGCTGTCAGATCCCATCTCCAAAGAGAAAAATGTACAGATTGATGGCATTTTTTCTCCCTCAATCTTTATTCTTATCAATTATATTTATCAGCTTCTGCTATCAATTTCCATTTCATGGCTTCTAAAGGAAGCATAGAAATACATTATGTTTTCATGGCAAAACTTTAAGCTGCATTTCCTACCCCAGAAAGTTCATTCCATTTCCTTGGCAAGGTAGGAGTCATAACTACTTAAAGGTGATTTTATTTTTAAAAGATGTTCTTTCACAGACCTTCCAAAGCCCTGAAACATTCTTGCAATCACAAATTCAGGAGACTAAAGCAAGAAGATATTGAGTTCAAGACCAACCTGGGAAATATATGAGATACTCCCTAGAATGATGGATTAGAGATGGTTGACACACAGGAACTATTTTGATAGCTTAATTATATACAGAAGTAATGTGTGTGAACTATACATTATCTGTTCTATGGAGTTTTTACTGTTCTTGATTTTACTTAAATCACCATTACATATTAGAGATTTTTCAGTCTAGGAAAACATCTACGGTATTAACAAGTTTTTACGCACACAAATGCTTTTTTGTTTTGATGATAGAAATCATCTCTTTTCTAGGGAAATCAGACAGTGGTGTTGTACACTGAGCAAGTAGAGTGCCTGCTGAGAGTTCATGGACATGCTGTTATTTTTGGGTAGATCATATTATGTTTTCTTCATAATGAAGAAGAAAGAGAAATTTACTATGTAGGAGCTACTTACCTCCCTTAAAGCTCTGCTAGGAGCCAATATCACGGCCCCATTTTAGATTTGAGATCCATAGCTAAGCATCACTCAGGAGCCATACTGCTGCTATAATTGAATGTTTTAATGTGAGTAAGTAAACTTGTTGATATAATGAGTTATATCTGCCTTGGAACCACAAGGCAGAAAGTTCATGTCAAAAAAAAAAATGGTTTGGGTGAGTGCCTTTTGAGAGCAAATAGTCTATTTTATCATCTGTGAATTTGGGGCAGGGACTTTTATAAGTAAAAACATCTATAATGAAACAAGATTCAATCATGGCAACACCTAGTCTTGTTTACTTCAGGGTTGTTAAGCTCTTTCTTGTGTACAAAGATGACTCCTGGGCTATTTGGAATTTTGCTGAAAGTGACTTCCTGCAATCATGCACAGACTTCTATTTTAAACATTAAGGTGTAGAGCCTGACCTAGCACAGTGCCAGGAGCCTAGCATATTTAACTATTGCTGGTACTTGGCTTTAGTACTAATGTCTAGAGTCAAGAAAGCAATGTGGTGTCTCTTACCCTTATTCTTGCATGCCTCTGTCATCACTTCTTATATAATTCCTTCTTTTAAGTTCTGTTATGTGTGTGAAAACAAAGACATGTTTAAAAAATTAAGTTAGCTTGGGGAAATTTTAAGAACCCAGCAAAATTCTTTGAGAGTACCCAGTATTTCAATTTTCATAGAAAATGCTCGATAGGCAGTGAATTCACATTAAAGTATCAATGACTGCTTTGAGTGATGTTGCTGTGAATAAAGCCACCATTTAATATTATCATTAAACTTAATAAATAGCAACATTATTGAGCAGTGCTAAAGTTCAATAGGGGATTTCATGTTTATTTTTCTTTGTTATTCTTAATTCATAGCTGTCTCTATCACAACCCCTAATCTACAGTTTCCCCTTGATGAGATAAGTGAGGTCATTACTGCTGCCTAAGGATGAAGATTATATGGAAATCAGAAGGGTCTTATGGTACACATAGGTTCAAAGTAATCTGTCTCACAAAGGAAGTATGGGAAAAATAAGCAAAACAACCCTGGTTTGTAGAGTTCACTACTCTTGGTGCATAAAACCTCCTGCGTGGCCAATTGCAAGCTGCTCATCAATCATACAGTTGAGAAGCCATGCATGTATTTGGTCTTGGAAGGGGATAGGAAACACTCCAAGACTAGAGATCACCCAGCAGGGGAATGTACTCAAAGCCTGAGCTTCTGAGTTTCTCTTTCCTGATGGAAACTGCAGAGAAGAAAGAGATTGCCAGAAATGTGCAGTCCTTTCTCAGATAATAAATTATGTACACAATTTACTTCACTGAACAGCTGAACAGTTTTGGCAAATATCCCTTGCTTCCAGGTTTTAAGGTTTTTATTTTTCTGTATATTAAATCACCTTCAAATCCCTTTCCTTCTTACATACCCTCTCAGATATTCCCCTTTCTCTTTATAATTCATGGCCTATTTATTTAATTGTTCTCACATATACACTTATGTATATTAATATATTACTAAATATATCCTCACCATTCTGTATAAAACTAACTGTGTGTGCCTTTTCAGGGCTGACCATTTGGTATTGGATAACCAGTTAGTGTGCCCTTCCTTAGAGAAGACTATTTCTCCAGTTCTTAGCATTCTTTAGTTGCCTGTAGTTCTTTTTGTAGGGTTGAGGCCTCTTTGGTGTTCCACTCTAGCCCTGAGCCCTGTCTACTTTAGCATGCCTGTTGTTGTCCTTGATCAGCTCATGTTTACACAGTTGTATTGGTGAGAATCTATGGATTTATATGCTGACATCCATAGGGAGACACAACTTCATAGGAAACTCCCTGATCTTCTTCCTTAACAAAGAAACTTTTCTTTTCCACAGGAGACCATTATGGAAAACCACAACCAATCAAAATACTCTCAGGGTTTTCTCAGGAAATAACTAGAGAATGGCAGAGAGGGAGGGAAGTTCTAAGTGCCTATAACAATCCTAACTATCTTTCTTTTGTGATCTTATGTCAGTTTTTGCTTGGCTGTTTTACACGTTTCTATGTTGCTCCTAGAATTCAACCATGAAGTTTCATTTTGTACAATTAATATGCTAGACACAGATTTCCTTTGCTTTTTTAAAGAGCGCATGTGTGTGATCCAGGGAGACACCCCATAAAGATCAAGGCATTTAATACACAGTAATTCAAAACTGACAACCAAACTTTGCTCTCCAAAACCCACATAAAGGTGAAAGAAGAGAACAGTATATATACAGTCATCTTCTGAATTTGCACGTTTGCCAACAATGCGCACCACACACACAATAACATGAGAGAAAATAATTTTAAGTGCAAGGATCCTTTGAAAACCAGGGCACTAGCAAACACTTCCTGAGTTTCTTTGTTCACGTTTTAGCATGTACAGAAGTTGACATGAGGTTACAGTCTTCACAGTCTCATTCGCTTATGAGGCTCAAGCAAGAATATTGTTTGAGCCCAGCAGATGATGGTAGAAAGCCAGGCACTTTGCTTTCTAGAAAATTCTTAGAGGGTGAAAATACTTGAATGGAATTCTTCATGGATCTTTGTGGTTAGGCTAGAGGTAAGGTTAATTAATGCTAAGAGCATATAGGCCCACAAAGAAAATATTAAGTAATGAAGAAGCCTTTTTGCATTTTTAATAAAATGGTATCAAAATTAACAACCTCATTTCTTAATATGCTTATTTTTTTAAAAAAATTTATCCACAGTTACTTATTGAGCTTAGAAAGAATTCAAGACCTAGTACTTAAAAAAATAATGCCACCTGACAACTAGTTTGTGGTATGATTTGAACACAATGTGAGAAAGTAGGCCCTTGTGGGCTAACCAGGAAACACAAGTAATGCTAATGCTCTCCTTCTCAAGTTGGGAAATGCCAGTCTTCCACTCCCATATTTCACACAGGATTAATTATGAAACATGGCCTTGCTCTCTATTTCTGTGGTGTGTAGCTGGCATGGTACTTGTCATTGTGCTAATGACTGTATTCCAGTTGTTTTGTTCAGGGTGCTAGCTCTGGGCAAGGGAGGCTTTCTGCTTGAGTATATTGGAAAAACACCTTCAGCATTTCTTTGAAGATTTGTGGTTCTCCTATTTATTAGTTTTCTTATGTTAGGCAAATTCATTTTTTTCTGAGTTTTAACTTCATCATTTGTGATGAATAACAATTTCTTAATTATAAGGCAAGCCTCATAAAGTTCTCCTACTCTCCCCTCTACTGCTTGGAAAGACAGAAATCCAAGTTGGTACCAAATTCCATCTGATATACCTCCATTCATCTTTGTGAACATATGCATGGACACTTGCATTTATACACAAGCTTCATGGCCTGGTTTATTTGTAAGTATTTCAGCATCAGAATTATACAACATTTGGATCAGCAAAGGAGGGGTCAGAAACTTTTATTGAGGTCCCACAGGTAAGGGAATAGATATCTTTTAACTCTTCTAGTTTAATATACTGTTCTTTTGAACTACTAAACATAATTTAACACTATTAAGAAGTAACACAAAATCATCATCGGGAAATCTTAGGTCCCCCAATTACTGGTAATTAAAAAGATATTTTTTGCAGAATCCACTTAGATTCATGTGAATTTTTGAATTCTATGGCTTCTGATTCTATTTGTGAGCTCAGACAATAGACTGTTGGCATCATCAGAATGGCTCATAATGAGAACATCCTGGCTGCATGATGAAGACCAAAAATTTGAGAGCTACATGTGAGTCTAATGACAAGTGATACTTGTCTTGCCTGTCTAGTAAAAGGAACAAATGATGACTTGTCTTCACAGACAGTAGGCATCTGCAGGGAAATTGTTATTTTCTTTGTGTTGAAGCCTTTCCTGCTTGGTTTTCAGAGTGTGAGCACACCATGATGGAGACTCTGTGTGTACTCCCATCCAGTAGAGCTACAGTCCCACTGCCTTCTGGAAAGTCTCGGAGGCTTACCTAAGCCCTCCCAAGTAGATTACATGTACCAAAAATATAGCAGCCATTTTGAAATGAATTTAGATCCCCAAAAGGTAGTAGGGACAGAAGGGGCCATGCTGTTGTAGGATCAATACCTTTTATTAAGTAATCAGATGTAGAATGATATAGAAATGAAAGCTGAAAGCATGATAACAGAAGGCGAGACAGAATGTGGACTCAGGGAGGAGCTCACACTTAGTCTCTCATGTGTTTTCATAGCTCATGTGAGAAACTCACTGAGGAGCTTAAAATATTGAGTTTGAAAGAATTTACTTTGGGATTCTAGTGATGTTTAACACATAACCTCATGCATACCAAGCATATTCTCTACTGCTACTCCACAATTCCAGTCTTGAATTCTGAACATTTTGACATAGACTTACTGTTTGCTCTTTGGAATCTGAACATCTTTTACTTATAACTTATGGTACAGAATAGTTGATAAAATAATGTAATGATGTTCATGTGATTCCTATATTCATTTATTTTACCCTAGGAACATGTTAATATTGTCCTTCTCTTACCTCTACATTCAAAAACACACACATTCTCTCTCTCTGTCTCTCTCTGTCTCTCTCTGTCTCTGTCTCTCTGTCTCTCTGTCTCTCTCACATGCATGTGCGAATGTACACACACGTAAGTGCTCACACTCAAATTTTATTTGGAACCATTTGCAGGAAGACAGTCATAGACATCATGGCACTTCAACTTTAAACAGTCTTTATTTTTAATGGCTATGACCACCACATTACATCATTTATAGAACTATAAGTTAACATTTAGTCAATAATATCACTCCATTGAAGAACTCATTTAATTTCCTTCAGTTTCCTAAAAATATAATTACTTGCTATTTTAAAAAGTGATTCAAAAATTAAATTAAACTTGCTATGTTTCTTTCGCATCCTTTGATTTATCGGAGAGCCTCTAACTTTTGCAAGCAATGCACTGATAGTCCCAGAGCTCCCGAGTGTCCTACATCATGTCATATACTATGGAACTTCTTGTTGATTCCTCAGTTTTGAGCTCAGAGCTTCTATTTGACAGGGGGAAATCCTAGCTGTTCTCAAGGACCTCTTAGCTGCTAATTGTTTAAAGTATCTTCCCATTTCTACCTCATATGAGTTCCCATTGTACTGTGGGGTGCAATGGGCATTTAAATTTTTTGGTTTGCTATTTTGAACTGTTATCCCTTTCATAAATGATGTTTGAAACCAAGACTGGACCATTATGGCTTTTTTTAAAAAAAATGAAGTCATTAGATGCCATGCCATTAGGACAGGCTCTTGGGTTGTCAGAGAAACCTTCAACTTATTCGGTGAAGCAACTATTAGCACCCACATAAGCCTCTCTGACTTGAAAATAAGTAGCAGACACAGGACAGATATGACAGGGGAGGCGAGCAATAAACTGGTATCTCAGGAACAAAGTGAATCCTCGTCTCAGAGCTGCATATGAGTAAATAGAACTGACAAATGGTTGTGGACCAAATTCTGACCTCCTCCTAGGTATCTTGTTAATTTAGTGCCTCAGGTTAGAAAAACAACCTTTTATGTTGTAGTCAGAATGGAACCTCTTTTAATGACAAAACTTCTATCTGATGAATGATGAATATCAAATGTTTTACCTCTGGATTGTCCCTTCTTACATTAATTTTGTAGGACTTCAAAATATGTGATTTTGAGAATTTAATATTGTTTGAATTTTTTTATTATGGGTACAGTCCCCTTTTCACAGTGAAGGTGCTCATGTCATGACATCATTGAAGTGTGTGTGTGTGTGTGTGTGTGTGCGCGCGCACGCACTCGCGCAAGCAAGCAAATAACTTTTCTAATGTGCTTCCTGGAATTTAACAGCAAGTAAAACCCTACCTCCTGTCTATAATTTCATTTCTAATTCATACTATAAATATCACTTGTTTTAACTTCCAGGCTCTCCTGAATGTGCTGCATAATTTTCTACTCTCTAATTAAAACTCCCTTTTAATATTCCCCCTGTAACCACAGGTAATGGAGAATTGGACAAGAAAGAAAAGAGCAAACAAGTGCTGCTTAGCATTTCATTAACTTCAGGGAAGCAAAGCAAAATAGTGCAGATATCTAGGAATCCGAAGATCTTTTTTTTTTTTTTTTTTTTAAGTTTCTTTTCCATATTTTATTTTGTGGAGTATCTGAAGTTAAATGTTGGAGAACAAGCTTGTTTAAAATACCTTGAATGTCAAAAAATTACTATTTTTACCAAAAAATGTATTATTTGGATATGAATCTTTAGATTGCTGAATTCTATTTTATTTTATTTTATTTATTTTATTTTATTTTATATTAGATATTTTCTTTGTATACATTTCAAATGCTATCCCAATTTTTTTCATTAGATATTTGACTGCTGAATTCTTAAGTTGGTGCAACTTGGAAGATACAAGACAGCTCAATATCCTCCATATTTATGTTTATTGGCCATTGATAATGGGAAAGGCTTCTTTTAATGTGGAGAGAGGCTACATGGGAGATTCTAGAAAATGAATGTACCAACTCAGGACCTTGTTTTTCCCTTTTCTTTTTTTTTTTTTTTTTTTTTTTTAATATTTTTATTACATAATTTCCTCAATTACATTTCCAATACTATCCCAAAAGTCCCCCATAGCGCCCCCCACTTCCCTACCCACCCATTCCCATTCTTTTGGCCCTGGCATTCCCCTATATTGGGGCATATAAAGTTTGCAAGTCCAATGGGCCTCTCTTTCCATTGATGGCCGACTAGGCCATCTTTCGATACTTATGCAGCTAGAGACAAGAGCTCCAGGGTTCCGGTTAGTACATCATGTTGTTCCAACAATAGGGTTGCAGATCCCTTTAGCTCCTTGGGTACTTTCTCTAGCTTCTCCATTGGGAGCCCTGTGATACATCCAATAGCTGACTGTGAACATCCACTCCTGTGTTTGCTAGGCCCCGGCATCGTCTCACAAGAGACAGCTATATTTGGGTCCTTTCAGCAAGATCTTGCTAGTGTATGCAATGGTGTCAGCGTTTAGAAGCTGATTATGGGACGGATCCCTGGATACAGCAGTCTCTAAATGGTCCATCCTTTCATCACAGCTACGAACTTTGTCTCTGTAGCTCCTTCCCTGGGTGTTTTGTTCCCAATTCTAAGAAGGTGCACAGTGTCCACACTTTGGTCTTCATTCTTCTTGAGTTTCATGCGTTTAGCAAATTGTATCTTATATCTTGGGTATCCTAAGTTTTGGGCTAATATCCACTTATCAATGAATACATATTGTGTGAGTTCTTTTGTGATTGTGTTACTTCACTCAAGATGATGCCCTCCAGGTCCATCCATTTGGCTAGGAATTTCATAAATTCATTCTTTTTAATAGCTGAGTAGTACTCCATTGTGTAAATGTACCATAATTTCTGTATCCATTCCTCTGTTGAGGGACATCTGGGTTCTTTCCAGCTTCTGGCTATTATAAATAGGGCTGCTATGAACATAGTGGAGCATGTGTCCTTTTTACCGGTTGGGACATCTTCTGGATATATGCCCAGGAGAGGTATTGCTGGATCCTCCGGTAGTACTATGTCCAATTTTCTGAGGAACCGCCAGACTGATTTCCAGAGTGGTTGTACAAGCTTGCAATCCCACCAACAATGGAGGAGTGTTCCTCTTTCTCCACATCCTCGCCAGCATCTGCTGTCACCTGAATTTTTGATCTTAGCCATTCTGACTGGTGTGAGGTGGAATCTCAGGGTTGTTTTGATTTGCATTTCCCTGATGATTAAGGATGTTGAACATTTTTTCAGGTGCTTCTCTGCCATTCGGTATTCCTCAGGTGAAAATTCTTTGTTCAGTTCTGAGCCCCATTTTTTAATGGGGTTATTTGACTTTCTGGAGTCCACCTTCTTGAGTTCTTTATATATATTGGATATTAGTCCCTTATCTGATTTAGGATAGGTGAAGATCCTTTCCCAATCTGTTGGTGGTTTTTTTGTCTTATTGATGGTGTCTTTAGCCTTGCAGAAGCTTTGTAGTTTCATGAGGTCCCACTTGTCAATTCTCGATCTTACAGCACAAGCCATTACTGTTCTATTCAGGAATTTTTCCCCTGTGCCCATATCTTCAAGGCTTTTCCCCACTTTCTCCTCTATAAGTTTCAGTGTCTCTGGTTTTATGTGAAGTTCCTTGATCCACTTAGACTTGACCTTAGTACAAGGAGATAGGAATGGATCGAGTCGCATTCTTCTACATGTTAACAACCAGTTGTGCCAGCACCATTTGTTGAAAATGCTGTCTTTCTTCCACTGGATGTTTTTAGCTCCCTTGTCGAAGATCAAGTGACCATAGGTGTGTGGGTTCATTTCTGGGTCTTCAATTCTATTCCATTGGTCTATTTGTCTGTCACTATACCAGTACCATGCAGTTTTTATCACAATTGCTCTGTAGTAGAGCTTTAGGTCCGGCATGGTGATTCCACCAGAGGTTCTTTTATCCTTGAGAAGAGTTTTTGCTATCCTAGGTTTTTTGTTATTCCAGATGAATTTGCAGATTGCACTTTCTAATTCGTTGAAGAATTGATTTGGAATTTTGATGGGGATTGCATTGAATCTGTAGATTGCTTTTGGCAAGATAGCCATTTTTACAATGTTGATCCTGCCAATCCATGAGCATGGGAGATCTTTCCATCTTCTGAGATCTTCTAGAATTTCTTTCTTCAGAGACTTGAAGTTTTTATTATACAGATCTTTCACTTCCTTAGTTAGAGTCACGCCAAGATATTTTATATTATTTGTGACTATTGAGAAGGGTGTTGTTTCCCTAATTTCTTTCTCAGCCTGTTTATTCTTTGTGTAGAGAAAGGCCATTGATTTGTTTGAGTTAATTTTATATCCAGCTACTTCACCGAAGCTGTTTATCAGGCTTAGGAGTTCTCTGGTGGAATTTTTAGGGTCACTTATATATACTATCATATCATCTGCAAAAAGTGATATTTTGACTTCATCTTTTCCAATTTGTATCCCTTTGATCTCCTTTTGTTGTCGAATTGCTCTGGCTAGGACTTCAAGTACAATGTTGAATAGGTATGGAGAAAGTGGACAGCCTTGTCTAGTCCCTGATTTTAGAGGGATTGCTTCAAGCTTCTCACCATTTACTTTGATGTTGGCTACTGGTTTGCTGTAGATTGCTTTTATCATGTTTAGGTATGGGCCTTGAATTCCTGATCTTTCCAAGACTTTTATCATGAATGGGTGTTGGATCTTGTCAAATGCTTTTTCCGCATCTAAGGAGATGACCATGTGGTTTTTATCTTTGAGTTTGTTTATATACTGGATTACGTTGATGGATTTCCGTATATTGAACCATCCCTGCATCCCTGGGATGAAACCTACTTGGTCAGGATGGATGATTGTTTTGATGTGTTCTTGGATTCGGTTAGCAAGAATTTTATTGAGGATTTTTGCATCAATATTCATAAGGGATATTGGTCTGAAGTTTTCTATCTTTGTTGGGTCTTTTTGTGGTTTAGGTATCAGAGTAATTGTGGCTTCATAGAATGAGTTGGGTAGAGTACCTTCTGTTTCTATTTTGTGGAATAGTTTGTGAAGAACTGGGATTAGATCTTCTTTGAAGGTCTGATAGAACTCTGCACTAAACCCATCTGGACCTGGGCTTTTTTTAGTTGGGAGACTATTAATGACTGCTTCTATTTCTTTGGGGGATATAGGGCTGTTTAGATCATTAACCTGATCTTGATTCAACTTTGGTACCTGGTATCTGTCTAGGATCTTCTCCATTTCATCCAGGTTCTCCAGTTTTGTTGAGTATAGCCTTTGGTAGAAGGATCTGATGGTGTTTTGGATGTCTTCAGGATCTGTTGTTATGTCTCCTTTTTCATTTCTGATTTTGTTAATTAGGATGCTTTCCCTGTGCCCTCTAGTAAGTCTGGCTAAGGGTTTATCTATCTTGTTGATTTTCTCAAAGAACCAGCTCCTTGATTGGTTGATTCTTTGAATAGTTTTTCTTGTTTCCACTTGGTTGATTTCACCCCTGAGTTTGATTATTTCCTGCCGTCTACTCCTCTTGGGTGAATTTGCTTCCTTTTGTTCTAGTGCTTTTAGGTGTGTTGTCAAGCTGCTAATGTGTGCTCTCTCTAGTTTCCTTTTGGAGGCACTCAGAGCTATGAGTTTTCCTCTTAAAAATGCTTTCATTGCGTCCCATAAGTTTGGGTATGTTGTGGCTTCATTTTCATTGAACTCTAAAAAGTCCTTAATTTCTTTCTTTATTCCTTCCTTGACCAAGGTATCATTGAGAAGAGTGTTGTTCAGTTTCCACGTGAAGGTTGGCTTTCTATTATTTATTTTGTTATTGAAGATCAGCCTTAGTCCATGGTGATCTGATAGGATGCATGGGACAATTTCAATATTTTTATATCTGTTGAGGCCTGTTTTGTGACCAATTATGTGGTCAATTTTGGAGAAGGTACCATGAGGTGCTGAGAAGAAGGTATATCCTTTTGTTTTAGGATAGAATGTTCTGTAGATATCTGCCAGATCCATTTGATTCATAATTTCTCTTAGTTTCACTGTGTCCCTGTTTAGTTTCTGTTTCCATGATCTGTCCATTGGTGAAAGTGGTGTGTTGAAGTCTCCCACTATTATTGTATGAGGTGCAATGTGTGCTTTGAGATTTACTAAAGTTTCTTTAATGAATGTGGCTGCCTTTGTATTTGGAGCATAGATATTCAGGATTGATAGTTCCTCTTGGAGGATTTTACCTTTGATGAGTATGAAGTGTCCCTCCCTGTCTTTTTTAATGACTTTGGGTTGGAAGTCAATCTTATCAGATATTAGAATGGCTACTCCAGCTTGTTTCTTCATGCCATTTGCTTGGAGAATTGTTTTCCAGCCTTTCATTCTGAGGTAGTGTCTATCCTTTTCTCTGAGATGAGTTTCCTGTAAGCAGCAAAATGTTGGGTCTTGTTTGTGTAGCCAGTTTGTTAGTCTATGTCTTTTTATCGGGGAGTTGAGTCCATTGATATTAAGAGATATTAAGGAAAAGAAATTGGTGTTTCCTGTTATTTTTGATGTTAAAGTTGGCATTTTGTTCTTGTGGCTGTCTTCTTTTAGGTTTGTTGAGGGATTACCTTCTTGTTGTTTCTAGGGCGTGGTTCCTGTCCTTGTATTGGTTTTTTTCTGTTATTATCCTTTGAAGGGCTGGATTCGTGGAGAGATAATGTGTGAATTTGGTTTTGTCATGGAATACTTTGGTTTCTCCATCTATGTTAATTGAGAGTTTGGCTGGGTATAGTAGCCTGGGCTGGAATTTGTGTTCTTTTAGTGTCTGTATAACATCTGTCCAGGATCTTCTGGCTTTCATAGTCTCTGGTGAAAAATCTGGTGTAATTCTGATAGGCTTGCCTTTATATGTTACTTGGCCTTTTTCTCTTACTGCTTTTAGTATTCTATCTTTATTTAGAGCATTTGTTGCTCTGATTATTATGTGTCGGGAGGTATTTCTTTTCTGATCCAGTCTATTTGGAGTTCTGTAGGCTTCTTGTATGTTCATGGGCATCTCTTTCTTTAGATTTGGGAAGTTTTCTTCTATAATTTTGTTGAAGATGTTTGCTGGTCCTTTGAGTTGAAAATCTTCATTCTCATCCACTCCTATTATCCGTAGGTTTGGTCTTCTCATTATGTCCTGTATTTCTTGGATGTTTTGAGTTAGGATCTTTTTGCATTTTCCATTTTCCTTGATTGTTGTGCCGATGTTCTCTATGGAATCTTCTGCACCTGAGATTCTCTCTTCCATCTCTTGTATTCTGTTGCTGATGCTAGTATCTATGGTTCCAGATTTCTTTCCTAGGGTTTCTATCTCCAGTGTTGCCTCATTTTGGGTTTTCTTTATTGTGTCTACTTCCCTTTTTAGGTCTAGTATGGTTTTGTTCATTTCCATCATCTGTTTGGATGTGTTTTCCTGTTTTTCTGTAAGGACTTCTACCTGTTTGATTATGTTATCCTGTTTTTCTTTAAGGATTTGTAACTCTTTAGCAGTGTTCTCCTGCAATTCTTTAAGGGATTTTTGTGCTTCCTCTTTATTGTCTTCTTCCTTTTTAGCAGTGTTCTCCTGCATTTCTTTAAGTGTGTTATTAACGTCCTTCTTGAAGTCCTCTATCATCATCAGGAGATATGCTTTTAAATCCGTGTCTAGCTTTTCCGGTGTGTTGGGGTGCCCTGGACTGGGTGAAGTGGGGGTGCTGGGTTCTGATGATGGTGAGTGGTCTTGGTTTCTGTTAGTAAGATTATTACGTTTACCTTTCGCCATCTGGTAATCTCTGGGGTTAGTTGTTATCGTTGTCACTATTTAAAGATTGGAGCAGAAGCTGTGTTCCACTCACCAGCAGTCTCTAAATCCTGCGGCGGGGGTCGTGGGTAGCTGACGGTACCCCGGTGCTGGTCCAGCCGGAAGAGGCCTGTGGTCCTACTCAGGCCGTTTTTCTGCTTCCCTAACTAATGCAGTCTCAGGTCCCGCGCAATTGGATTGGAGCAGAAGCTGTGCTCCACTCACCAGAAGTCTTAAGATCCTGTGGCGGGTGTTGTGGGCAGTTGGCGAGTGTCAGCAGACCCTGCGCCCCAGCTGCTCAGGTGCTTTTCTGACCAGAAGAGGGTTGTGGCCCTATGTAGGCCGGATTTCTCTCTCCCCAACCAGAGCAGTCTCAGGTCCCGTGTGATTGGACTGGAGCAGAAGCTGTGTTCCACTCACCAGCAGTCCCAAAATCCTGTGGCGGGGGTCGTGGGTAGCTGGCGGGTGTCAGGCAACCCTGCGCTCCCGCTACCCTGGCGCTGATCCGGCCGGGTGAGGCCTGTGGCCCTACTCAGGCCGGTTTCTGCTTCCCTAACTAATGCAGTCTCAGGTCCCGCGCAATTGGATTGGAGCAGAAGCTGTGCTCCACTCACCAGAAGTCTTAAGATCCTGTGGTGGGTGTTGTGGGCAGTTGGCGAGTGTCAGCAGACCCTGCGCCCCAGCTGCTCAGGTGCTTTTCTGACCGGAAGAGGGTTGTGGCCCTATGTAGGCCGGATTTCTCTCTCCCCAACCAGAGCAGTCTCAGGTCCCGCGTGATTGGACTGGAGCAGAAGCTGTGTTCCACTCACCAGCAGTCCCAAAATCCTGCGGCAGGGGTCGTGGGTAGCTGGCGGGTGTCAGGCAACCCTGCGCTCCCGCTACCCTGGCGCTGATCCGGCCGGGTGAGGCCTGTGGCCCTACTCAGGCCGGTTTCTGCTTCCCTAACTAATGCAGTCTCAGGTCCCGCGCAATTGGATTGGAGCAGAAGCTGTGTTCCACTCACCAGCAGTCCCAAAATCCTGCGGCGGGGGTCGTGGGTAGCTGGCGGGTGTCAAGCAACCCTGCGCTCCCGCTACCCCGGCGCTGATCCAGCCGGATGAGGCCTGTGGTCCTACTCAGGCCGGTTTCTGCTTCCCTAACTAATGCAGTCTCAGGTCCCGCGCAATTGGATTGGAGCAGAAGCTGTGCTCCACTCACCAGAAGTCTTAAGATCCTGTGGCGGGTGTTGTGGGCAGTTGGCGAGTGTCAGCAGACCCTGCGCCCCAGCTGCTCAGGTGCTTTTCTGACCGGAAGAGGGTTGTGGCCCTATGTAGGCCGGATTTCTCTCTCCCCAACCAGAGCAGTCTCAGGTCCCGTGTGATTGGACTGGAGCAGAAGCTGTGTTCCACTCACCAGCAGTCCCAAAATCCTGCGGCGGGGGTCGTGGGTAGCTGGCGGGTGTCAGGCAACCCTGCGCTCCCGCTACCCTGGCGCTGATCCGGCCGGGTGAGGCCTGTGGCCCTACTCAGGCCGGTTTCTGCTTCCCTAACTAATGCAGTCTCAGGTCCCGCGCAATTGGATTGGAGCAGAAGCTGTGCTCCACTCACCAGAAGTCTTAAGATCCTGTGGTGGGTGTTGTGGGCAGTTGGCGAGTGTCAGCAGACCCTGCGCCCCAGCTGCTCAGGTGCTTTTCTGACCGGAAGAGGGTTGTGGCCCGAAGATCTTTTAAGTAAGCCAGAAATCAAGGTTTCTTTCTTTCCCTCCCCAACCCCCTGCCCCTGTGATGATGTCAAAAGTTGGGTAAGAGGAGAACAGGGAGGAGACACACATGCAGAAGCAATGGGTTTAAAGGGCCTGTTTCCATATGAAGCCAGGCTAGACATGAAAAGGATCACAGAAATTGTAGTGGTGTAACCTGTGTAGAGTTGGCCTTTATTTTTCTGTTTTTTCTTTCGGTGTCAAATTCCAACCAGAGAGAAGGTATCCAATGCTTCTTGTGTGCGCTCCAGCATACTGGGGTAGGCAGGGAAGGTGATTGAGTTTGGTAGAGTGCTGTTTCAGGAATTTCTCATTTTCTTTTCTTTCTTTTTTTTTTTATTAGTTATTTCCTTTGTTTAGATTTCAAATGTTATCCCATTTCCTAGTTTCCCCTCTGAAAATTCCCTATCACCTTCCCCCTCCCCCTGCTCCCCAACCCATCCACTCCCATTCCTAGCCCTGGCATTCCCCTATCCTGGGGCATAAAGCCTTCACAGGACCAAGGGCCTCTCCTCCCATTGATGACAGACTAGGCCATCCTCTGCTACATAGGCAGCTAGAGCCATGAGTCCCACCATGTGTTTTCTTTGATTGGCGGTTTAGTCCCAGGGAACTCTGGGGGTACTAGTTAGTTCATATTGTTGTTCCTTCTATGGGGCTGCAAACCCCTTCACCTCTTTGGGTACTTTCTCTAGCTCCTTCATTGGGGACCCTGTGCTCTGTCCCATGGATGATTGTGAGCATCCACTTCTGTATTTGTCAGGCACTGGCAGAGCCTCTAGAAGACAGCTTTATCAGGCTCCTGTCAGCAGGCGCTTGTTGGCATTCACAATAGTGTCTGTGTTTGGTGGTTGTTTATGGGATGTGTTCCCATGTACACAAGCTGCTTTCAAAATAATTCAGTAAGCTCAGAAAATGACTAGGCTCAAAGAAGAACTCAGATAATAAGGTCCAGGTCAAGTAGCTTTTAATTTACTCATGGTTTGCTCTAGGAAAATTTATCTAATTTACATATCAATTTGCCCACCTTAAAATATGAAAACCATAATTCAACTTTCTGTATATGATCATATTAATAATTTATTTAATATACTTTAAATATTACTAAACATTCAACAAGCTCTTTTTACTATGTATTTATGCTAAATAGAAATGTTAACAAATTCCTTATCAATGTTTGAAAAAGTATGAACATGTTGGCCAACAAATGAGTGCATCAAAGACCCCATCTTTAATTGTATTTTCAACTTTATTTTGTTAAATTATTTAAATCCCTTTTTATAGGCATAATGTATTTATCAAAAGACTTTCATGTCTCTCTCTGTTACCCTCCTCACCAACTCAACATAAGACACACAGGGGATACTTTAAAAGGCTAACACAGAAGGGTAAAGGAACTCTCTATACAACCCAGAGGGGAAAACTACACCTTCTCTTAGCATCCTGTCTGAAGTCACAGATGAAAACAAACAAACAAACAAACAAACAAACAAACGACACATAGAGGAAGCAGCTGTGGCTATCCCTGCTTCTGAGGGTTGGAGGTACAGGAAATACAATGGGAGTACAGCGCAGCACTGATGGAAATCACCGTTCTCTCTTCAAAGTCTATACAAGGTAGTTAATTCTAGAGCCATGGATGAGTGACCATGTCCACAAACACAGATTCATGGTTGCCAAATACTGTATTATACTGTGTGAGTGGTTGCATGTGATTTCTGCCAGTTACAGAATTATAGTATTTCTAAAATATTAATACAGGGTGATACATAGGTAGGTGGTTACAGCAAGTGTGGAAAAGTCTGCTATAGTTTTAGATGTTGTCTGATCACACTGTTAGCTTTTGGATTGGTGGAAGCTAATGTCAAGAGCACACTTTTAGATTTTGATGGTAACAGTGGTGTTAGGTTAGATGCAGATGTGGGTAATGTATGGCTTTCAGAGGGATTAAAAATAGTCCTAAACAAAATAGCATTGGTCTGCAACATGTTAACTCTTGATACATTTTTGTTGTTGTTAGATATTTTATTTATTTACATTTCAAATGTTATCACCTTTCCTGATTCCCTCCCTCCAGAAACCTCATATTCCATCCCCCCTCCTACTGCTTCTATGAGGGTGTGCCCCCACCCACCCACTCCTGCCTCCCCACCCTCGCATTAGTTGTAGAATATAGTCATAAACCACATGAGCTGACTTCATATTGAGCAATTTCATCTACGTGTCTCCTGATTTCTTCATCTATAACATAAGTGTATCATTAATAACCAGATCGCAAAGTTGTTTCAAAGGAGTAACAGAATTATTTTTTTTAATGGCTCCAAATTGCCTTGTGGCTAGTTCTAATAAAGCACTTTGGAAAAAGTTTCATAGTATTCTTCATGGAGAACCATTGCAAACCACTCTCTTTTACAAGTCATTGAAATCCAGTTGGGAATTAATGATGGCCATTATCATAGTCTCTCCATCTCACCCCCAAATAGTTCTCAAGCTTGTAGTGAAGTTCTCTGGTCTCTCTAAGAGGAAACTACACACTGCTGGAATTTCCTCTCACTGGAGTTATCCCTCACTTGATCAAACCCAATTTATATCAACATTCATCTGGAGATCGCACCTTGGGTACCATGGCTGTGCTCCTTGCAAACGCCCCATGGAAGGTAGTGTTCTTCCATTTTGATAAAACTATGAAGCATCAACTTACATTGCACATTCATCTTCATAATTTTGCACTTGAATGAATAAATGGTTCTGTGAATACTGGTGCATAGTATTAGGCTAAATACGCCGAGTGATAAAACTGACAGGAGTAGATGGAAAGAGTGGAGATTTTATGAACTACAATCATAGGTTCTTTTAAAAGTACTCTGACCTTTTTCCACTGTTACTGTGAAATGAAGGTCAGGCTTAAATGTCCTTGTTGATGGTGTCTGCCTCTCCTCAAGATTATCTACTGTTGATGATTGCAGTTAATAACGAAAAGGTTGTAAGGAAAGAACAATGTGTAGAAAAATAAGTAGAAACTCTAAAAATGTAACCATTCAAAATAAATATCTAATTTTAAGAGAATCTTCTTAACTGAAGAATATATTGACAAAACTCACTATGTATTCTTATAGAAATTCATATTCACATGTAATATGATGATCAGACATGGGATTGGAAACCCCTGGTAGATTCCCATAAGAGGCAGACATCTTTGCCTTTGTTTGAAGAAAGAACTTATCCAGTTTTCTTTGTTTTCAATTGTATTCCATGAACTAGTGGCACCAGAAATCACCTGATAGTTAAAAACTACATCAGACTGGTGAACCTTTTCTGGGCTCCTGAATTAAGTCCCATAGAGCTAAGGCCCAGACTCTGGTTTTAGTGCATCTCTGTAGAGTCAGACAAAAAGATGATGTGAGCCCTGTCTATAGTTTCACACTCTCCCCCTTAGATGGTGCTGGGCATGCATGCCAGGGCCTTACTTTACAGCCTGTGTTATTTTGAACTATGGGTACAAAGAGTCAAGTGTCTTACAGTCCACATATTTTTGCTCCATGGTCATAGACACATGAAAGTCTCTGTTTTGCTTTTTCTCTTTTTCTTAATGTCTTTTTATCTCTGGTCACAGCTTCCTTGCTCCTTCCCCAACAGACAGGGCCTCATTGCTCATGTTGGTGTGTATCTTTCCTCCAAATCAATATCACTGTGTTTACACCTTCCTGCTTCAATGCTTCTAACAGTTGCTGGTCTATAGGACTCCTTCAATCCTCTTGGAGTTGTCAGGGCTGCTTGCTTCAGTTGCTCCTGCCAATATACACATCATAATCTGCTTCAGGCAGAGTCACCACTTGCTGGTTCACTCTGAAGGCTTTGTGCCTACTCTCACCTTGTAATCTCTTTATAAATCTGGATTTGAAACCATTCTCAGTGATGGAGTTTTCAAGCTAGCTGGGTAACAAATATTCAAGGAAACCACAATTCGGTGGAAAATGCCCTTAAATTGTTATAGAATGAATTGTGTCTGGGGTTCCTTCAATCATGTTTCCCAAATCATGACTTAGGAGTCTTTAAAAATATTCTCATGTACTTTTGATCCAAGTGGTGGTTTTCTTATTCACATTTGGCATGCGATTTTATTGCCTTGTTCTCTGGAGCCATTAGTAATTTGCTAATTAACCTAAGTTACTAAGGAATTATGATAGTCACAAATCTGTCTTTACTAATACAAAACATGTACCTTTTGCTAGAAGACACTATTTCACCATGAAATATGCACTCAGTTCAAAGCTCACTGTGTATTATGAAGTATTCATTTCAGGGGATCAAGAGTGAAATACTGTGCTTGAACCAACTCTTATCTGGTACAGACATCAGGAAGGAAAGTCACTTTAAGGGACTGTGTGTGTCTCTGTGCCTTTCATTCTACTGGTATTAGAAACGTATTCACTTGCACCTCCAAGCATTCTGGGGGTAACATTCTCTGTTTCCAAAATAATCCTCTTGGTAGGACTAAATTAATTTATGCTGTTGACGAGATAGAACCAAACCCATTAGCATATCATCGATAGAGGTGAGTCCAAAGTAGAGGACCAACCATCCCCATAATATATCCTCTGTCAAGACTTGCTGAATCTAGCAAATTCTAGACAAATGATGGTGGCAGGTGTTTGGCAAATATTGATGCTGTACAAGATTTATAAAGCTGTGTTAAAGGAAGCATGCAACTCTAATTTAACTGTGTCTGTTTAAACTACCCAGCTGGGCATTGAGAAATGCCAGCCATTGAATATGATCTTTCAGGTGGCTCAGCCTGTTTCACCTGGCAGCCTGCTGAACTAGTTTATAAATGAAGCTCTGTGTGCTTACCGAGCATTTGCCCATCCAGTTCTTTTCTACAGACCTCATTTACTCTTGCTTTATTTTCTGATCTGAAGACTTTAACTCTACTAACAGACCCCATCCATATTCATTCACTTTGTCAAGTGATACTCAGAGTAGGATGTAGTACTTCTGGGCTATTTGAGCATCTTACACACACACACACACACACACACACACACACACAAACACTGAAATCTTTCTGTTATTTCCTTTAATTCCCCCTTTTAACTGAATATGATGCCAATTTCTCAATATTTTCATTTGTGCTTTGCCTTTACATTTTAAGTTTTATTTCCTTTTTTAAAAATATAAATTATTTTTGACAACTTTATATATACATGTAATCTATTGCTCTTCATTTTTACTTCCTGTATATGTATTTTTTTTCTGTGTATATACACACACATATATATTCAATATGTGTGATGTATGCAGGTGCGCATGAACATCTATGTGTATGCACATGTGTGTTTAGGCCTAAACATGATGTCTGGTGTCTTCCGTGTTTTCCACTTTAATTACACAGACAGACTCTTACTGAACCCAGAGACTGTTTGTACCAGCTGGTCTAAATAGCCAACTTGCCCCAGTGATGCCCATTTTTACTCCTGAGTGCAGAGATTACAGGTGGCCACCATGGTTGCTAAGCTTTTACTTGTGTTCTTAGAATCAAACTTCAGTCCGTACTCTTTAGCAGCAGGCATCATATTCACAAAGCTCTCTCTGGAGCCTATCCATGCATTTCTCTTTCTTTACAAAATATTGACAGGTATTAGTGTCCAACTGTATGTTTGTATACTACATGTGTGCCTGTTGCTTGTAGAGGACAGAGGAAGGGGGAATTGAATGCCCTAGGACTGGCGTTATAGATAGAGCCATCCTGTGGGTCCTGGGACTCAAACTCGTCCTCTGGAAAAGCATGCAGTGCTCTTAACCACTGAGCCATATATCCAGCCCTGTTCATGCATTTCTTGATTTAGGCTTCACATACACTTCTCATGGGCTAATCAACAAATCATGCAATCATTGAATAGCCCCAAGACAAGAAGATTATGAATGGCTTTTGTGCTCTAGAAAGCCAGGTCGTTGAAGCATCTTGCGCTTCTTACATGTACTCATAAGTCTCTCATACTTTAACAGGAAGTACCTTTAGCCTGGACATGTGTTTCCTTCCCCCTTTCTCATGATTTTCCTTGTTTGTTTGTTTGTTTGTTTCTATCTATCTATCTATTCAATACTTAAGAACAATGACTACAGTTATACATTTTTGCACACTTCTCATTATTTTTCCCTATATCAATATCCTTATAGCACAATTTAATTACTGCATACAATTTTAAAAGCATCTATCAGATCTTATAGAAAGAGAAAATGATTGAACTATATGATGTTTGCTCTCAACTAGTATGAAACTCTACAACCATGTGCTGGCTGGTTTTAGGCAAACTGTATACAAGCTAAAGTTACCTGGAAAGAAGGAACACTGTTGGGAAAGCCTCCAGCAGATTGGCTTGTGGGCAAGTTTATAGTTCATTTTCTTGATTGATGATGGAAGTGGTAGGGCCTAACCCATTCTGGGCAATGCCACCCTCAGGCTGGTAGCCCTGGGTGTTAGAAGAAAGATAGATGAGCAAACCATGAAGAACAAGCCAGTAAGCAGCAGCAACATTTCTCTGTGGCATTCGTTCTTATCCTATGTGTCAAAACCCCTTTGGCAAACCTTTATCTCCCAAATTATTTACATTATGATTAATAACAGTAGCAAAATTACACTTGTGAAGTAGCAATGAAAATAATTTTATGGATGAGGGTCATTACAACCTAAGGAATTATATTACTGGGTCACAGCATTGGAAGAGTTGAAAACCACTGCTATATGGCCTCTGTATACATTTCTGCACCCAGAGTTCCTTTGATGATAAGAACTATTAGCTTCAAAATGAAATAAACATTTTCCTCCTCAAGTTGGTTTTATTTATGATGTTTTATCACAGTGAGAGACACATTATCTAAGACAACCTGTAACTTACTCTCATGCAATTAAAAATATTCATTAAATAAATATATGTTATTAGAAACCATGATACATGTGTAGGGCACTAATTAACTTCTCAACAAATAATGTATGATCTATGTGGAATTTTTTTTTCTTTTGTGTAATGCTAGGGCTTAGGTCACACCAATGAAAGACAAGCTTCCAATCAATAAACTATAATTGGAATCCAGACATGTTATCAATTAAATTGAAAAAAACAAAAAACAAAACAAAAAAAAACCCTCTGTATTTAAGCCTTTTCAGAATATCCTGTTCACTTTGAAGTCAATGATGACCTCATTCAGATGGAATGATGCTAGGTGACCTCACAGCAAGTGCTCTTGCTTCAGTTGTATGTACTCAGTAGGGAAGGTGTGGCAAGGATTCAGAAGACTAAAGAATTTTCTTCAGTGCTTAGAAGGCAGTAAACAACATAGTCCTCTAGTAGTTTTTCAAAAAGAAGTCAGGAATTGAGGTCTAATGTCAGGTACTATTTGATTCTGTACCATGTGACTTTGTAGTAAATGAGCTTACGTCATTGTCCACTCTCTTGTTAAGCTGCAGTGACTCATAGGTGGAGAGATGTGATAAAAAGGAAGCTTCGTTTCCTGCATCCCTCAAGATCATCCAAGAAATTCATGAGATGTGAAGAAGCGTGTACTTGACTCACTACCAAATTAAAATTTAGTTAAAATTTGTTCAACAAAATTAGTTAATTTTTCTTGATGCCTTGTCCATTTCTCTTGCAAAGATGATTTTTCCCCCTTTAGTGTGGTTGTAGGTTTAGGGATAAAGAAACTAGGCTACCGTATCTTATAAGTTATTGAACAATGGAGGTAGATTTAGAAGCTGTAACTAAAGATTCGCAAGCAGATAAGAAAAACAATGGAGTGTAAATAAAAATACAATGAACCAACAAACAAAAAACCCTGAAACATGACAAGTGTATCAAGTTACCATCAATGCACCAAGGGTGGAAACCCCAATATATGTATTTTAAAGTTATTTAAGACCAAATGAAAGAAACACACCACATGTGTTCGGTTCATTACATCTGAAACTGTTTGAGCTGAGAGTGAAGATTTTTGGGAGAAGAAACTCATATCTTTCTGTGAATTTTAATATTGTATATTCAACCCCACTAATGCCACTTAAATAGTATTTGTGCAATTAATACTTATTATGTATTATTTGTTTACCACATATAGTCCTATGTGCTTGAGATATATTAGTGAATAAAGCAGGCAGGCTTCTGTCTTCATGAAGATTACAAGTAGATAGTGTCAGACAGTAAAGAATAAACAAGTAAATAGTATGCCACAGGAGAAATTGGTAGGTATCATTCAAAGTAGAACAAAGGACACTGGAAGCAGAAATTATATCGTGTAATAAAGTGTTCGTTCAGGTGAAGCCTTCCTTGTGAGGAAAGGCATATGTGGAAATATTAGGAAGAGGATGGAAGTATTTCTATTAAAGCAGTTGGTTACCCCAAATTTAAGTGCAAATGCTTTTAACTTATAGTGGACATGTATTTTGTGAAGTGACATTGTTAGGATGCTTTCTGGTTCTGCACTTAACAGTGCCATGGTACTGGATGGTATTTAAGGAAATACTGCAATGAGGACAGCAATTGTATTCAGACATTAGTTTTATTACTGTCATCTATACTTACTAGGTATGGGTAATTTTTGAGCAAGATGTTTAAAAACAAGTAAGCCACAAATTACCAGACAGCAAAACTTTTGAAAACATAATGACATTTATTTCGATATATATCAAGCATAGACTGTATGTTGTCTGTAAGCTTGCTGTTGTAACCTGTGAAAATGGTTTCCTGTTCCCTTGATCCAGAATGCCCTACCAAATCAGGCAAGTTAAGAGGTTCAAATTACCAAGTTTACTCTCAGGATATCCATGAAATGCCCCAGGCCATCAAGGGTATGCTTATCAGAAAAACCACTAAGTACTAGAAAGTCACTTTAAAGGTTAAAGGAGTCATTCCTGGATATGAAAGTAGGTTGGTATTCCCAGGTGGAACAGTAGGGCTCAGGCACCGGGTTGAGGTTCAAACACAATGCTAAATCATTGATGTTTATGTTTTAAAATCCAGAGAGTGCTGGTCACAGGGGTTTAGACATGTATTCTCTAATCACTGAACAACCAGATGAACAAAGCACCTAAGATTGAACTTCCAGGGCTCATGGTTGGATCAACCCACATGTGTAATCCCTCCCCCTGCCCTAGTGTGATTGGCACCAAGAAAGAACAAATCACTCCAAAGTCAGAACGGGAGGGTTCACCAAAGAAACAGATCATAGAAAGAAACTCCGGAAACAAAACGTATGTGATGAGAATGAATTCTGCATTAAATAAATGCAAAGCAAAGTTAGAAAGTAGGGCATAAAGTGGACATGCTGTTGCATGAAATCAGAGCACTCAAGCAGCTGAGGCAGGAGGTTTGCAACTTCAAGGCATGCCTGGGATATATAACAAGACCTCACTAGAATATTTTAAAAGAAAAGAAGGAAGGAAAAAAAAGAAAAAGATGGCTCAGTATTTAGACTCGCTTGCCATCAAGCCTAAAAACCCGAGTTCAGTGCTGAGAACCTACATAGTAGACTGTAAAATGGGAGAATTGACTGCCACAAGTTATCCTCTGACCTCCTCATGTCTTCTGTTATACATGCACGTGTGTACACATGCTCATGTGCGCACACACACAGGGGTGGGGGGTAATAATAAGTATACAAACAACAAAGAAATATAAAAAGAAAGCAAAAACTGAAAAATAAGGTTATGTGGTCTTCAACTGTGGCGATGATTGCAACCAGCATACATTAATTTGTAAATATAAGGAGAAAGCATCTGGCATTCTGAAAGTAAAATACATATTTGCAGTCTTCTGATTCTTTTCACAGGCTTCCCTTATTCACACCCTACTTATATAATATGTAGTCTGTCTTAAAGCTTAAATTTAACTCTATGTTTAATTTCTTTCATCCTCTTCTGATGCCTTGTAAGTGGCAATGGAAAATTCTGAAGTCTAATGTTTTTAATCTCTTCTGATATTTTGTGTGTTAGTTTGAATTACTGACTAATTAGCTTAAAAATCCAGGTCCTGAATTTATGTCCCACCAGCGGTGTGGCCTTGGGAATTTTGCTAAACTTAACAGGACCTGTTTCTGTAACAGTAAACTATGAGTAAGCAACTCTAAGAAAAGCCAAATAAAACAATGTACCCAAAGAGAAAAGCACACCACAGATATTTAATCATTATAATCAGATTCATCTCTTACACTTTTAAATTAGGCAATGCCTAAATAAACTAGGGAAGAAACTAAAAAACAATAGTTACGTGTTACAGTAACCAAATAGTTTTTATGTATTTTATTTTATTTTATATCATGGTGAGTCTAAGAAACAAAAGATCTTATATGCTGTAGAAATTCTGGAAGCTGATACTAGAGAGGAAGAACTTAAAATGGACCACAAAGGAAGTGTGTGCTTTGGATTGGAAAGGAAAGAGATGAAGCCAAAAGACAAACTATGAAGATCAGTGATGCCAGTGGGCAGAGGCTGCCTGTGGAAAGAACGATTTAAAGTTTCTTGTCTGACTACTCTCTTGTAGTGATAATGTACTTCACTAAAGATTTCTATAAGGAAAAAAAAAATTCGCTTGCTGATAGGATGCTCATAAAATAGGTATTTGCTTCTTTTTCTTTTATATTTGAGTGGCTGTTTATTCGTGAAAAGCTGATGTACAATGTCCTCTTTTTGCTAGGAAACCTGGTCCCTTGTTTATTCAGCATACACATCATCATATGGCCCGCCTGTATCCAGACATGGTTACAGGGCATGCTTGCAAGTGTTTTCCCATACCAAGATTTTTTGCACAACCCTCACAGATTTGAAGTCTGTCACAAATGGACTTTCTAAAACGATGACATCATGTTGCATATTATTGTCATCATTAAGGTGCAATGCATGTAATAAATGTGGCAATTCTTTCTTCCACCTCCTGCATCGCTACTGCTGAATCCAGAAGACATTAGATTTTCAGCTACTGCTGAATCCAGAAGACATTAGATTAGTCGATGCCATCTGTCCTCACAGAGGGAACCCCTGCCCAAACTTTAGAGTGTTATTTTTGACCGTCTTGAATTTCAGTTAAACGGAATGGCATAGGATGTGACCATTGTGCAGATCTCTTTTATTTGTGATTTTTGTATGTGATGTTTTCTTTCCTTTTTGTGTAAAGAGTAATCTGTTGTTTGAATTATCTTCTATTTTCAAAGATTTGAGTAGTTTTTAGCTCTGCATTGTTATGAATGTTGCTAATGGTATGCATTACATGTGGCTATCTGGGCATATGTGCTCATTCGTCTTGGTATCTATCTAGAAGCTGAATTGCATTTGTAGATATTGGCAAGCAGTTCTCCAAAGTGGCTGTGCTCCTTTGCACTCTCACTGGCTGTGTGTGTGTGTGTGTGTGTGTGTGTGTTTTAGTTATTCTTTTATCATTTGCTTTTCATACTCAGAGGATCATTTTACCTTCAACTTAGTCTTTTCAGAGATACAAGGTAGCCGGGCGTGGTGGCGAACGCCTTTAATCCCAGCACTCAGGAGGCAGAGGCAGGCGGATTTCTGAGTTCGAGGCCAGCCTGGTCTACAGAGTTCCAGGACAGCCAAGGCTACACAGAGAAACCCTGTCTCGAAAAACCAAAAAAAAAAAAAAAAAAAAAAAAAAAAAAAGAGATACAAGGTTACACAATGAAGAATTAATAGTTGTTTTTCAGTACTTTTGTCCATGAGAGATTGTCTTTTAAAGGAGTTTTAAAACAAGTGTGGTTCAGCTTGCTTTAGTGAGACTCTGTGAAAAGAACATAAAAGACCTGCATGACAGACATTTCATGTGCTTGGACAGTGGTGGCCTACAAAGACAGCCAGGATCGAGGAAGATAAACCACCCATTGCAGGAGCTAAAGGGCTGACACGTGGGATCTTTTCAATAATCAAAACATTTTGCATCTTGTTTGTTGTTATATGACATATACACTTGGTCAAATCTTAGAGAATTATAGACCAAAATGATATTGGTTGTTAATCTAGCTATTTCACTAATTTACACTCAACCTTTTTATTATTATTATTACTACTACTATTATTATTTTATTAGATATTTTCTTCATTTACATTTCAAATGCTGTCCCCCCCCTCCGCCTGCTCCCCAACCCACCCACACCTGCTTCCTGGCCTTGGCAATCCCCTATAGTTGGGCATATGATCTTGGCAAGACCAAGGGCCTCTCGTCCCATTGATGGCCGACTAGGCCATCCTCTGCTACATATGCAGCTAGAAACACAACTCAGGTGCGGGGAGGGGGGGTAACTGGTTAGTTGATATTGTTGTTCCTCCTATACAGAGACACTCAACCTTTATGTTAAAAAAATCAAAATCAATTTCTCTCTCTCTCTCTCTCTCTCTCTCTCTCTCTCTCTCTCTCTCTCTCTCCCTCCCTCCCTCCCTCCCTCCCTCTCCCTCTCCCTCTCTTTCCTCTCCCTTTCTCTCTCTCTTCCTTTCTTCTCTTACATCTTCTTGTACATAATCCAAAAATAACTTGAAATTTATTTTATACAGACATTGGATAAGAATGTAATTCCATTTTAAAGAGACTACAATAGGTAGGTTTTAGATAGATAGATAGATAGATAGATAGATAGATAAATAGATAGATAGAGACAGACAGACAGACAGACAGACAGGAAAATTTGAAGTCAAAGTGGGTAGATCATGTAAAAAATGTACAAGATATCTTGAACCCGGTTTTTTTGTTTGTTTGTTTGGCTGGTTCGTTGGTTTGGTTTGGTTTTTGTTTCTTTTGTTTTCAGTTTGTTTGTTTGTTTTTTGAGACAGGGTTTCTCTGTATAGCCCTGGCTGTCCTGGAACTCACTTAGTAGACCAGGGTGGCCTCGAACTCAGAAATCTGCTGCCTCTGCCTCCCAAGTGCTGGGATTAAAGGCGTGCACCACCACCACCTAGCATTATCTTGAATTCTTTTTAATACTGTTTGCTTAAAATAATCCATTGGCATCCCCACTGCAGGCCAAGTCTGAACAATAATACCTCAGTCAAGTTCCATGATGGCCCTAAGTACCCCAGCATCAGTTGGGTCTTTGCTCCTTTGTAAACAAACTGTTTCTCATTCATGCTTCATGAGAGGTCTATAGTGATACTCAATATTCTGCTTTCAAGTGTCTCCTAATGAATTAGATGCATAAGAGTTGATTCAATAAACAGTACAATAAGTGGCCTTTAGTTGGGCTTCTTCTACTTATAGCATGTTCAAAGGCTCATGTTATATAAAATATATCAGACCTTCAGTATGTTTTTGTTAAAAAAACTACTACTTCCTTATTTATACTCGGCACCATTTTATTACCTATAATCTTTATACTGCTCATGAGCTCTCATACGTAAGATTACATAACTGCTATTTGTCTTCTAACCCTCATATTAGTTCATGCGCTATGGTAGCTCCTGATATTTCCCTTCATTGTTGTATGTTAGATATTTTGAAGTCCGCTTAAAAATGAGACCATAACCACATTTTTCTTTCTCTGTCTGGCTCATTGCATTTCAGTTCCAGGCTCAAGCTTGTGACAAATAATAAGACCTGTGCTGATTTGTTTTGGGAATAATAATATCTACATGTATTTTTGTTCTGAAGCATTTGCAGCACACACATGTTGTCTGTTCTCACCTGACACTTGCGTTGTTTCTGTGTCCTCAGTAATCCGCATAGTGCTGCAATAAGGACAAGAACCTTTTCTAGTTAGCTCTGTGTACTTTTGTAGTTTCTCTTAGAGCTAGATATTTACACCTTTTGCCATCTGTATAATTTATACTGTGATAGCTTTTGATAATTATCTATCTATCTTGCCCTCCCTTCTTCCATCTCTCCTTCTTTCCCTCTGTCATCTTTGTCAGGTGTGTTTAACTGTAATATTTATTACAGTTATAATATTTATTATTTTGTTAAAAAAACTACTACTTCCTTATTTATACTCGGCACCATTTTATTACCTATAATCTTTATACTGCTCATGAGCTCTCATACGTAAGATTACATAACTGCTATTTGTCTTCTAACCCTCATATTAGTTCATGCGCTATGGTAGCTCCTGATATTTCCCTTCATTGTTGTATGTTAGATATTTTGAAGTCCGCTTAAAAATGAGACCATAACCACAAACCTGTTCTTTCTGGTCATTTAAGAACTTGCAGCCTCTTGCTAGCCACTTGGCAGAATTCAAAGGAAGTAGGAAAGAAATCTATTTTATGTGGACCAACTTAGCTGAAGGGAAAAAAGGATGATATTAAGCAGATTTTGGTATCATAATGCTTTGTAAAATGCTTACATATCTGCCTATTACCTCAAATAACAAAATCAAGACAGCTGGGTATATATTTTCTATTAATTTTTAAAGCAAAAAGCATACTATTTATTGACTTAATCATTTTGAGGCAAGGACTCACTACATGATCCAGTCTAGCCTTGAACATGTTTTTCTGCCGCTCTTTTCTTTCTGAATTGAGAGTTTATAAGCCTGAACTATCATGCTCAGCTATAGTCAAGTTTAAAAAGATGGTCTGAGTATTTGGGCCCTAAGAAGCCTTCATTAACTATTATGATAATTTTTTAATTTAAAAAATTCAAACCTAGTGTATTATAATATCAACAGAAGACAAACCTGTTCTTTCTGGTCATTTAAGAACTTGCAGCCTCTTGCTAGCCACTTGGCAGAATTCAAAGGAAGTAGGAAAGAAATCTATTTTAAATTTTAAATAAGTGTAGATCATACAGTAGAAATCAAAATACTGATTTTTATGGCAATGTAAGTAAAATATGGCATTCACATAGAATGCTTAATATGAATAATAGGGAAAGCATATGGACCACAAAGATGACTTTTATTGTCTTTGAACTAATCATCCATTAATGTAATTTTCACATTGACCTATTAAAAATCTTTTTCATATATAAGAATTGTATAAACATCATTCTCAATACAGCTTCCTGCTCCAACTCCTCGTCCTTCCATGTTTTATATGACTTCCACTCACGACCTTCTCTTCTTTAATTGTTATTGTATTAGATGAGAGAGACAGAGACAGAGACAGAGAGAATTGAGTGCATCTGGTGTTCAAATGTACATGTGTTTAGGACTAACTACTTGGGATTGGGCAACCAATCAGGGGATCATCCTTGGAGAGAGATGATTCTCTCTCTCTCAGCCATCATTAACTGTCTGCAGCCCTTTATGTAGGGCCTCATGAAATTTACCCCAGCCACACTGGCTTGTCACCTGATGTCTTCATTATACACATCTTGCTTAGGAAACCATACTTTTAAGACCTCATGCATTCAGCTTCTTTGTTCTGTCCAGAAGGAGAGCAAATGACACTATAACTCAGCAGGTCCTCTGGCAATGACAGTCTTTTCGGCCCCTCTTCTGGAATGTTCCCTGAGCCTTGGGTATAGCATTGCGATGTAGATTACCAATTATGACTGGGTACACCATAGTCACTTATTCTCTATGTTTTGATCAGCCCTGGATCTCTGTGATGCTGCATTCTGATGGGGCAAGAAAATCCTTTGAGAATTCCTGAGAACTGTACTAATCTATAAGTGAAAGGACAGGGATTTAGAATGTAGTTAGGAATTAGATTAATTTAGGAAAATAGCAGGAGTAGATTCTCCTCAAGGATCTATGACTCTCCTGCCACGTGTAGTTGGCTTGAGTCACACACAGTACCAGGCATGAATTCCTTCCTATTAAGCAGTCCTTAAGTCTAATTACACAGCTGTTGGTTATCCCCCCAATAAAAATGTTATTATTGCACCATTGAGGATATCTTGTCAGGCCAGTCATTTTTGTGATTCATAGGCTGTGGAAAATCACTTCTTAAATCTGTAGTGAAAAATATTTTTGACTGACATCTCTACCTCTGCATGCACAAAGATGAATACATGCACACGCACACACACACACACACACACACATTGGCATGCACACATGCATGCATACAATACACCTGGACTCCCAGTTTTCCAGCATCATTGTTTTAGATAAACCCAGGAAGATTTACATTGTGATATATACGATCAACATGGGAACCCTGGCTCAGTTTGATATTCTACTTTCATGCTTGTAAAAACAACAATGCCAATAATGTCAGAAGTCCCAGGCCCTAGTGGTTAAGCTGGTTGAACAAGATAGATCTGCAAAGGGCAGTTGATCCATCTGACTACCAAAATGTAAAAGGAAGAAGGGCTGTTGCTATGATCACCCAAGTTCTGTGGCCTTATACACAATCCATCTCAGACATTAGGCAAAGCTGGTTCACAGGAATATTGCGGTGTGTCCTAAAAGGGGAGAATGTTGCTTCAGCAAATGAAAGGTTGACAAGATCAAAGGCACAGGATCTTACTGGATTCTGTTTTGCCTTCAAATAGCATAAGAGGAAAGAAGAGAAAGTCACTTGGTGAGAGGGGACAGCCCAGTGGGCTAGTCAGGAAGCCAGGCTGCTGCCTCTGTGTGGGAATTAGGATGTAGTAGCCCTCAGGCCCCAGCTTTCTCATCTATGAAACAAAGGGTGCACAGGGTGAGGCTGAGTGATTTCTGAAGATGCAGATATGGATTGGATCAATCCCATAGAAAAGAAAAAATGAATATTTATGAAAGCAAAATTAGCTCATGATCAAAAATGGGGAAGAACATGGCAGCAGGAAGTGAAACTCGATCTTAATTGAATTGAAAGCACAACACAAATCTGTCAGAGGCAGAGCTTTCTAGAAGGAGGAGAAGGAACTGTATCCTTTTGTCTCCAGATTTTCTCCACTGTACTCCTGTTCTCTCTTCCTGGCATCTCCCTTCTCTCCAACCCCCACCCCCTTGCTTTTTGTTTCCGGTAACCATGGTGATACTTCCTCTCAGCAACCTTCTTTGCAGCTGGCCCTTTTGATACACAGAAAATTTACTCCATTTACTGGTTCAGGACTCTAACAATGCTTTACCAATTCATCTATTATCAATTCTCCAGGATAATACAGGTGAAGAATTAAGTTAAGTCCCCTACATAAAGCACACTGTATGACAGGGATATTCAATTGTTAATTTCATTTGCTAACACGGAGGGGAGACTGATTATGCCAAACACTGAATTCCCTGTAATATAGCCTTCACCTCAGGGACGGCAAAGTCCCAGTCCTCAAACTGGTTGTCACCTTCTTTTGTGTGGAACCAGAATAAAATGATTGCACACGGATATCACATGGCTAGCCTTGAAGTGAAACATTGCCAAGCTTGTAGTTATCATATTTACAAAGCCTTTGAATTTTCTGTAGGAAAATATATACTAGTATATACACTTCTTTAGTACATACCTTTTTGGGACATTAATAATAATATGGGATAGTTTTAAAATATTGTATTCATCTGTCAATGACAAAACCTCAAACTATCTCTAGTATACTTCATATAGATAATAAAATTCCAATTAATGATCATTTACTTATGTCCAGTTTGTGTAGCTTAACTTGCCTGTAATCCTATATTCCTGAAAACGAGTCTCTCTAAGCCTGCCCCACCCCCACGTGTGTGTGTGTGTCACACAAAGGAGACCAGATGATGACATTCGTAGGCTTATAGACTTGACTCCTGGGGACACATTTAGATGGAGGCAATTAAAATGCCTGTCAGGCATTTGGTACCAGAAGTCCCCGTGGCAAACCACTAAATCCTAAGCCAGAGGCAGCATCCTTTTGTCAGTGAATGATGGCGGAGCTGAGTGGCTTGTCATCATTCTCGAAAATTCTAAGCCTAGTGAGCTCTCTCTCACTCTCCTACTTGCCTTATTTTCCTTTCCGCCACTGCGGGGACTTTTTCTAATTTGCAGCTTCCCTTTCCACGGCACACACAGACAGGAGCTGGTGGCTTTCAGACTGCGTCTGTCTGGAGCTAGCGACACAGAACAGAGGGAGTGTTCCTGAAGCAGGGTTCTGCAGCAGCTCTTACAGACTCCATTCGAGGGGTATTGCTGCATATCTACCGGTAATGCTTTAGGGCTTTTTACATTTTATTTTCTTTTTAATCCACGTTTTCAAAGGATCAGCTTTATGTGGCCTCGGAATACTATGTTTTAAATACGTTATTGAGCTTAAAATCCAAGCGCTGCCTTTTTTTGTGCTCCAGACTCCAAGGCGTAAATTTATTATCTGGATATAAAGGATTAATAGACTTATTGGTGAGTTGTGATTTTTGATATTTATCTGACAAACCTATATGTACCTATGTGTTTCTTTTGTTTTTCTAGGTTCCTCAGCTTGTCTCTAACAGAGGAGGCACTGATTGGGAAGCACTCAGTCAGAAAATTAAAAGGTACTGCATGATTTACTTGGATGTTTAAAGGAAGGGCAATTGAGAAAGAATTGGAATGCTTTTATTTTAGGTTTACCCTCATGGCTGGTCTTTTATCCCAGAGTGGATTGTCTGATCTTTGTCTAGAAGATGTAGGAGTTCTTATGCAGATTTCACCGTCAGCAGAGGCTATTTTGAATAGAAAGTATCTAAAAAATATATGCCTTTTGTCTATGCTGCAAATACTAAGAAATATCAGCATGCCTAGCTCATCTGTAATGTTTGGATTTTTGTCATTGTGACAGTTAACAAAATGTCTGAAATATGTGTATCACAAAGAAAATATATTTATTTGAACTTAAGAGAAACATGTTAAAAATTATTTTAGATGGAGGTTTCCTATGGATCCATGCTTTTTAAAAAAAAAAAAAAATCTAAATAAAATGGTTCACCCTTTTAGATGGGAAGAGCTTTGGAGACTGAAGCCCAGGGATGACTCAGTGTTGTGAAATTTGGTGAATAAAATATTATAATTTCTATACAATATCTTTAGTATACAACAGGAAATATATTTAAAGTCAGAAATGGTTAATTTTCAAAAGAGCTTAGTATCATATGCTTTATTCAGAATTAATAACATAAGAAAATAGATCCTTTCTTTTGCTATGAAAGCAGTTGAATCCATTGATCTGGGCCTCAAGCCTTACATGAAAAATAATCATTTTTAAACTTAGCATGAGGATGTATATTGACTTGAAAGGGCAGTTATGATTACTGCCTGCTCTTTAATTTTTTTAACATTATCTCTGACTTTAACATATGTTCCTGTCCACAAAACCTATATAGTAGTCATTTACCAAAAAAAAAAAAAAAAAAAAAAAAAGAAGAAGAAGGAAGAAAGAAAATGGAAGACATTTTCTGCCTTCCTGAGGAGAGACCGGTCAGTGCCACCCCTTAAGCCTTTTCTTGGCATCCCGATAGAATTCTCCTTTAAGACTGTCAGTTGAAAATATTTCAGACTTTTAGCTTTCTAAAAACTATACTTTTAAAAAAATGGCTGAGACAACCAACCTAAGCTTGAAAGATTCTAACGGTGTGAGTGTGCACCATGAATCGGAGGATTTGCAGCAGGTTCATTTTCTCTGCAATGGGTAATCACAATCACGAGTGACTTAATTTATTCATTCCACAAGCATTGCTGAAGAGCCCAGCTTCTGTGGGTAGTCCCAGCACAAGATAGGAAGAGACACATGGCACTGTCCTCAGGCTTCCAAAGCGTAGGCTGAACCATACATGATTTTGAACAGGAGAAGGAATGTTTTTAAAATAAATTAGTGTGTTCTCCAAGGAGATGCCATGTTTTGGTCTTAAAGACAAATGAAATGGTTATGCATTTTCCTTGTCTCAGAAATTCTTCAGGAGAATTATGTATCTAAGCCTCAAACAAGACTCATCCCTACCTCCATACCTCTTGGATGTGGTACAAATCATTCTTTTTGGAGGTTTCACTTAGAATAAATGAAAATACTTTGTTGTATTTGATGAAAATTGTCTATTTCTTTCTTTCTTTCTTTTTTTGACAAAAATCCCTGTAGAACACACACACATAATACACACACTCACACACACACACACCCCACATGGTCGATTCCTAGCTTTCAGATGTATATTTATTTTGAGCTTTGGGATATCTGTGCTAATTTAAAACAATGAAATTATCAACGTCCTATTCAACATGAAGTCTGCAATATACTGCCAACATGAACTGCTCAGCTCCATTGCATTTTTCTGTAGGCACTGGAGGGCGTGCATATGACCACCAAGAGGCCTCCCTTGCCTCCTTTCCTATGGCCATTTTGAAAACATCTCTGGGGTATGGTGATGGACTTTCTGTAGAGCAAACCTGTTTGGTAAAATACCTGTTAGTGAGTCAAATCCAAACAGGCTTGATGTCCAGAGTTGTAAGGCCGGTCTCAGTTCCGTGGCGTGACTAATCAATATTGTCTGAACAACTGTTAACTCTTTTACTGAATTTTCTTTCAGTCATATTTTCACACCCAAAATACTGGCTGAACTATAACAGTTTCAGCTAATATCTATTTAATTAATTTGTAAATTAAAAAAAATTGTATGTGTGTCCTGCTAATAATTACTGTTTTTAGTGGTGGTGTTTGAGACCAGAATTCAAATCCTAGTCACTGACTCTACACCTGAGCTACATTTCCAGTCCCTAGTTAGTAGTATAAGATAAATTATTTTGGCAGAAAGGTAGAGCTATATGTGAAAATCTATTTATGGAAAATAATTTTTCTGAATATTAGTTAAAGAGGAAAATTTTTTCAGTTTCACCAGAAGGAGACAAAAAGGCAAACTGCAGCCTGGGCTTTGCTTATGGGCACCTCCCACACAGTATTCCAGGCTCCACTTTGCTGACTACACTTCGGGTCTCCTGCCAAGCTTCTGCAGTAGCAGAGGGCCAGAGGACTTGATCTCTTGATTTCTCTGCAAATGCCATACTAGAAATGATCTCATATGAGCAAAAGAACAGTGAAGACTAGATTCTATAAGCAGGAGTGATGGCTCCCCTGTAATCTCAAAATTCAGGTGGTTAAGGCAGGAGGATTGCCAGTTCCAGGCCATAGTGTGTCTAGGACAATAGTCCCTGGTTTGAAAAGCAAAAATAAAAAAGGATGAGGGTACAGGAAATTGGGTTCTTTATAGCCAAAGACTTTGTAAAGAAACTTTTAGAACCATAATAATTGTGGAGAATGTAATTTATTATCACTTGCCTTTGTTAATTAGAACTATAACTTATTATTAACTATCTGCCTGACATTATCCTAATCTCTTATCATGTAATATCTCATTTAACTCTCGCTGCAATCCTCAGACATAGATAGTCTCCATTTTATAGATGACTGAACTGAGGCTCCAACAGTATAATTTCCGAGTCTGCCCTGAAGCCCTCAAAGACATTCATAAAGATGAAATGTTTCTAGAAGATTTTTGTAAACAGTTATTTTCTTAATACCTTATTTATATGTATAATGGAAGGCTACTATATTATCAAAACAATAGGCTTTACAGATTTTCATTTACATGTAATAGAAGTATGTGTCCAATAATTACATCATTCAAGTTCTTATATGTATATATATATATATATATATAAAATACTCATGTTTTCATGTATTTTATATAATATATTTAACTAGGAGCATTTACTTTAAGGAAAGCTGACAGATCAACTCAGAGGTTTTTAGATGAATTAAAGCAATTTTCTTACCTTCATCATGGAGTTTTATAATTGGTTGTATGATCTATATGTGAACATTAGAGAATTCAAGACTGAAATGCCACAACTCTTACCATATTTTGTAAAGACTTTTACATTTGAAATTGTCACAAAAGGCTCAAGTGTCTGAAATAAGTAGTGCAGAAAGTTGTGTCATAAATGTGGAGAAAAATATCCAAACTCAAGGACTGGTGACACCATAAAAATCACCAGGGAACTAACAGTTATATAGTATGTAGTAAGACCCTCTTCTTGTGAAAAAGTAGCTCCAACAGAATCGTTCCTAAGGTCAGCTGGTGCAGTAGAGCAGGACAGAGAAGCACTTCTATCCCCTTGTACCATCCTAACATGTGTCATTTCCTCGGGGACTTCATTGTATGGAGTATAGGAGGATGAATTATTAGGGTCTAAATCTAGGAAGGATGGAAATAGTCAAGGGGGATACTGCTCTGGAGGAGATTCAAGAAAAGCAAACATTAAAATAAGCAGGGAAGGGATTGGCCAAGTCTGGGAAGCAGAGATAGATCTCAGAAGTTCTAGAGCGTAGATCAGATCAAGGAGACTCTTGGAAACAAAGTGTGGAAGAATGTGTGAATACTACAATGCTATACCATAGAAAAGTCCTATTCCCCCTTTTGAACTGTAAAATAAAAATGTCATTTAGATGAACTTAACAGCGTGGAGGATGCTTTTAAAGAGCACGTTGAGTTTTCACTTTTCGCTTTGTCTTTGTATGATTTTATTCTTATTCATTTGGATGGTATTTTTTTTAAACAGAAGATAACTATGTCCAAACTATTTTCAGTTTTTTTTTGTTTTTTTTTTTTTAATCTTAAAGCTCTGTTTAAGACTGTTGAAGTAAGCACATTATACAAAGTATCATTTTAGGTGCTGCCATACAGAAAAATAAAAGGCCCAAAGAGCACCGGTTGTAGCCGTGGGAAAAGGTCATGAAAGTGAGAGAGGCTTCTGATGACCCAGATTACAGTCAGATGCATTAGCTGATTGCCTGGAGACATAAAAGGCAGGCAAATGACTCAAAGGTGACTTCAAAGTTCGAGTCTGATCAAGAAGTGACTTAGAGAAATGTGTCTGAGAGCTACCTGCAGCAAGGAGTTCTCTTTTTATTGACCCTTACATTTACAGAAGATACCTACCAGACAGCCAATGAATGCTGAGTAGAAGAGGGTGTGTTAAAAGATGAAGATAAGAGGGTGGCGCATGAAGGGTTGACCTATGAGTGCTCTGGAGTAAGAGATTGCAAGATGGAGGGAAAAAAGTCTGGAGGCTGTTGGTGATGTTACCAGGAAAGGGGTGAGAGCAGAAACAAAGAAGAAGAGTAGCACCCTCATTATAGATGCAGAATAAGACAGGAATTGGCAACAGAGAAGGAATAATTAGAAGACAAACAAAAGCAACAAAATAGTGTAGAGTGAATGTGTTGGAAAACAAAACTAATACTTATATCCCTCAGAAAATTCAGGAATAAAAAATTTCAATCTATATCTTATAAAACTTCATAAATCTACATTTTATATGAGAAAAAGGAATAATGTTCACCCATAATCTCACAATCTATAGGTAGTGGTCAATCCTTGGTAAACATTTCATCTCTTTTTCTTTCATTTTACTGCATTTAAATGTATGTACTTGGGACCAGGGGATGAATAATTGAATTTTGTCCTTTTCCCATTCATCATGATCTTAAGAAGCTTTCATTTTCTCAGTTGCATAATTTTTTGACACACAGACATTGATTACCTTTAATTAACCAATCTTTCCACCGTGCCACAACCATCATAACACTGCAACAGAATCATTAGTACCTCACCCCTGCAGCTCAGGTGACTTCTAATGGATGTTACCAAAAAAACAAAGTCATATAGTATATTGGTAAATCCTTGACCAGATATGACAGTTTCAAACTGTGCCTCTGATTTGTCCCATGAAACAGTATCTGATCCTCTGTTCATACAGCTAGTTTTTGTGGTAGACACTTTCATTTTAATGCTGCTGTTGATCAGTTATAGTCACTTTTTGAGGGAAGGGACAGAGCCCCTGATGTTTCTACATATTTAGTTTTGAATCTAAGCTATGTTGCAAGCCAGTCAAATTATGTGAAAGACACAAGAACTTATAAAGTAAACACTATGAAAATATATTTAACGAGCTAAGGACTTGAAAGCAGAGGAAGGCGAGGAAGCAGTGTTAGAACTCAGTGGGTTTGAGTGCTTGTTAACATGATAATGTTCAAGAAAAGATCTTGGTGGATAGAGCGGGATGGCTGCATGTATAAGCAGAAAAAGAATACATTTGTAGAACAAGGCCCTAACAAAGTGGGAATCATGAATAGAGATGAGAATTTGTGGATGGGTAGCAAGACATTACACATTAGAGCAGAAGAAAAAAGAGGAGAGTTTCTTGTGGTAAAGAAGAAATTATGTCAAGACTTAGAAATAATGTCTAGACTTTCTTCTAACCTGGAAGGCAAATTTATCCACTCAGCCAATTAATATTTTTTGTACTTTAGACTCCATTTTCTTTTCCTGGACTATGCAGTTTCCTTCTTGGGGAAGAAATAGCCAGTGGAATAACAAGTAAAATGCACACCTGGATGCCATGGTTACTTTGGAGAGCACAGGTTCTACGAGGGAAAGAGGAGATGCTAAGAGAACTGGCTCTGAAACTGGAAAGCAGAAGTGAAGGGCAGGGATCCTGGTCAAGTTCCGACTTTGAATGCTAAGGTCAGAAAGGGGTCTGTGGTTCTGTATTTGGACAAGAATCAGGTTACAAGGTTGCTGGAACTACACTCTTATTTGTGAGAGGTTAGAAGCAGATACCCATCCCCTCACCAACAGAAATTATCAGCGCCATTGCCATAAGCCAGTCTAGGGTGAGCCCTTGGTTTTGTACAATAAGACTGCATCCTCCTCAGCCTCTCTGAGGTGAGGGAGAATTGCCTGCCTTTACTCCTGAGCTTTTGTCATTATGGCCCATTGTTTTGTGAATGATCCATTAAACCAGCCATAATGAGCTGGTGGCATTTCATTCTTCCTGCCTGTGGTCTCTGCTTATTACAACATAATGAATTCTTGTGGTTCAAGTTTAGGAATGCCATTCTTTATAACCCTGGGCCAGTTCCTGAGCTCCAGTTCTCTATTCCTGCATTCCTAATTTATTTGAATCCCTTCTCTGCTTAGTGCAGTGGTTCTCAGCCAGTGGGTTGTAATCCCTTTGGGGATTGAAGGACTTTTTCATGGGGGTTGCATATCAGATATCCTGCATATTATATTTAATTTACATTAAGATTCAATCAGTATCAAAATTACAGTTATGAAATAGCAACAAAATAATTTTATGGTCCAGGAGTCACCACAACATGAAGAATTGTATTAAAGGTTTACAGTATTGTGAAGGTTGAGAACCACTGTCCTAGAAGGTCAGCCCAGTATCCACTTAGCCAGTACCATTATCATCCTCTTCATGCAAAACTCCCAGAGCCTGCATCCTATCTTTTTCCACCACATCATTTTGTTCATTTATTTATTTACTTATTCACTTTACATCCAGGTTAATGCTCCCCCTCCTTTGTCCCCCCACATTCCCTTCCTTCATCCCCTTTCCTTTTCCTGAAAAGGTGGAACATCCTTACCACCTCCTGTAGGTATCCCACAACACTGCCACATCAGGTCTCTGCAGGACTAGGCACATTTTCTCCCACTGAGGCCAGACAAAGCAGCCCTGCTAGGCGAACAGATTCCACAGACAAGCAACAGCTTTAGGAATAGCTCCCTCTCCAATTGCGGGCGGACCCACATGAAGACTGAGCTGCACATGTGCTAAGTATTCTACTCACATCTTAATACAGGCTTTGAGGGAGTCTTCTAAGGGCCACATAGAACTTTTAAGATGAGTTTCTGACTTAACGAAAGAGACTCTCACTCATACTCCGTAAAAATAATTTCTCAATGGTGGAGCATTGTGTTGGTTGAATTGTACTCCTTGGAAGAGTTCTTAGATTGTTATTTGAAGATGGCTAAGTATTCATTGGAAACTTTGGTTTATGGGAATGGAGAAATGATGGCTCAGTAGTTCAAAGCACCTAGTGCTCTTGCAGATGATACACTTTTGCCCTAGCCCCACACAGCAACTCACAATCACTTGTAACTCTAGTTCCAGGTGATCAGCTCCCTCCTCTGCCCCTCGAAGGTCCTGCACACACAATGCATAAAAATTTATTCAGGCAAGATACATACATGAAACTATGCAAATCTTTTTAAGGAAACCTTGATACACTGGCAGAAAGAAACGTAGCTTCCCACCACCATTGCTGGGTTACAATTAAGATTTCCCTTTTAGCATCAGGAATCCAGAAACAGTGATTTCATTGAGTCCTTTCACACAATGTACAACAACTTTAAAATATCTTAGCAAAACAAGCCATCCTATAAATAAGGCTTGCTCACATAGAAAGGAAGGCTAGCTTAAGGGGCGCTTTTTCTTATCACTAACTGACATTTTTTCCACAGACATAATTCTATTTCTAACCATGCCATGACTGGGTTTCTAGACTTAGCCCTTCTATTTTGCAATTTGGTAAATGCTTAAGCGGCCTGATTGGAACAAATAATACCCTAGAAACTTGAGTTTAAAAATTACAGTGAAATAGCAAGTTAAATTCAAATGAAGGGAAGTCAAAATATTGATCACATTTTCCCCAAGAGTGCTCAGGAAAGATACTTGAAAAGTGATGGAGTCTCAGGCACTTTTGTACCTATTCTGTCTACACAAAATGCTCTTGAACATTTGCCAAGGGGAAACAAAGAGAATAAGAGCTGTGTGTGTGTGTGTGTGTGTGTGTGTGTGTGTGTGTGTGTGTTTGTGTGTGTGTGGTAGTCTTTCTCTATGGTCAGTGGTGGTGGCCTTTGTACAATTAAGCTAAAACTGGAATTGTTTTTCAGGATTTGAATGCAAGGCCTTTGTCAGTTTGGCATTCCTTCCTGTTCCTTGAATGATTTAACATTATACAGTGGCAGAGTATCACTTCTGATCTCTCTCTCTCTCTCTCTCTCTCTCTCTCTCTCTCTCACACACACACACACACAAAACACACATGCACAAGTGTGCATATACTCACAGGTATTCCCTCAAGTATGAAACTCACAGGTATTCCCTCAAGTATGAATCAATTGTCTTTTCTCATGGATTCTGTTTGAGTCTGATTCATATGGTTTGAATTAACCTTTCTTAAAATTCCCTCTCAGTGTTAATGACTCTGGATTATGACCATTAAAGAAGCCGGATGTACATTGATCTCCATCTGGCATTAGTTAAAACAAAGCTAGCCCATTTAACACATTATAACCAATATATTTTTATAGCATGTAGGAGCTGAAGAAATAGTGGTTTGGGTTTTTTTTTTTTCTTTTGGAAAGATCTTGTTCTGTATCCAAGATGAACAATAACTATATATATATATATATATATATATATATATATTCCTGATTTATGCAATTTTTAGAAGTGTCTTGCTAATCATAAGCACTTGTGACTCAACTCAATGAAAAAAGATACAATCTGTAGGCATTAATGCTTCTACCCACACTGTGTCTAAGTGCTTCAGGTTAGCATACACTTTAGTGTACTTAGAGGTGAATTTGAGATATTCCAGACTCATAAAAATAAAAGCCTAAGTAGGCTACCTAGTCTCAAAGAGTGGGTGCAGAAATCTCTCAAATAATTGACAAGATTCTGTTCAGAAATATAACAATAAAAAAAAATGTGAAGGAAAAGAGCATAAGGGAAGAACTCATGATCCCAAGTAAGTCATTGAACTGTTCAGAATGTTGCAACTTCCATTTCCAGGAGAGTGTATGGTCCAAAATGTAAGAGAGAAACAATATATGCAACATGATGGTCAACGCATACATAGTTTTTCAATTCTGCTCTCTATAGTATGCTCATGAAACATCGGCTTATACATTTTGGAGTAATGTATTTGGATTTCAAGGAGAAAAAAGAAATAACCCTTTTAAGCAGTGCACAGTATTTTCTGGCATGCAGTGTCCCATGGCTCCCAGCAATCTGTGGAGTGAGAGAAGTGGACGTCATTATACCCATGGCAGATGAAGAGCTCAGAGCTTGATGCATCAAACAACCTGCTTGCAGACTCTACTAGGAAATGAATCCTTGGCATGTGTATATTTTCTCAGATGCCAAAGACTGAATTTTTCATTACTTGGGTACCCAAACTCTGTGTGTGTGTGTGTGTGTGTGTGTGTGTGTGTGTGTAGTAATATATTGACTTGATTGCAAACTAAAGTAAAAGTGATCCACGCTAAATAGATTATCTTCTCATCCCAATGTCCTTGCTTTAGTAAAAGTTCACAGATCCAGATGACATAAATGTAGCTCTTCAATCTGAAATTTTCACAGGGAACAGCGGAGACCAGTTGGGGCTGGGGAAGCAAAGGGGAAATGTATTGGGCTGTAGGGGAAACAGGCTCAGAGTGCATTATTTAGCCCTATAGAATAATTTTTAAAACACAAAACTAAAAAATTGTTTTAGAACACAAGCTGTGCAGTCAGAGCGACCTGGCCTGAATCCCCATTAACCCTATCATTCACTAGCCATCTTTAGGAATGTTGTTTAACCTCACAAACTTCAGTGTGCTAATGGAGAACACACAGGTTACAGTTTCCCCTACTTGAGGCATTAATTGTGGTACTTAAGTCCATCGAACTTGAAAAGATCTTTAGATGATCTAGAATCACTCAATTTTAGGAAGCAACATTACAAACCAACTTAAACAATGAAAATAAGAGGAGTAAGGTAGAAGTGTAGAAATTGAAGAACTATTGAGTAGAAATTAAATGCAGAAAGGAAATTACAAGTCATAGAAGCCTTTAAGGTAACATACTGGAAGGTATTTATGGATGAGAAAATAAATGCTTTCCCTAAATTATTAAGGCATGATATCTCTAATGATAACCAATAAATAAGTAAATAATTTTATTAGTAGCTGAGGAAACATCATGGCCAACAGAGTAAATCACATCAATGAGAGTCTAGTAAGTTGTGTGTGTGTGTGTGTGTGTGTGTGTGTGTGTGAGAGTCTGTATGTGACTCCTATTCATTCTCAATCTGCAGTGGATCTAGTGACATAACAGAATTTACCTTGAGGACCTAGCAAAGGAATATAAATAGAATATGTTTGTCATTTTTAACTAGATATTTTAAAGATAAGATTTTTATTTGCATATGAGAATATGTGTGCCTGCTGTGGGCTGACTTGGGTTTCAGATCATTTGGAGCAGGAGTTTGAGATGATTGTGAGCGCCTCAGTTTGGGTCCTGGGACCCTATCTTGGGTCTGTAGAAGAGCAGCAAGGGTTGGTTCTTAACTATTGTGCTATTTCTTTCCGTGGCTTGTAGCCACTACTAAAAGAGAAGGGAATGAGACCATAATCACCTGTGCTCAAAACACTGACTAAGTGCCACTGCTTCAAGAATTAGAAATCCGTTTTCACTGCTGGTAAGCCCCTGCTTAACTGACCTGGTGCAGTCAGCATTTTAAAAGTGTATCTGGAGACTTAGGGAAGTGTGCTAATCTAAAGCAATATCTTTCAATTTGCTGTTGTTCCAAGAGGCTGGTACACTTGATTTAGTTCTTAGCCTGTGGTCAACATAGTTCCCATTATTTTCACTCAGGATACTTTCTCTTTTTTTGCCTCTACCATAATAAGAAACCCACTCTTTGGTAGGCTTCCAGAACACATGGACATTGAAAATAGAAGTCCAGCCTTCTTTGAAAGGATGTGTGACCATATAACTAATTTCTGGCCAATAAGGTATAAGCTGAAGTTAGACATGGAATTTGCAATAGCTACTAAAAAAAGATAAAGTATAACATTCATCAATTTTTTGTCATGTCTGCTTGTGGGAATACAGATTTAATAGTTTGAGCGTCAACACCCAATTTCAATTAGAGATGATCCTGTAAACCAACCTCAGTTTTAGTTACTTTTGATTACAGTTTTCCCATTCCTTACAGTCTAATCCAGTCATACTTGTTAAATAGCTCTGAACCTTCTATTTGCGTTTGAAGACTTTCAACCATTATTGGTACTTGCCTAAATAGCTTTCATATTAAAATTATTATTAATAGCTGAACATGGTAAGCATTTCCCTAAAATTCCATTCTTTGTAAGGCAGAAGCAGGAGGCTCTAAGGTACCAGGTCTGACAAAAAACTATATCAAGAGACACCATCTCAAAACCAAATACATCAGCTGGGCGTGGTGGTGCATGCCTTTAATCCCAGCACTCTGGAGGCAGGGGCAGGCAGATTTCTGAGGTCAAGGCCAGCCTGGTCTACAAAGTGAGTTCCAGGGCTATACGGAGAAACCCTGTCTTGAAAAAACAAAAACAAAACAACAACGACAATAACAAATACATCAAACAAAACAAAAATTAAGTCTGATTTGAAAACCATACAAATTCAAACATCTACTTTGTCCTATCACTTCTAAATTTCAAGCATGTTTCAAATTCCTCTGCTTCTTTCTTCCTGCAAGGACAGTGCTAGAAACCTTTTTATATGCCCCCATACTCACCCTAAGGTCCAAAGTCTGTACATGTTTCCAGGCCATCTGTGATCAGCCTCTGCTGATGACAGATCTACCGGAATTTATAACCCTGGAGACAATGCATTTTCTTTTCTTTCAATCCTGTGTGTTTTTTCCTCGCCTTCCCTACTCCAAGCCTTCTCTTTTATGTAACTCAAACCCTGCTCACTGGCCAGATTGCAGATTCTGTGACTTATTTTTTTCACATCTTCTTGTCTGTTATGTTTATAACCTTGGAGTTGAACCTATCTCCTATTATCAGATATGTCTTCTCCACAAGCCTAGGATCTCCATGATAGTTCATCTTCCTCCTCACTAGATTCCCAAACTAGATTCGAGAAACCTTGCTGACTTACAAGACTTACTGACTTTCCCAATATCTTCTTTCTTCTTCTCAAAGGAACCTTCAACATCTCAGCCAAAGTTTTACTTCTCAAAAATCCCACCCATCTTTCATTCTATCCAAGCCCTGCATGTGCCCTTGCCTTCTAATTAGACATTTCTTCTTGCCGTGATCCACTGAGATCCTTATTTATGTGTTGATAGTATCCTAAATCATCATTAGGGGTAAGTCCTAGAAAGTGGAACTCTTAGAAAAGAGTTGTGTCGTAATAACTCCATACATTTAAAAATCTGTTTACTATAATCACCTTCATCTTGCCAAAATAGGTATCTCTGGAATCTATAGTTGGTAAACCACACCTTTTCATAAGCAGAATACCAGCTAAAAAAAAAAACAAAAACAAAAACAAAAACAAAAAAACCAGGCTTTAACGAGTGCTGGTATGTAGTACTGTGCAGTGAGGTACTCTTGCATTCAGATCCCTTATCAGCTGGGAGATGCTGGGACCTTATCAAGCCTCCACTGTGTAAGACTGGAATAGTGTGGTCAACCATATTAAAATGTTGAAAGAGCGCATACAGATAATAATCACATCGTGTGTGTGTGTGTGTGTGTGTGTGTGTGTAGATAGATAGATAGATTATTATATTTCGTTTGTATTTTACCACCCCTTCTTCAGCAAATAAGGTGATGCAAAGATTGTTGTTATTTATGCTGTTTGTAAGCCGAACGGTAAAGTTCCAACATTTCTTTGAACAAAGTCAGACCTGTGTTAGGGGCTTTGAAGCACTGAGACTTTGCTAGTTGCTCTCCTCCTTTCTACCCACTCCACCCCTTAATTAAAGAAAAAAAATAACAGATGGAAAGCACCAAGAGGAAAGATGGGGTTATATGTGGTCCAAGGTCATTAGCAAGGCCTGGAAATTTCATTCATGCTAAATTACACCACCTGAGGCCATTTGAGTGTCAGTAGATGGGTGTGAACAGGGTGTTGAGAGTTCAGCTGTCCCCAGGAGGCTTATCTGCAGAGTGGATTCTGCTGAGCCTCCTCTGGCTTTCCATACTCCTGGTGACCAGCTGCTCTCCATCCTCCCAGTGGGCTTAACAGGCTCTGTCTTCACTGTAGTCTGTTTCCAACCATCTCCTGCTAGAATGTGTTCCAGGTAGCTTTCCCTCCTGCTAGAATCGGTCATTCCCAATACTCCACCTTATCCACTGCCTCAAAGAAAGCTAAATGACCGAGGAAATCTTTTCCTGTTCTTTGTCTCTTGTCTCATGAATCCTTTGTCAGTCCATGTTGTCGAATAAAAAGTGGCAGATTTTCTCGTGATGCCAGGATATTAGGGTGAGCACTAAGACTCTATAGAGTGACCATAGATGTAGCATCCGCACTGCTCATTTCACATGAGATACGTACTCCACAGTTTCAGTATGATGTTGTCTTAGGATTCCATTGCTGTGAAAGACACCAGGACCAAGGCAACTTTTATAAAGGACAGCATTTAATTAAGGCTAGCTTACAGGTTCAGAGGTTTGGTCCATTCTCATCAAGGCAGGAGCATGGAAACATTCAGGCAGGCATGGCACCGGAGGAGCTGAGAGCTCTATATCTTTTTCCAAGGCAAACAAAAGAAGAATGACTCCCAGGCATCCCAGCAGAAGGGCCTCAAACCCCACCACTACAATGACACAATTCCTCCAACAAGTCCCCACCTACTCCAATAAGACCACACCTCCTAATAGTGCCCCTTTCTGGACCAACCATATTCAAACCACAACAGATGTCATCTCATCATTGGAATCAGGCTTGTAGTTATGTAGCTTTGTCTACTGATTACAGTTGTCCTTTTCTTCACATGTATAGATTCTTACATGGTGTTTGATATGTAGGTGTATTAAACTACATACATGTCTATCTACCATATACACATGTATACTCATATAAGCAAATGTAGAACTAAGCATAATTTCTTAAGAAGGCAATAGTTCAGCTTGGTTCAGGATTATTTCTGCCAATGACAGTTGTATGCTCTCCACAGAGAACCTCAAAAAGAGTTACCTCATAGATTCATGAGAAATAAAAGCTTATGAAGTTGTCAGACTTGTAAACATAGGCAGTAAATTTAACTAATATCCTTTCATTCTTATTTTCTAGCAACACTAGCTATAGTTATAGGTGGTCCATTAGATTTCCACTCCCTCTCCTTTTTTTCATCATAAAAATGCAGGGTTTCACGTCTTTGAACATGTTTGTAAAGTGTTTCATTGTTTTCTACATCTTACAGGGGAAAGAATTCTCCAAACACATTTTATACCGTGAGCCTATGAATTTTGTACAGACCAAGTTGGAGCCTCATGAAAGACTCCTATGCACAGTGAGCTCCGCTTTCTTTAGAAGGTCTCATCTCTTTGATATTTATGGGTCATGGTTTTTACTGTAAATGGCTTCATAACAAGTAGTATTTGACAAGCTTGAGACATCTGTCTGCAAGTCATCAGCCTCCTTAGCAGGATTGACAGAGACTTGCTGTCACCAGGAATCATTTATGAACCTAGCACCTATTCCTAGATAGCAGGGCAAGCTAGGAATTCATTTCAAGATTCATTAAATTCGTGAAATTAACCACATTGACCCAAACAGACATCACTTCACACTTATGAACGCCACATTGAAAGTTAGTTCAGTTTTGCCATAGTCAGATTTTGCCAAGGTTCTTTGGAGACCCCTGGATTTCCTTGACCCCTTTCAAGTTTGAAGAGAGCTGGCTTATTTTCTTCTCTGAGCTCCTTAAGAGATCTGTGGGCTGTTTGTATGTGTGATCTTGTTAGAAAAAAAGCATTACTTATCAATGTTAATTAGGTGCATATTTATTTCTGTGTCCATATTATTTATGCTGGCTCTTCCAGGTGATGGGACTCCGAGCCTGTAAGTTTCCATGAAATAGCCAAGGGAACAAGGTGGCTTGCATCTTGCCTCAAGAGGGGCTCCTGAAATCAGATGCAATATTTAATCAGCAGGTGTGATTGTGTCACAATTGATGTGAAGAACGCTGTATCTTGCACACATAGAGTGTGCTTGAAGAGCAGACATGTGCCACTGCTCTTCAGATATGTTCTTAAAAAAACAATGATAGCTTTAGCCTCAACTTCTCTTTACAGACTTTACTCTTTAATTTTTAATTGAGAGTTGCTAAGAAAAGTCAATAGTTGGACCTTGTTTGCCCCCCCTCGCACCCCCAAATGGAACATAGAGCATGGTCCATCTTCTTTTAAGAGATGTGTTTGAGCTAGGTGTTGTTTGTGCATTTCACACAGAAAATGTATGAAAAGAGAGGTTTATTAAAACAAGTCCTGATGCTGAGATTTTGCACAAATCACAATCTCCATTCTGAAGTGTTGTCAGTTATGGGGGGGAGCTGTATTCATGGAGAGAAAAATAGCTGGTTCAGTCAGATTGACTGTGCAAACAAGACATGGATCCAGATTAGGGTTATTGAAAACTAAAGTATAATGTATATTCTAAAATGAGTAGATGTCAGTAGATCAAGGGCAAGGATTACCAAACAGAGCTTTCCTACATGCAACGTGGCTTCACATAGTCACCATGTCAGCTGATGTCAATACTTGAGGAAGATGGAACTTATTGCAAAGAATCAGAAGAATGTACATGTTCACAGAATGGTGTTCTTATCTTTTATAAGGAGGGAGGGGACGAATGTGTCAAGTAAACACAGAAATCAGCTTACTCAAAGCTTACTGCAATAGTTAAGCAACTCCTTTATTTATTGTACTTTTTGAGTGTTTCACATGATGTGTGTCTGCACTGTGTATGTGCCTGTGTGCTGTGTGTGTGTATGCCTGCTGCTCTGGAGGTCAAAGAGTGTATCAGCTCCCCTGGAACTTGAATTAATTTAGTCAGGTGCTACAAGAGCAACAAATACTCTAAACCACTGAGCCATCTCTCCAGCCCCACACCCAAAGCAAATGTTAACATCCGAAAAGGAGTTTCATCCAATCTCTAATTCCTATATGAAACCTCATTTCATATCTGTATCTTTTTCTCAGCCACACAACAAAATTCATGACTTTTCATATGCTTGATAGAGTCTCTGTGTTTGGGCATGACATAACAAGACTCTTACGACTCTCTCAGTGTTTGTAAGAAAATGCACAACTGTTCCTAGTAGTCTTAGAGTTCATCTGAGACCTAACGGCCATATATGCAAACAGAAAGGAAGAGATTAGGAAAAGTTCACATAATGCCAAGATAAAGCCACAGATGGCCTGTTTTGGGTGGAGAGATGATTGTGCAATTTTAGTAGCAGGGTATAATAAATTCCTGTTAGATAAGCATTCTGCCTTATGGAACTGCAGGTTCTCATGGTCTTCTAGGTGTTTTGTTTTGCCTCCTTTGGTGCCTTTACCAGCAGGACTGAGCAGTATCAGTGAGAGAACTATAGATCACAGGAAAGAGAAAAAGAGAAGCAGACATTTGCCCTTTTAGAAATCACACACAGCTGGTGAGATGGCTCATCAGGTAACAGTGCCTGTTGCCAATCCTGACTACCTGAATTTGAGCCCCAGGACCAACATGATCGAAGAAGAGAATCTACTTAATGTCTTCTGATGTCCACATGTGTGTGGTGACAGACTCCACATCCCCAACTTCAATTAAATTTTTATTTTAAAAATCATACTCAGTGTTGCAAGAAGAGACTACAGTATTCACCCATTCTGTACCCTTGAAACAAAAATACTATGTAAATCCTTATCTTAATCTGCATTAATCTTGATAAGCTGATTTAGTAGTTTGGCTCTTGAGTTAACTAAGGACAGTGCTATAGGAGTCCCATGAGCTGTCATAAGTTACAAGAAAAAGAATTTTTCTGCTCTTCAGAAAACGATTGTCATCTCTTATGAAGTATGAATACCAGTAGGTAAGGTATAATTAGAACTCAGAACAGGGAGGTCCTTTTGCATGTGATGGTCTTGCATCCTTACAGAAGGTTTTGTAAAAGATTTCACCAGTTTCAGTGGAGCAAACTGCAGTGGTGGTCTGTATGGTGGAGATTCGTTAGAAATTTTCCACCCTGTGCACACAGGCAGGCCTAACATTCTGCACACAGTCTCCTGTCTGTGGAGAGACCACTGTGAGGTTCTTTTAATACTTACACTAAAATAACAAATAATTATCTCACTATAAAAGAAATACTGATAATTATAGTTTGTCAGGCATGTTGTAGAAACAGACAGGAAAGACAAAGTGTTAGTGTTGGCAAACCCCAGAACAGAGTGCTTCTGCAGACTGGAATGAACTTCCATGGCTAATGGCCTTTCCATACAAATGCTACAAATTCCAGGAGCTGTTGAAAAGACTTGATGGTTATGGTATAATCAGGGGATGAAGATTGTAAAGTCTAGTTGAAAAATCCCCACTGTATTTAGTTCATGTGGCAGTTGTATGGTTGGGGAAGGGAAGGAAGGAGAGAGGGAGGAAGGAAGGAAGGAAGGAATGAAGGAAGGAAGGAAGGAAGGAAGGGAGGGAGGGAGGAAAGGAGGAAAGAAGGAAAGAAGGAAAGAAGGAAAGAAGGAAAGAAAGAAAGAAAGAAAGAAAGAAAGAAAGAAAGAAAGAAAGAAACAACAAAAGAAAGAAGTTTATAACTGTAGTCCTGTCTCTGTGCATAAAAAATAATTACCATCTATCCTTTTTAACTTGAGTACATGAAAGAACTAGAAAAAATTTATACAAATCCTTTCCTTTACTTGGTGACATCATTTTGAATGTAAAAATAATAATAATGACATTTCATGGTTGTGATCATGTCTCTGAGTCATTCGAGTTTGCATCTGTGAACATCCTTTCCTTTGTGGAGCTGAGTAACTACATAATTAAGTTGTCGTTTAAAGTAACAATAATTGCAAAATGTCAAAAGCTAACCCAAGTGTCATGTGCTAAAGGTCTGGTATTTGTATTTTAAAGATCCTTCACAATAAATTAATAGCACACGTGTTATGAAATTTATCATTTGATGATGTATTCCTACTAATTTCAAGCAGAAAATATTTATTAACTTTAAATATACTTTGAAGTTGCATTTTAATGATCAGTAATAACATCTACCAGTTTGTACATAGTAATAACCAATGCATCTTCATTGTGCAATATTCATGTCAAAAGTACATTCCTATATGAATGACATTCTACCTTCAAATAGGTTGGGGAACCATATAATCATTTATCATTTTCAAGGTTTTAATGTTCTGAATATTTAATTTTTTTCTTACAGTACCCTGAGATATATAATTAAATGCAAAGAGAACGAACTGTTCCAGTGAGCACAGACCAAGATGATCAAAGAGATAATTTTAAAAAAATAAAATAAAACGGTTCCACTGGGCATGATGAAACCTATAAATCCAGCACTTGGAAGAAGAGATGGGATTATAGTGTTTGAGGCAAGGCTAGGCTGCACTGTAAGTTAAAAGATAGCCTGAGATGCATAATGAGACCATGACTCAAGAACTGTCAATGGCTAGACATGTTTCTCACTGGTAAAGTGCTTATTTAGCATGGACAAGGTCCTGAACTTCATCTATTTCAACACACACACACACACAAGAAGAGAGAGAGATTTCAAAACACCAAGGGGTAGAGACAGAGAGACAGAGAGACATACCTACACCAAACTGACAGGTAGATAGACACATACACATAGACATGGGGAGGTTTTACCAAAAAACAGATTTTGAAAAAAATAAGTAAGTGAACCTGTCCTTCTCAGAGTCTAACTTAGCAGCCTACAGCTCTCTCTGTTGCTAGATCCTGTGTCTCGCGTACTCTGTTATCGCTGGATCATCCTTTTTCAGGCCCCACATGAAAAGGTGACTGCTTACACCTATTAGTTCCCATCCCCAGCTACTATCATCTTATTCCTTTTCTTATTCACTCTTTCCTAGCATATGTACTTCAATTTTTCACCCTTGAGACTCTCTTTTTACACTTAAGTAGATGTTTCATTTCCCACTTGTGTTAGTCATCTCTCTACCACTATGACAAATACTTGAGATAAACAACTTTTAAAAATAGAAGTGTATTTGGGCTTACAGTATGAAAGGTTCCTGCTCATGTCAGCTGGCTCAATTCAGGGTACCATGGTACCAACATGGAGTAAGGATATCAGGGAGCCAAGGTCTCAGTAGCTTCTGAAAGGCATTCCTCTGATGGCTAGTCTATCATTCCTTTTTGTTTGTTTGTTTTTTGTTTTGTTTTTCGAGACAGGGTTTCTCCATATAGCCCTGCTTGCTGTCCTGGAACTCATTTTGTAGTCCAGGCTGGCCTCAAACTCAGAAATCCACCTGCCTCTGACTCCCAAGTGCTGGGATTAAAGGCGTGCTCCACCACCGCCCGACTCTATCGTTCCTTTGATTCCTATTTTTAATCTGTCTTCACCAGAGCAAAGATTCATTCCTAATCCTCTCATCCATCCGTGACTTTGAGATCCTGAGTAAAGAAAGAAGCATCAAATGTTTGATACAAAGATTAATTACCAAATGCATTAGAGGATACTACTAGCCACTTGTTTTCCCCAGAAATGTCTCGTTGATTAAAGTCCACGAAGATGAGTTGAATTCTTTGTTATTGTCTTTATGAGGCTGTCCTCATCTTAGTACGTACCCTCAACCTGTTCTAAGACTATCATGCCATAGATATCATGATTCTTGTTCCACATATATTTGATATGCTCATCTATTTCAATTCAGAATTAGTCTTTGGAGATTTCTTTATCTCATTAAACTATTATACTATTTTCCTCCCTGTGTTTTCTTTTCTATTGCTAATGCCCCATTATCCAAATTGCATGTAGTTTTACAAAGCTAACCTTAATGCTATAGTCTTCATAATAATTGAGATTGGGCACAAACTCCCCTTAGATTCAGCAAAGTGATGAACTCTAGTTTCCCTATGTATTCTTACCCTATGCTTTGTGCTATAGTTAATTGCTACTCTGGATATGATTATATAAGCTTCTTGGAATTTTTTGCATTTGTGATAGGATCTAGCTGGACAGGGTATAATTCAGTGTTGGATCCATAGTAACCAATGAAGAAATTTTAAATTCATATTCTGAAACTCTTGTTCCATTATGACAATATTTCCCCATTGTTCAGACTTGTTTGTTCTTTAAATAGCTCCCATGTCCAAAAGCAAATAATCATCTAGTCATTTAAGTTTCAAGTGGATATTAAGATCATAAATTAATACTGTCCACTGGAATGTTGTTTTGTTCCTTAGAAACTATTATTTTTTTTAATTTTTATTGTATTTTATTTTTTGCTATTGGTCTTCTGACTGAATGTATGTCTCTGTACTATAAATGCTGTCCCCAGGGAGCCAGAAGAGTCCCTCAGACTGGAATGATACATGGCTGTGAACTGCTCCGTGGGTGCTGGGAATTAGGCTCAGGTCATCTGGAAGAGATGACAGTGCATTTTACTACTGGGCCATCTCTCCAACCCTAACTGTATTGAAATTTAATTCACGTATAAAAATTCACTTCTTGTAATTAAACAGAGCATTGGCTTTTCAGTATTTTCAGCTGTGCAGCTGTCTTCCCTTTCTAATTTTGGAACAATATTTCAGCCCCGAAGAAACTCATAACCACCAACAGCCACTCCATTTCTTCCTTACTGCTGTCCTAGAATATGTCCAAGGACTGTCTCTGTGGGTCATTTTCTTCTCTCAGACACTTCATCAATACTAAGCTAATGTGGTCTATTTGGGGAAAACTCTGTCAGTTCAATGTTTTTAGGGCTCATCTATGTCATGGCTATTAATACTTTGTTTTTCATAAAGACTAAATAATAGTTCACTGAATGGACATACCACATCCTATTAATCCATATTCCAGTTGGATTTTGGGGCTGGTGAGTCATTTAAGATTTTTCACAGATGCTAAAATTCCCCATGTTTATTTGGTCTAACAGTATCACTTTTATGCTTGTGAAAGTAAGGCTCAAAGAGATATGTTTAGGCTCTTCCTTATTCGGTTGTTGGGACTTTTATTTTAGATGTTAGGGAGATGCCATGTGATGCTTACACATATATACTCTTCTGTTCATTCTTCTGTGAGTTTGTAAATACTAAATGGATCTCCAAGTCCTGGTGAACTAGTTGCACAGAGGTAATTATGATCACTGTCTTCACGGAACAATCACACAAATTACCACAAGCTTAGAAATCATGACAAGTGCTACATAGTACAGATTCAGAAACTAACCTTGTGAGAATGGATAAGTCATATTTAAGTAGGCAGCAAGAGTAGAAAAGAATATACAAGACCAAGGAGCCAGGCATGCAAAAGTCCTTGGGCTATAGGAACGGAGCCTATCAGGATGCCTGGCAGAAGGGAGAGCAGGAAGTATAAGGAACACAGTGTGTGATGGGCTTGGAGAGATAACAAAGCTAGATTAGGGGAGATATACAAGAAATGAGGTTTAGTCTTTTCCCTAAGAATATCAGGCACTAAAAGCAAATGGAGAGTGCATATCCCCTTACACACTTGCTGGATAGTACTTGCTGTTATACCTGACCTGGCCATAGAGTTTGCAGCTTCTGACATTCTCATTTGGGGGCTGGAGAGAGGGATGTGGCATGTTTGCTAACACTTTTGACAACCTGAGTTTGATCCCTGGGATATACAGAGTGAAAGATGAGAACTCTGTTCTCACAAGTTGTCCTCTGACCTCCACACACATGCTGTGGCACACTCTGTCACACACACACACACACACACACACACGCATGCATGCATACATGCACACATACAAGTGCACACACACAAACACACATTTTATTTTATGTGTTTACTGGAGTTCTTGTCATCTAAAATAGAACCTTTTGTAATTTTGACACAATAAAACCCCTGCATATTATAATTTTCCAACTCATTTTTGAAAAGAACGACTCTTTCCAGCCCTCCTACAGAATAAGCAATCAAAGCTGCTTGAAAAGTAATAAATAGATCTATAAAGGTCACATTTTCCATTTCACAATGGCCATGTGTTAGACCTGTGAAATCTAAAGGCTACCGGCACAATATTTTTTTCTAAATTTCAAGTAGTTAATACCCAATTCTTTAGTCCAAGTGCTTTTAACTTGAGGTCCATTACTCCCAGGCAGTGTATGAAAGCTTTTATACAAATAAAGGCCATACCTTCGTGGACATGAATTGTCAAAATCCATCACAAACAAAAACTTTAAAATGGCATTTTTAGAGAAGAAAAAAACTTCATGTGTTACTAGGCAAACAAAATTTGTGCTTTAACAAAAACATTTATTGAACTTTAGATATATAGAGTTTTTAAAAAGTAAACCTTTAAGCTAACAATAGAGTTTTTTTTTATTAAACCTTTAAGGAAAACTATTATTACACTACTATCTTGATGACAAATCTTCTTTGAAACAGATTTAGTGTCAGTCAAAATGATCAAGATTATGTTAATATAATTAATCAAATGCTATATAGAGTTATTTTTCAAAGTATGTCCCATGGCTCACATATATGTGTAGGATAATACTGAATACCTATGAGAGCTGTAGATTCCTGAACTCATTCATACTTCTTCATTAGTCTGATTTTTTTTTTTTAACAATGATTCAATGTACTTATCGTGCCTACCATATATGAAGGTTTTAGACAAGAATAGTAAATCCAGAACTCTTGGTTCAATATTTGATCAATCAGACTTCACACAACTCATTGGATGGTATACTTATATGCATCCATTGTGATATTCATTGAATATATGGCTAGATAGATGAGAGGGAGCAGATAGGTAGAAAGGTACTTAAGCCTTGTACGAAACATTTTACCAAATCTCTCGGTGGCCTTTTAAGTCACCTTACAAGAAGATAATTATTATGATATCCACTATTTATTGGTACAGAAATAATAAGACAAGGAAATTATGTAGAGGCCGAGGAGACTGCAAACTCCTGCAGCTGCTCTGCTAGTTCCTCACAGCATGATTTATCCAGAAAGGTGAGGGATTTTTATCTGAGCCTGGAACAGCTGCCTTCAGCACCACTGAAACCCATGGTCACCAGCAAAGTTATGCTCCTAAGATGAGGAAAATATATCCTTAGTCTTTTGAGAAGTAATACTGTCTGACACTTCTAAAAGAAGCTTCCAGAGGTAACCATGCTATTGGCAGAAATGGTGTGAATGTGAGAAAATTGCCCCGAGATGCTATATTTTAAGGATAAAATATAAAGGGAAACCAAATATTGCAGTATGTAATTTAACCTCAGAGCCTACCAACTCAAGTCACAAGAGAAGACAAACAACAAACAAAACAACAACAAACATTCTCTGTGGCTTGATTAAGGAATTGAAGATAGATGTTGAGTTGGTTTAAACGATGGGCTTTTACATGGTGATTGCCAAATAGAGGTGGCTCTGTGATGGGTTTGTGTTCATGGATTGAGTTTCATTTCATGGAAGACTCCATTGGATGCTAATAAGGAAAAGTCATATTATTAGCCTATGTTAATTACTACCTAATAAGATTCACTATGGCATTATTATACATGTGTATCATGTGGTTTGATGTTATTCACCCCTCACTACTCTTTCTTGTCCCATGATCTCATGATCAAGTCTTAACAATTTGGAGAGTGTGTCAGAAGTGTAAATTTTGTAGTTATTGCTCTAGCTATTATTTCAAAACAGGTTTGCACTTGTCAGAAAGATCAAAATCTTTAATGATTTTAAGGTTTCTTATTACAAAATACACTTTAAAATATCTTTACTGATTATTTCTTTGAAGGGGGAAGGAATTTTAATTCAAGTTACTTAAGAGAAATAACTTTCCATTTGCATTTCTGGTTTCATTTTTCTATGAAATTAAGAACCAAAAGTATTTTCCTGGATCTTTTGAGACATAGTTTACCAATTGCCATATAATTGCATAAATACAGTTCCCAATTGGTAAATATTCTGCTGCTCAACAGGTAGCTATTGCAGGTAATTTGATACATGAAATGAAAGATTAGTTTATAATAACACTAAATTTTTAGAAACCTTTATATGATGCCATTATGAACAGAACATGATTGATAAATGTGTATTTTCTTAGACCTGCTCCTTCTGAGTCATTAAAAATGTCAGAACAAGTTTCAAAAAAATCATATTTATAACAGATGTGACAGATAAGGACTGGAATACTTTAGGTGACCCATAATATTGTGTATAATTTTCTACAAAAAAAAAAGTATTAGTAGAAAACTGTGCACTGGGTTTTGTTTTTGCTTTGAAGTTGCAAAAGGATCTAATGGATCCTGGGCTCTCTATATCTATTTTTAGTGAACTCAAAGAGTCCCATGTTACCAACTAAAGCTGAGGAGTTCCTCATTTCAGATTGCAGATTTGCATGAAGCCCAGATCTTATCTGTTGCCACAGAAAATTCAAGATAAGTCAAAATAAGACAGGTGGGGAGGAGGAGTGAGAAGGATTGGAGGGGGGGATGTGTGTGTGTCTGTGTCTGTGTGTGTGTGTGTGTGTGTGTGTGTGTGAATAATACCAATCTTCAATATGACAAGATCACTGAAGGAACAAGCCTCGGTGGTGTATGTTTCTGATGGCTTATCTAGATGAGATTAATTGAAGTGGGAACAACCCTCCTACGTGTGGGTGGCACATTCTTTTGCTTGGGATTCTTGTACTCCATGAGTGTGACACATCAGTTGTGTTCACCATAGGTCTCTAAAGAAATGAGGAGAATACTGTAAGAATACTTTAAAAGCTTAGGGCAAGCAATCAGTTCAAGCTGACTGGACATAGCTCCCATAAGGAAGACCAATGCCTGCGCCTAGAGGGGTGTCACAAGTGACTTCTGTCCTCTCTTTTCCTTGTCTTTAGCTTCATAGGTTTACCTTAAAACTGGATGACTTTCAAGTCAGATGTATAGCCAAAATAAAAATGTACATGAAATAACAAAAACAAAATCATCAATAAACTTAAACTATAACCTAAGTTTATTTGGTTTTGCTTAACCATTATTTTAGGAGAGGCTCAAAAAACCATTCAAAGAGGATGAGGCTAAAACCCTTCTACTGATTAGACTATATGCCTACAAATACGAAAGGTAGTTGGTTTGGTCCCAGGGATACCCAAGCAAAGAGACATGAGCACTAGCTGTGCTTCTTGGGAACAACAGTCATTAGAGCAGCTGGAATCTTTATAGTCCCACTGGTGCACTGGCTGTTACTTTTTAGCTGAGACGTTAATCTTATTTTCATAATTTTTGTAGACACATGTGGCTTGATTATAGACATTAAGTGGCCACTAGGAGCTTTAGATTAAAGCCTTTTTGTGAGCACAAGCTTCCTGGGTAGCCAGGGTTGCCGCCTGCACTCCCCTTGGTCTCTGTGTCTCCCTTGCCTCTGTGCTGCCTGTGTTAATTTCTATGCTCTTCATTGCTGCAGTCCCATTGCCCTTCATCTCAGTGACATCTATTTACTTAAATCTAAGCCAATTAAACACAGCACAATAATAGAACACCCCTGTGAAAAGAGCACAAAGGAGGAACTGTAAGCTAGAAACAGAATAATGAAAGAGAGTGAAAAACAGCTTAAAAGAGCTCCCCAGCCGACAATCTACCTCCTACTTTGCTTTCTATTTATGGGAAGGCAAAGTCTTCCCTTTTATTTGTCTCTAACATCTTTATGCCAAGTCTCCACCCCTCATCCCTATTCCACCCTTTTTGGGAGGAAGAATCTTAATACATCCATGAGCATCTTAATATTTCTAAGGTTACCGCTGTGAGCATTATTGTATGATACATATGGGAGTATTTCTGTAGAATTTCCAGAACACTTGGGAGTCTGGGGTGTCTCATGACTAGGCTTTATGTTGATTGATTGTCTTAGTCAGTAAGTAATATTTCCACTCAAGAGGCCGCATTTTTCCTAATGAGGTTCACAGGCCATTTCTGTAGTAATAAAAATGTTGGCAGGCACTGTTAAGAAAGTACCTTGGGAAGAAGATATTTCAAATTAGAGTTACAGAAGGAGGGGTGCCAACTCCATTCCAACTATTTTAATTGAGTTAGCGTGCACTGCCTCTTGAACTGGAAGTAGTCTGAGCTCACCCTAAACTGTAAACTCTTCCTCCAGAGTGTAGTGACTTGGTGGTACCCTCTGCTCATGGAGCTCTGAGTTCTTTGTGAGTAAAATGTATTTATCAGAATTTCAATTTTCTGGTTGGATAGCATAATCCTGTTAATGTAAGACATCATCTCCCCCTTCCTCCTTCTTTAATGCGTGCCTTTCTAGATGATATGCAGTCAAAGATGTTGTATTCAGTAAAAGAACACCATGAAGCAGCTGGTCAGTGGAATTCTACTTTCCTTATACCTGGAATTTGATTGTTCCTATTGATCTCAAAATCCTGTGGTGCTCCTGTCTCCCTGGTCTAGGCAAATGCTGGCTCTATCAAATCCCCTTATGCTGCTGGAGATTGACAGATGGCTCCCAGCAGGTGAACGCTGGGCTATCAGTAAATAAAATGATCCCTTTCATTGGCAAAACCCCTCTCAAAGACATTCTGTCCCTTAAAGATCTACCAAAGGTATTGGGATGCTAGGCAAAACCAGAGCTTTGTTGCGGCTTAGACCACACAGACAAACCTGAAAGGAGGATTTCTGCTCTAGAGAATGCCTGTGTCTTTAACAGAGAGCAAAGCAGCACTAAATGGTGATGGTATCATACTTGAAGACTGATGCTGACCACATGTGTTTGTGTCACTTTTGCAAGAACTTTATGAGAAGTCTCATAATTAACTATGACAACATTGGAGAATCATACATTTAGAAGGTCTACCCTGAATTAGGACGCACAGCCAGTAAATGATCAGCTGAAGTTTCAACACAGTTTGAAGTCTTTTAATTTCAAAGGCTGAACTTAATTAATTTCCACCCAGACACATTGAGAAAATTGAACTACTGTCATTCATATTCATTAGATCTTTATTTATATGCTTATAAACCAGAGAATTAAGCCAGGTATGAGACTATCTGCTTATAACACAGGAGTACATTTATTTACTAAAATTATCTAGCACCAAGCACGTCCTATGTTATACCTTTCCATTGTTCATCCACTGAACAGTTAGCTATTGAACAATCATTTTCTACCATGCAGCTCATAGCAAAGTAAGAAAACAGTGGCGCCTGCCTTCTACAATGTAGAGATTAGCTGGAATGGAGTGGGGTAAACACTAAACAGATAAGTCTTATACATTTATGGAGATGATGTACTATGGTGCTTAGATGTCCCAGGTTCTCCTGAGTGACTGTCACAGATGAGTGACTGACCCTATAGGAAGCTATTTTATCATGGGACTGATGTTTAGAGTTAGGGACTAGTTTATGAAGACTATCCTACTGCCATGCAGGTGTCTACCTTCACATTGATTGCTATAGAGGAACTGATACTGGAAATTTTCTGGGGTTCTTTTTATATATCATTTTGTTTTTATTTTTTGAATTTATAATATAATTACATTATTTCCCCCTCTCCTTTCCTCCTTGTAAATCCTCCCATATACACTCTGTCTTATTCTCCTTCAAATTCCTGGCTTCCTTTTCTTTGATTTTACATATATGTGTGTTTGTACTATATTCTTAAATATAGGAAGCAACCTGTCCATTCTGTATGTTACTTGCAGGTATGCTTTGAGAGCTGACCATTAGGTATGGATATGCAATTGATGTGATCTTCCCTAAAGAAGACTATTTTTTCCGATCTCAGTATTCCATCAGTGCCTATAGCTCTTTCTCTAGGGTAAACTAAGAAGAAGATAATTATGGAAAGAGGAAGGATGATAAAGTAACAGTAAAGGTATATGAAAAGTCATAAGGACTGCTGGCTCAGTGGTGAAGAGCACTGCCTGTTCTTCCAGAGGTCCTGAATTCAATTCCCAGCAACCACATGGTAGCTCACAACCATTTATATTGGAATCTAATACCCTCTTCTAGCATGCAGGTGTACATGCACATAAAGCTATCATATATATTAAGTAAAAATAAGAATCTTTAAAAAAAGAAAAAAATGTCATAAGGAATCATACTATTAACTATCTACCTAAAAGTATGTATAACGTTCATAAGTTGATTGATGAATATACATACATACATCGTTTAATGAAGTTTGTCACCTGAGCTGATAGTGCATAGTGCTCCCCTTAAGAGCCAAAGACTATGTAACAAAATTCCCAACACCAAGCATGAAAAGCATTCATTTGTGTTGTTGGTAGGGTTGTGTTAGAAACCCCCAAAATATTATAGGCTGTTTCTACTGCCCTTGGTGGTCTCCAGAGGTTAAAGGTAAGTCCCTATTGCTCAAGGCACCACACACTTTGGACCCAGGTTCCAGTAGACAGGAGCTCAGTCTAGTGTATCATTGAGAGTCATAGGTCCTGTCATGGCTCTTGGTGAGCTTAATTCATGCAAGATGACTATAATTACACAAAACTTCCCCAGGCCTAGTGTTATTCAGATATTTGTCTTGGTAATTCAAAGAATGAAATTCATGTGCTACAAAAGATGAAATTAAGAAATAGATATTTTATAATAGCAATTTCAACCAAAAAAAAAAAAGGAGGGGGAAGAGTGCTCATTGATAGGTTCTCTGGGAATCCTATATCATTGACAGTCACTACTTTAGAGTTTATAAAGCCTTACTGGATTGGAGGCAGATATGGTGAACTGGTCAGCCCAGTTCGCGTTCATTGGAAGTCCAGGTGCCTCTCAGTTTCAGTCATGTCCTCAAGTATGGTTTCCAGGAAAGTGGTTCTCATTTAGGAGGAATGAGATCAGAGCTAAGGAGAAGCTCTTCCTGGTATTCCTGGCCTCTAGCCAGGGAACACTTAAAGACATTTTGCCTTAAATACTTCTGGCAGATGGGGACAAGGACAAGTATGAAGCAACTGAGAGAAACCAATAAGGTATACAACTTTCAATCAAGAAATAGATAAAAGTTTCATCCTTGAGGTCCTCTGCCCTAAACTACATAATCCATTATTATCTTCTGTTCTCATTAAAAGAAAGTGAATAGAAGGCCAAAGGTGGTAGTTGGAAGTTTTCCTCCAAGTTCCATGACTTAACTAGCAATCTCAGTGGCTAGGTTCCCAGTACCAGGTGTGATTTCCTCTTTGTAGAGCATGTTTTTGAGTCCAATTAGAGAGCTTTTGGTTACTGTCAAGCTATGCACATCACTACTGTATTCTTAGCTTATTTTGCCATGTTGCTCATTATTGTGGTTTATAGGTAAAATAGCTAGATGGGACTGTTGGTTGCTTTGCTCCCTGGGAAGCTTGCATGATACTACTGGTACCATGAAAGCTAGTCCTCAGGGAGAAGGCATTCTCGGGGATCTTTAGACCTGGCATCTGAAGTATCTGGTATGCAGCACATAGGTTTATCAACTATTTAAAAGTAGTATATTCTCTCTAAAGTGATTTCTACTGGTTTTATAAGAACAGAACCAATCCACAGAACTCAAGAAGATTAACAAGCCTAAGGACCCAAGTGAGGATGCCTCAATCCCACTTGGGAGGAAGAAGAAAGCAGACAGAGGAAGGTAGGGACTTGGGTGGGTCAGGGGACAGGAAGGAGAAAAGGTGAACATGATCAGATATTGGGGGGATCAGGAGTGAAGCCCTGAGGGCCAGCAGAAAGAATGGAAACAGGCAACCTCAGGAGGTAGGAAGTGAGGGGAACCTCTAGAATGTACCAGAGAGCTGGGAGGAAAAAGACTCTCAGGACTCAGAGGGAAGGACCTTAGATGAAATGCCCTACAGTGCGGAGAGGGAACTTCCACCTCCAGTAGAAAGACAAGGCATCAAGTGGAGTGATGGGGTTGACATTTCACCGTAAAAAACTGACCCAGAATTGTTCCTGTCTAAAAGAACTGCAGGGATAAAAATGGAGAAGAAACTGAGGAAAAGGAGGTCCAGGGACTGGCCCAAATTGAGATCCAGCTCAACGGGACACTCCAAGGCCTGACACTATTATTGATGCTATGGTGTGGTTACAGACAGGAGCCTAGCATGGTGACCCTCCAATGGGGCCCAACAACGAAGCTGAAAGAATCAGATGCATATACTTACATCTAACCAAAGAATAGAAGCTGGGGACCCCTGTGGCTGAATTAAGGAAAAGCTGAAAGAGGTGGAGGAGGAGGGCAACCCCATAAGAAAAGCAACAGTCTCAACTAACCTGGACCCCCAAGATCTCTAGACACTGAGTCCAATCAGGCAGCATACACTAGCTGGTCCGAGGCCACCAACACACATACAGCAGAGGACTGCATGGTCAGGCCTCAGTAAGAGAAGACACACCTATTCGTGAGAGACTTGAGGCCCCAGGGAATGGGGAGGTCTGGTGAAATGGGGTTTGGGGACAACGTCTTAGAGATGGGGGAGTAAGAATGGGATGCGGAACTGTTGGAGGGTAGACAGAGAGTGGGATAACTGAACTGTAAAAATGAAAGATTAATGAGTAATAATAATAATTTTTAAAAGGGTTTAGAGAAACCCTGAAAGTTTAGTCAGTATAACATATGCTTCTGTATTCTCGTGGATGAAAAGAATAAGCTCTGAAGCCCTGGTCTTAGTCCAGGTTCTTTTCAGCCCGGATGAAAATTCCACCCTATGACCTCAGATATCTTTAATTACACACACACACACACACACACACACACACACACAAAAGCTTCATCTCCAGTTTGCATTAGAGGTTAGGATTTCAGTATATGAATACAGTGCTGGGGATGTGATTCAGTTCAAGATATAAAGTAATGCAGTCAGGGACAAGATGATGAAATGCTAGCAATTGTGTGGTGATATGGAATAATATTTTGGTCCTGTATATTATCATTTAAATTCAATTTCTATGAAAAATAATCCATATATTTCAGATACTAGTGTACTCTAAGAAGAATAGGCAAATATAGGAGTGGAGGCTTCTTTCAGTTTCAAATTGCTTTAATTAGCAATATAACATGGTGTGTGACAGTATTCCAGGAGAGGCATTAAAGATGACCAGTCACTGCAGATAGAGAACCAAAGACTTGTCAAAGTCAACTTGGTAGACCAGAAGTATAGGTGACAGGTTGCTTATAGGAGCATGAACACTTCTAAGGCAGCTTCATCACCAAGAGTCCATCCTACTGTGAGTACTGGATAATGCCCCATGAAAAAGCTGGAACCATGGGCTTCTCTGCATGACTTGCAGGCAGCTCAACAGGGCAAACAGTATCTTCTCTTTAGCTTTCTTTACTGCTTATATAACACTGGAGAGGGAGGGGCTTGCAAGTCTTTTTAAGTTTTGTGGTCTTCCTGACACTTTTGAGTTATTTCCTCAGGTGTTTGGATTTTTTGTTTGTGTGTTTGTTTGTTTGTTTGTAATGTACATTTGTCTTTTGGGGAGGAGAGATGCTATGTGAGTGCAGTGCTTGGAAGGTCAGAAGATGGTACCTAACAGCATGAAGCCACAGGTGTAGGTGGTGGTTAGTCACAATACTGGGATGCTGGAAAATGAACTCAAGCCCCATTCAAGAGCAGTACTCACTCTTAACTACTGAACCATTTCTCTGGTCCTATTTGTGAGGTCTTATTGGACCTCCTTTTAGAACATACTGAGACATAGAGCATATCTCTGAAGAACTGGATGCTTTAATTTGGAGGATATTGACATATAACCACTAGTACAAATCAAATAAAAATAAGTATAATAGAGGTTTTCATAGTGAAGCCATAATGAATAGGTATATTCTGCTCATCCTGGAGAATACTCTTAGAGAAATGTGCCTGAATTGAAGAAATTGGCAACCCTAAAGGAAAGGAAGAGGAAGAAAGAGAAAAACGAGAGGGGAAGGAGACAGAAAAGGCAGTGAGAAAATGAATAGCAGCGAAAGGAAGAGACACATAAGTGAAATGAGGAAGAAGAAGGACTTAACTGAAGGAGAGGACAGAGGTTTGAAGAAAGGGGCAATTGGTAATCTACAAAAGAATTTGTCTAAGGGGCATTGGGCTTGACAATAGGTGCTTGAAATAAAGTTGAAAAAAACAAAATGTAATTTCTGTATAGAAACCTATGAAACTCAGCCTAAAGACCTAGGTTTTGTCCTTTTGAAAGAAGAGCTGTAATGATGACAGTGATAGGCTCCTGACCAGGTAAGTTTTATGGCTTATGTGGGAATCTACTCCACTTCTTTAAGCCTCTTCCCAGTTTCTCCTTATACAACAACATGCTGTCAATTTTCATTAACTCTATACTTTATATAAGGTTAGAGTAGTATCTATTGCCAAAAGGATAAAGGTGGCAAATATTGTTGAGGATGGGGGGGGTGTCTTTGACACTATTGGTATGGACATAAATTATTGCAGCCATTAAGGGAAGCAATATAGAGAATTCTCAAAAATAGAACTGTCCTATCATCCGACTCTAACACTAACAGGTGTCTGTCAAAAAGCCTTTCTCACAGGTATGTATATTGTAGGACTGATCACGCTAGTCAAATACAGAATTTGCCTATGTCAATTATCTGATGAATAAAGAAGCTGAAATAGACGTGCATAATGGAGTTATCTCCATGCAGAGAGAAAAGTGAAATTCCATTCCTTGCAATAACATGGATAAACCAAAGTGATGTTATGTTAAAGGAAATAATGCAGGCACATATAGAGGGATACATGATGATCTTACGTAGAATCTAAAACTGTTGATCTCATGAAAGTATTATAGTGATCTGTGGTTACAAGGGGCTGGAGAATGGCAGGGAGTTACTGAGACATTGAAAAGCAGACCACAGAATGTTAGGTACTTAGGAGAGGAAAAGTTTGAGGATTTATTAAGAAACATAGTAACAATATGCATCCCCCAAAACCTAAGAGTAGATAGTGTTCTTATCTACTTACAAAAAATGGCAATGTGCATAATGTATTAATATGTGTGTGAATGTGTGATTAGTTTAGCTACTTAATTTATATAACAGCACATATTCCAATCACTTATTTTATATAGCATAAGTACACATAATTTTTTCTTTAAAATAGACAAATAGAATAGAATATCTGATACCCGTATGAACATTAGAAACAAATGAACAGATGGCTTTCTGCAAGTAAGAAAGTGTTATATTTCTTCAGATCAATACTTAGCCTGGGCAGAAAATTGCAATGAAGTATAATAAAATAAAGCAGAATGCTGACATGTGTGCCTCATTAATGCTCAAGGTACTAAATATCACAGCATCAATTCACATTTTATTATACACACACCCACAGTCAGAGTCCAACTATGTTAGCAATTTAGAAAATATGGAAGTTTTAAGTTTGCTTTACAGATTGTTATCATTTCATATCAAGCCTTTACAAGAAGAAAGGGCCCTGACAGTACCTCCTGAACCATCATGATGTATCATTTGTCCTGAAAATTGAAATATATACAGTTCACAGAACAGCCATGTATCCTCAACTGCTGAGGTATAAGCAAAGCCCATTCATCCTACTTACATGTGAGATGTGGTATATGTCTTTTCCTCACTGAAACATTGTAGAACCAGTGTTCCACTTCCCAAATACTCCCCTGCCCATCGTTTGTACTTCCAAAAGCTTGTATGTCACAAGAAGAAAGGTAGCCAGAAAGTGTGCACATCAAAGAGAAGGGCCTGGAACAGTCTTCTCTATCCATCAGTATTTGTGTGAACTGAATATAAACCTTAATTCTCAGAGAGTTAAGATGAGCTTTTCTCACTAAACCAATCCTTGATACTTCACCTTGTCCAATATTAGATTGAGATACTTTGGACAGACATAAATCTCTTCCACTAAGACAGTTTAAACTAGTTTTTAGCAGTAGCCCAGAGTGTCCAGTTTGAGAATAAGACCACACTGTGCTCATTAGCCACTAAATCTAGAGTCTCTACTCAGAGGAAGACCATGAATTTTGTGAACAAGGATTTTGTTAATAGTTCTTATATCTTTCAAGTATGTATTTGACATAGATTTCAGCCTATGCAAACATAATGTTTGAAAAACAACTTTCACAATAGTGCCAAGAGAGATGTTTCTCTTAATCATTGATAACTTTTTGGTTCAGCATACATGCCTGTTCTTACAGCTCTCTAGATAATAGGTGATGCTAAGCATATTAGGAAATAGAAGTGGTTTAGTAGCTTTTTAGACTACATGACAATGTTGACAGCTGCTTATCTATTTAAAAAACTACTTGAAATAGGAGAGATTTTCCCTACTAGATCAGCAGTCCAGCCCTCAATAGCTGAAATCCTAACACTTTTGACAAGTGCACTGAGTTATGTGAACTCTTCACAGCCACAGAGAGCAGATTGAGAAATGGGTGGGAAACAGTTCTATTGTTCATTTTGAAGCCCATAGAGCACCTAATGCTAGTTATTGCAATTACAATAAGTTTTCAGCAACCCAACTCAGTGCCCTAGTAACTTCATTCATCTCTGTTTTGGTTGTTTGAAAAAGTCTATCACAACAGAAAATTAATCACCTAAGTGATACATAGTGTGGAGGGTGTTTCAAGGGCAAACGAGGAGTAAAGCCTAATTTAAGATGGAATACATCCTTGAGAAACAGTTCACCTTGGCACTACTTCTTCATGGTATTCTAATTTCTCATCCTCACTTCAATGTTATGGATGACATACAACTCAAACCTAAGCCTATCAAATTAATTTCGGGAACTGAAGAAATGGCTTAGCTGGCACTTGTTTGTCCCACAAGCTTGAGGACCTGAATTCAATCCCAAACACCCATGTTTTAAAAAAAATTGTATTAGTCACTTTTAATGTGATAAAATAAATAACTTAAAGGTGAAAGTGTTTTATTTTGTCTTATGGAAATTTGAACCCATTGTGGCAGGGAAGGCATAGCAACAGGCAAAGAAGGCTTAGCTGAAGAAAGAGTCAATGAGTGAGCACCAGGTTCAGCACTCTCAGGTCCTGTATCCGGAGCCTGAAGCTGAAGGATCATTTTTTCATCCATACACAGGAAAGAGAGAGAGAGAGAGAGAGAGAGAGAGAGAGAGAGAGAGAGAGAGAGAGAGAGAGAGAGAGAGAGATTAGACTATATACTCTCATTGCGTACTCCAGAGACACTTCCTTTACCAAGCTTTTACCTGCTAAAGGATCCCAAACATAGCATTATCTGGGAACTATGTGTTTGAATATATGTGGGGTATATCACATCCAAACCACACCACTGATCTCAAGTGTCAGTGTGATTGCAAGAGGATTCTTGGGGCTTTCCTGCCAGTGAGTCTAGCTGAATCAATGAGCACCAGGTTCAGTGAGAGACCCTGTCTCAAAAAGTGCACTTCAGAGCAATTCAGGACATTGAGACCACTAGCCACCATGTATCTGTGTACATGTGCAGACACATATGTACACATATGTACCCTTCTAGCCACAAATGCACTCACAGGAATCTCACTCACATTAACGCTGAGCAGTGTTCACTTAGATTTCTTCTGAAATGTTGAATCCACTTGGACATTTGGTGCCAAGCAAAGCATGTGCCCTTTTCTCTGCACTGTGAAGACTGACTCTTAAATGTAATTGTTTACCAGTTGATTGTCAAGGCTTATCAGCCATGATCCTCGACAGTATTCCCGTCAAACCCTCACAGCTCCTGGGAAGGGGCAGAAGCAAACCCCACTGAAGTAATGGGCAAAGAAGAGGCAGAGCTGCAGCTGAGTGGATCTCAGTTTGTCCAAGAACTGAATATTCTGAACGATAAAAGTGCTTAGTGTGTCTAGGAAATTGAAATCTGCCATGGGGGAAATTATACTTCTGGGAAGAGCCACAAGCATTTGTGTTTGAGGTGGTCCTTCACCAGAGATGGAGACCCAAAACCACTCCCCTGTGTCTATTAAGAGCTGGTTCACAGGTTTATCCACTTTCTGTGTGTATTCATGGAATGGGCAAGTAAGCTTTCATGGCCGGTTTTCTCATCTATAAAGCGAGGATATAACAGTCCAAGGGAGGTGTTGGGGAGCAAATTAATTCTTTGAAGTGCTCAGAATACTGGCGAAGAGGAGTCAGTAAGTGTCTGCTAGTGCTGATTTACATTCCATCCAGTTGAATGTATCTGCTGTTAAAACTGACAAATATCAATGACAAAAGCTGTGTCAATTTAACCATTTGTCAGTGGGATAAAAGTGAACACTTAGATCTGTTCAAGACTAGCTGAAAATTAACCATTCAATCTGATGTCTCTTATAGAATAGTTCATAAATTGTTTTTTTTTTAAACTAAATCCACATGGCATTTACACGCCTCACAGAAAATGAAGTAAAAAAAAAAACAGTCATTTTCTTTTGTATAATAAAACCTCAAAAAAAGTAGAAATTATGGGTATGCAGAGTATTATTGACACGACTGGGGGCACTGAGTTTCTTAATAATCACTTCACCCTTTGGTCACCCTGTTCCTTTAAGTTGGCCCTTTATATGTTTCGAGTTGAAATTTTACTTTCATGTGTAACTACAGAGTTAAGTTTTGAAAGGATTATTAGGATAGTCTCTGACAATGCCAATATTGCTCACCTTGTGAACATGCCATCTCCTGTTGGCTGCTGCAACAACACCATTGCTCAAAAGGTAAACACACACCTGCTTAGTTCTGCCTTTGCAGAATGAAAGCAGCCCTTGTCCTCCTGGGGATGAATGGAAATGGCTGGGTACCAGCAACACTGGACCTGGGGAAAGAGACGCCAGTAGGATGCAGCTGTCCTATGAACTGTATGCAGCTTGCTGAATTTTGCTCTAGAGAATTTTTTTCATCTCCTTGTTATAAGGGTAAAAGACAAACACACACACACACACACACACACACGTGATATGTACTTAAACACTCATACACATGCATGTATTCTTTTTGAAAAATAATAGCACTTTCAGAGATTGAAGGAAAATATTGAGTTCAAAGAGAATGAGTATGATATTTGGTTTTTAGCACTCATTTGTTAAATATAGAAGGTTCTTTTATCTGAACAGGATCAAGAGCTCCGTTCTACCATTATATTTTTGTTCTAAAACCAACCTAGAAGGTTGGAACGGTGATGTCCTTGTTATTCCTGCACTCTCGAGGCAGAAACAGTCAGATCTATGTGAGTTCTAGGCTTGCCCCAAACACAGTGAGTTCTGGAAAAGCCAGGAAGCTAGGGCTAGAGAGAGATGTCTGGTACCATAATCAAAACAAACAAACAAACAAAAAAAAAACAAGAAAAAAAACTAAGAAAACAAGCAAAGGAAAAACCACTCTTATAATTTACTTGTCATCTAAATTTTAAGTAGCTACAATTCTACATAAATTTCTCCTCCTACTGATTCTGTCATAGATGGATTATAGATGATAGATAGATGATAGATAGATAGATAGATAGATAGATAATTGATAGATGTGTAAGAATGTTTGCCTGTTTGTCAAATTTTTTTGCTCACAACGTTTTGCCCCCTAGTCAGTCCAGATATTTTTCAAAAGACACAAAAGCAGTGTGCCAAGATTTTAGTAGTCATTCTTGCTACAATAATTATTAAACTAAGATAAGTAGGGGAAATTCTACCATGTTTCTTTTTGGCTAGAACTTTCTTTATCACTATTTAGATGTCAAGCCTGTTCTGTTTAATTATTCAGCAATAGACATACCTGCTTTCATACCTTGTGAGTGTTCATAAGTCAAATGAGCTCATAATAAAGAACACTCAATACAATCAATATTCGTTGCTTTGAAACACGCTTGTCTGCTCCCACATTTATGTGAATTTACTGTTTAAAAGTCCAGATAGGCGCTGGGTAGATATTTCAGTGGTAGAACATTTGTCTAATATGCCTAAGGCCTAAGGCTACATTTGATGTCTGGTACCATAATCAAAACAAAACATTCCAGAACAGACAAAAGAAGAACCAGTTGGTGCATATCTTCTGCTTGAATTTTTTTTTTCTGGATTTGGAAGCTGTGTAAAGGCTGTCTATTGGGGTCTCACGGTTTTTAATGGTAACATGTTTTCCTTGGGTATGGGATAGGGTGCATTCTACTGGAGTGAACACATATCAATCCTGGGGAAAATTCATAAATACACACAGCTTTACAAACCCAATATGGACGAGCGGGACTGGACAGGGATTTGCACACTGTACATTTTTGTAGTCTTGCCCACGATGAGGGTGGCCTCACCTGTGTAAGACAGAAAACAGGCCTGAAGCCTTCCAGTGATGCTGTCCATCTCCTGGAACCACTTTAATGGGGAGTCTTTATGACCCTCAGTGGCATGGGATTTTTTTGTTTGTTTTTTGTTTTTTCAGCAGAATCCAGAGTGACTTTCAGGTTTTGGAATGTCAACATAAATTTGGGACTCTATGGAGAAATTTTAATTAGTTATTTAAAAAAAACCCCTCTCTATCCTGTGTTTCATGAAATCAATGCAGACTGGGCTAGAGGCCCAGCCTTTTTTAAAGCTTGCTGCATATAATTAACAATTATGAATATATTCTTTGGGGAAATTACACAATCTTCTACTATTTATTAGCTGAGAACAAGTCATAATTTTATTCTTCCTTGGATGTTACTCTTATGAAACACTGTTAATGTGGCATAGAAAGATACGAAAAGCACTCAGTAGCTTATACCTTACTGCTCTGTGTCTTAGGCTTGAGACAGCGCCCAGCAGGTCACAGATAAATATTAGAAAAGCGATCTTGCAGTCTCATAGTTACCCAAAATCAAAAGAGAAAACTCATAAATTTTTTCATGTTGATAATATTAGCATGTGTGGGTCAGAAATTAGCTCATGAATTTTCTTTTTATTTTAACAGAAAGAAGCCAGAACATACCACCAGCTGTTTGAGAATACAACATAACAAACGTCACTACTTTACAACTTCCTTGAATTGGTAAGGCCTTATTCTCTCTACCATAAAAAGTGACCCACCCTTATGAAAAACACTTAACTTCTTTGCTAACCACAGTTTTTTTATTTTTAATTTTGAATTAAAAGCCAATTTATTTTTTGAGGAAGAAATACCATTTTGAATTTCACACTTAATAGACTAGAAATGATAAAATACCACTTCAGAGATTTTAAACTGGCTAAATGAAATATCTTGCTTTAAAATGAGGATTGAACCAAGCCCCTTTCTTCAGCTGTGGCTAACCATAACAATATTTCCTCTCTTCCTATCAATGGGCTAGGCATGTGCCTGCCTGTATGGCTTTATGTAAATTAATTAATTTATTTCCTTACATCAGCTCTGTGGGGTAGGTAGTAGATGTTTTTATGTAGGGGCATGATACAAAGGGATGTGAGACAGAGCTCACCAAAACTCTAACACATGGGAGAAAGAAGCCTAAAACTGTGCACACAGGAGAAAAAGCCCAGCCTCAGTGGTGATGCAGGGATAGTTACTTGAGGAGGTAATGCCCAGGAATCATTTTTCCCTGCATTTTATATAAATTCCCTCTGGATTTACCTACGAAGTTAGCATTTGCTGAAAATGCAGTCAATAAAAAGCAGGTACAATTATATGTTCACCTGCCACATATCCAATAATTGCATGAATACATACGTGAGCACTCTAGATCACTTTACAAATAGAAACTATGTTTCCTTTTTCTTTGCACTTTTTCACATAGAAACTTTAAGATAAAGTCAGAATAAAATTATACAGAGATTTCAAAAGAGTGATCAACCATTCCAGAAAGTGTATTTGAGCTTAGGTCTGACTTGTTTCTATTAAAGGTATTGTACTATCTATAACTGGTCACAATGTTGTTAACTTTATCGCTTTTATTAATCCATTAATTTAGTTTTGAGTGAAATTTTCATAATGTTTTCATTGCAAAAGACTAACAACACACAAATATCAAAGCACTGCACATAGATTACACAGCTGCTCACACACATGAAATTTCACACCGAAATTCTTTTCTGAATAAGCCATGACAGGAGGAAAAGCACTCTTTGCTTTCTTCCCACGTCCCTGCTCTCTTCCCAGTGAGGGTCGGGACTGTAAAGATGCACAGTGCCCTCTGTGTGTTCTACCAGGTGTCAAACAAACACGTTACAGTACTATCGACATTCTGAGTATACAGAGCTGCTGTCACACTGCAGATGTGGCATTCGAAGTCACCTTCACTCAGTTGTATTTAGATGCAGGCATATTGGCACAGAGATTGGTTTGGCTCTCCTTCCAGCTGTTACCATGGTTACTGCTTTACATATTACTCTCTGGTGCTTATTATTATGTCTAAATATCTTACAGCACTTTAACGATTCAATGCTAGCATGGCTTTAGCTTGTCTTATAAAACGTATTCGGAATTTGTGCATGAGGGAGCTGATGCTTTCTCTATATGACACCATGCCAAGCCCTTGTATGCTTTTGTTTTTCCCAGCTGGAAACATATCTTTTAATTGGCATATGAGGATTTTGCTAATCTCTTGCGACCCATGATTTTCACAGTTCCAACATAATATAATAATCAACATAGGTTTTATTTCACTATAGGTGAAATTCTGACTATTCCCAAACATAATATAGCTACTACAAAGGAAATTTGAAATACTTAAAAGAAAACTACATTCTGGGAGGTCTGTGTTATTTGCTTATGTTTCCTTAAAACAAATAATTACAGGAGGAGTTTTAATAGAAATTATTTTTTAATTATTTTCTAACATGAGAGTTAATTCTAGAATTTGCTCATATGTACATAGTTGTTTATCCCACAGTATTTTTAGGAATTTCTGTGTATATCGGGGGGAGGTTGTTAAAAAATCAAGAAGAGGTATTATTTATCAAAAATGATATCTTGGAAAGCATGAAGCTCCATCCAGTGCCCCTTCATACGTAACCATTTCTTCACGGGTTTTTATGTAGGGATGTTACTCAATGCCACGTGATCACCTTTGATACCTCTAACACCTCCAAGTGAAGGATTATACAGAATGGAGTAATCACAGTGAAAATATTTCATAAATACCATCCTTTGTTCACTAAGGGTGCTAAGTACTATATTGTGCAAATTTGAAACCACACATTTCCAAAATAACACATGCAATCTCAAATGTAAAGGTAGATCTTTTTCTCTGAATTTTATTCTATGATTCCAATGAAGTCAGCAACTCTTTTCACACAAAGCTCTCTGGTTATTACAGTGCACTGTTAATCACACTGAAAATCAGCTTTGCTCTAGCTTCAACCACCTGTTACGGGCATATGGTTGACCTCTTTAAGCCCCATAGAAGAGCATTACAGTACTTACAACTGACCAGATAGTAGATGGCAGACAATTGTCATCGTTTGCACCGCCCAACATCATCTCAACATTGTTTCCTCCCACTGATGGCAGAAAGGATATCATGTTCTGACCTTTGTCATCAGCACCTAGGCTACCACCTCCCAGGTAAGCTTTCATTTGCTGCAGGGAAGACCTGATATACCAGGGTTCCTGGGGAACACAGCAGGTAGATGCTTTTCCCACAGAATACCCACAATGCACAGCAGCAATGGTTGGTACCTCTTAACGGATTCATTTATTTGTCTTAGCAGAACCTACTGCTTTTTCGGAGCTTAAGCACTTACCTGGTTTCAATCTATAATTTTTCTGATTTTACAGTATTTTGAAAAAACTTTGTTGCTTCTTTTATCATCTCAGCTTTTAATTTATGGTATAAAAAGTTCCCAAACTACATAGACAAGTTAGGAATAAGGAACCTATATAGACATAAGGAGAATATTAGAAGTCTAAAAAAAAAATGTATTGTTCTTGAAGTCGTTTACCTACAAATCAACATAACTTAGATTGTCCATTCATCAGAACCTTTGTCTTTTTCTTTCATTTATAGCTGGAGGGAGTTTATCTTTTAAGAATTATCTTGTGTAAGTGGATGAGGATTTTAGTTTAACAATATCCCAAGGAGCTACACTTGATGACTATTTATACTGCTGAGAACACTTGACAGCAGAATGATGAACAGTATGGCCACAATGCGCCAACCATCCACTAACAAAACAAGGATGACAACCTGGTATTCCTTCCATCTTCTCTGAAGATGAGTGCCTTGGCTTGCACTGATCACTGCCTCACAAAGATTGTCTGTGCATTCTACAGAGACAATTTACAAGATGCATTATGCATTCTAAAAATAGATGTGATTGGTAACTTTAGGATGTTTGATGGTACTTTTGCAAAAAAACGTATTCTACTCTGTGCCAGGAGCTATTAATCAACCTGGTGCCCAGGTCTTCTAGCTGTTATGGATCAAGAGATAAGCCTCGGTGAGGTTTTTAGAGAAGGATCAGTACTTAGTTATCTGGGGACAGGGAAAAGGAGAGTTGCCCACGTCCTCTGGCAGGAGGTAAAATAACAATGACAATCCTCCTACTTAACAGGCTGAGTCACTAGAACATTCTTCTGCTTCCTCAGCAGTCCCCAGCAGATTGTTTGGGCTGGAGTTCTGGAGGCAGAGGTGGGAACCACCTGCTATAAAAGACTGCTGTGACCAAAGATTGTCTTTTAACAGTTTGGCCAAATAGAAACAGGAAAAGAAAACATTTGGTACTGACAAGCACCTAAATCTAAATGTTTGAATACAAGAATACTGGTCTGGGATAGCTGAGAAGGTTCAGTCAAGTATAAATGCTAGCCAGCATAGTTAACAACTTGAGGTCCATTTCCAGGGCAGAAGCAGAAAACCAACTCCTGCAAGTTGTCTACTGACTTCCACACATGCGGTGAGGTACCTGAGTGTACACACACTAGTGTGCATGCATACACAAATAAATGAATGAATAAATAAACAAACAAATAAGTAAAACAGTGGTAACCCAGTCATGCTTATTCAGCTAATTGGCTTTGAAGATAAGTCATTTAAAGAGGGAAGCTAGTTACAGAACATTTGGCAATCCAGTCCTGCTGGATATCTGTACTCTGAAGACATTTGATATCCAGCAGTGGTAACTTTGTCTGAACTGATGTAGAGCCTGGGTTGTAATGAATACGAATACACTGTTGCTTAAACAGAAAGACCTTTATAGGCTCCTGAGCAGGCTTTTATTAGAATACTTTTGTTACTGAAGGAAAGCATGAAGTTTTATTTTGGCTCATCATTCAGATCTCAGGACTAGGCCACTACCTGGCTGGGTCACATGACAATACTGTCATTGAGAGAGTACACATCTATATGTATCTTCTGGTCTCTCTTCTATCTCTCATTAAACAACTAGTAATTCTATTAATGACCTCTACCTAAACAACCTTATCCAATTCTAATTAAGCCTGTGGCTAAAACCTTGGAGTTTTTATTGTTAGTTGCTTCTCTTAAAACCACACAATGGGATAAAATCTCAATATGAACTCCTGAGAAATGCAATCTATATCTAACCTATAGCATTCTTCATAATCCAAGGGCAGATAAGGAAATGGACATCATATGAGTCTAAAGGTAGTAGCTGCTGAATATTTGCTAAGGCCACAGTTCTCTCCAGGGCCCTTCTGCTTCATCTCTCTTTACAAGTTTGATTCCATGTGATTATCAATAGCTCTTCTACATAAAGACAAGCTTTTCTTACTGCTTTCCACCCAGGCATGGGTCACCAGCTTGCTTCTCCTTCAGTGCCAGGTTTATGCAGTATTTCCTTATCAATTTTTAAACACCTCAACTTTAACCCAATAAGCTATGACCACTAAGATAGATTAGACAGTATATACATGGTTGTCAGGATTCTACACGTGAACGTGGAGAAAAGAAGAGAGCTCACTACAAAAAAACTTGATGATGCAGTAACACCTCCTAAGCAACTATTGATGGAATGGAATATATTGGGTCTCTTCCCCTTAGTTTCTACAGTATCCCCCTTTTTACATTGATAACTATCATGTCCATTCCAGTATTGAGTGTCCCATAACTCAGTAGATGTTCCAAAGCTGTGTGAGAACTTGTGAGATCCTGTGATAGTTTTGTCTGCCCTCTGCTTTGCTACTTGGAAAAGAAGGTAAAACTTTTCTGGATTAAAGGAAATTTCACACCAAGAGATCAGGGGATGATAGAAATGAAAAACCCAGAGATATTGGCAAACAGGCAAGTGCCTTTGAGGGAAAGCTTCCAGAGCACTTGGTATTTCATCTTCAACTCTACTCATTACTGAAAAAAATAAAAAAAGCCGCTGACGATGTACTCACTTGGCACTCATGATGAAGGATAGACTAGATAGACTTTAGCAGGAGGTGTGTGCACATTTATAGGAGTATGTGTGTTCACACACACACACAACTATTTCAATAGACAGAGTTGCAAAAACAAAACTAAACAAAACACACCAATGTTGCTATAAAACCTAGCACACATGTGACTGAGATTAGGGTATGTTCAAATCAAAGTCCTATGTAATTCAAATTAGTTATAACCCAGGACAGTAGGTCTTTTGAGGAACTTTGCAGCCCACCCTTCAGCTATTGCACCAGAGAGCTGGCTGTATCCTCAGACACTACATTGCCATCCTCTGTAGCTATGTGATGGGTTTGTATCCCTTTTTGCAACCCAGGCTCCTATCACTAGACACAAAACACAACAAAAAACCATGGAGGATGATGTGGAGCATCATCCCTGTGATCCCAGTGCTTGGGAGGAGATATGAGGATTGTCAGTTGCTCAATGCCAACCCAGCTGCCTCGTGTCAAAATCAAAACAAAACGTCCTGTCTCATTGCTCACTGGAGCAACCTTCAGTTCTCATTGTCCAACTTTAGCGTAACTCCTGTGCAGGCCATGTTCTCACTGAAATGCACAAACTTTTCCAATCAGCCAACTTTTCACTAGAAAAGAAAAATATATTGTGCAGTTGTAGTCAACCAGGATGCAGATTCCTGCCATTAGTGGTTTTGCTTCAGAATCATCAGTTATCAACTGCTGGAAAGGCAAAAAAAACAAGGAAGAGCACATGGTGAGTGGATATAAGCCAGGACCACATCTTTGAGTCATCTTGGCAAAAGGGGGATGGGGGGAGCGTTCTGCCTAATGCTCAGAATGAAGAAGAAATGGTTCCGTGAACTACTAGTAAACTATCTGAGGTTCTCGTAGAAATTTGTGAAACATTACTTTTGTATACATGGGTCAAATAGCATAAGTTGTGGCCAAACCAGATATCTGTCATACCATAGAGATATAATTATGAATCATAATTCCAACGTCATGTTAAAATAGTAAATTTAGTAGGCAAATCCACCTATCAAAGTTAATTCTTACAACAGATATGTTTCTTTTTTTAAAAAAAGAATGTTCTTTATAGAAACAGTATTTTCAAAATCTATATTGCTCTTCATCATCATCAAAAGAAGTCAGGGCAGGATCTCAAACATCAAGAACCTGGAGGCAGGAACTGATGCAGAAGCCATGGAGGAGTGCTGTTTGTTGGCTTGCTCCTCATGGCTTGCTCAGCCTGCTTTTTTTGTTTTTGTTTTTGTTTTTTTAATAAAATCTAGGGCCATTAGTCAGAATGGTCCTACCCACATTGGATTAGGCCCTCCACTGTCAGTCACTAATTAAGAAAATTCTCCACAGCTGGATCTAATGGAGACATTTTCTCCATTGTGGTTCTTTCCCTCTTCTCAGATAACCATCTTGTGTCAAGTTGACATAAAACCATCCGACACAGTATTATTTCAGTGTTGTTTAAAAGTAATTTTGTCACCTCAGTAGTGTATAAAATTGGCTTATTTGCTAATTAATTCTTTCACAGAGTGTTACTTTCCTGTGACTGTAGAATTCTGAGGGATTATGATTAACTGCTTCACACTCAGGGTGTGATCACTGATTATTTCTTGACAGCTAGGTTTTTGTTTTGTTTTTTACCCCTTAAGAGTCGGTGGCACTTTAACCTCATACACGTGGCACTAGAAAGCACTTAAAATAAACCCCCAAAGAGCTGGTGATTTGCTAAGTGGATGAAGGAAGACAAACTGGAGCTTGAATTTGTGAGAAGCTTGAGAAGCGATGAGTAAAAACCACATGGTTAAAGGTGGAGGCAGCCGCTTTCTGGGTGTGTCTGTCAAATCTTCTAAGAAGCGAAATGATGAAAGCCATGATAATTTCCCGTAATCTTCTCTACTCCGTTTGCTCCCACCTGCAATGATGTTTAATGAATTTCAAGGATTCCAGTTGTGCTCAGTAATTACTCCAGAAGGCAGTTTGATTCAGAGACAGTTGTAACCTCTGTAAGAGAAACTGAGAATTCACTAAGACAAATACTTCAGTGAGCGGGAGCCAGAGCCTGAGTCATTTCAACTCACTGTGAGCAGAGCATGAGGCAAGACCCAGTAGTAATCAATCCAGAATGAAGTGCGAAGGGCAAAGGAAGACAAAGGACATTTTCAGTGCCACAGTGCTGTAGCTCTCTAACTCCTTGATACCTGAGAGCAGTGTCTAGGTATGTCCTGATGGATTACTCTTTGGGGACATATAGTTACAATTATAGTGAGTCTTATTTTGGAAACAAGAAATTTCAAGGCATCTTTGTTGACAATCCAAGAGGAATTTTCATGTTACAGTGTCATATACCCACATGCATATGCTGGGGCCTAGCAAACACAGAAGTGGATGATCACAGTCAGCTATTGGGTGGATCACAGGGCCCCCAATGGAGGAGCTAGAGAAAGTACCCAAGGAGCTAAAGGGATCTGCAATCCTATAGGTGGAACAACAATATGAACTAACCAGTACCCCCCGGAGCTCGTGTCTGTAGCTGCATATGTATCAGAAGATGGCCTAGTCGGCCATCAGTGGAAAGAGAGGCCCATTGATCTTGCAAACTTTATATGCCTCAGTACAGGGGAACGCCAGGGCCAAGAAGTGTGAGTGGGTGGGTAGAGGCGTTGGGGGGAGGCTATGGGGGACTTTTGGGATAGCATTGGAAATGTAAATGAAGAAAATACCTAATTAAAAAAATGTGGCCCAAAAAATGTCATGCACACATACATAATGGATTGTTTATGTACTAAAAAGATACTCTCAGAACAAAGCATAAAGACAGGCACAATTTTCAAGGAAAATAGCAAGCTCACATATGTTTATGAAAATAATAGTCTTCTGGTAGAATGGAGTAACTATTTCATAATATAGAATATGTATGAAAGGCTGGGACTAAAGCACTAACACGCATATGAGGCTCTAGATTCAATCCCAAGTCCTGAAAACAAAAGCAAAATAAAAACATTAACTGAAATGTTTGTGCATAGAAATAAAAATGTTTTTTACCCTTATTCTTTCCGCTATAGTTTTTGATTACGGGATGTCTATTCTTCAGCTAATGAGCCTGGCACTGACCATCCACCACTTTCTCCCATACTTCCTTAGCAGTCTGTCATCAGAATTCTCATCGTGTCTCATGGGATCACTAACTGCCAAGGGTCCCAAACTGAACCCTTACTATTATTGCTCAACCATAACGAATTATTTTCCTCATAGTCACCATGTGCTCTTTTAAGGGTTATCACTGCCCTGTAAGAAGCTCCCACTCTAGCTTGAAATAAATCCATATCCTTCACCAAAATTTCTATGAAAACAGTTCTCACAGCACTCTAGCTTTGTCTTGAGCCAGCCTCAGATGCACCAAGCACATTCTTATCCTATGATTTCTATGTGCAGAATACACTCAGATCCTCCATGGGCATCTTTACCCAACAACACTCTCCCTGCCTTATCAGAGCATCCTTATGGCATTTGCATAAATAGCAAATTCACACAGTTTCTCCTCTGAGGCACCCCAATGCATCCTTGCAAACAAAGACTACTTAGACAGCGGGAGAGAAGGGTTATCACAGAAACATGAGGACTTCAATACAGATACTACAATTAGCACCCATGAAAAAGCAGGCCTTTTCTGTCCAAGGTTTCTGTCACAAATCATATCGCTTAACCAGCCTCGCCTGTCACTTTGTTTTACCACTTCCTCTTGCCATTAAAAACCTCATGTTCCTCTGCTTTCTCATAGGGAGATAACTGATAAAATGTTAAAGTTGGTCTAGTTTAATAAAAAGTAAATTGAAATTTTGAGTCTGTTAAAAACTAACGTTTGTTTTTGTTTTTGTTACTTTCTAGAACTTTCTAGGAAGTATTTGTTACTTCCTAGAAGTGTATGTTAATTTAATATGCCTGTATTCTGTTTTGAGATGTTTATCATAGTGTTAGGTACTAATTCCAAGGCATTAAGCTTGAGTGGACATTTACTCTACCATAGAACAATATCCTAAACCCATCAGATTTTTTTTTTTTAATATTGTCACATCTGTGCCTACAATTAAATTGGATGTTACAAATAAGATAGGAATAGTTGTCTGTAAAGAAACTAAGTGCACTGTGGTGGTTTGGTTTTTTTTTGTTTTGTTTTGTTTTGTTTTTTTTTTACTTGAAAATATTTCATCTCATAACCTTGGACTAATTGTATACATTTCAGGCCTTTGGGGGTTCAAGAATTTTTGGTCACATTCTGTCGCTTCAGAAGTTTGGCAGAATGCAAGTAGCCAGCCATAAAAATTGACCTTGTTTCTAGAATTCACTCCAGGGTACAAAGACATGTCTGTTCAAAGAGAGAAGTCAAACTGAATGTGAAGGTTGACCCATTTGGATCTAACCAGCGTTGTGAGGGAATTCCAAATGACTGGGATTTTATAAGCTTCCTTTCAGGCCAGACTCACAGATGTAGTAAACAGGGCAAATTTCAACTTAGCTCCGAATACCTTTGAATCACAATTACAGCCAACAGCAAGCACACCACAGCACACAGCACGAAGTCTGCCACAAATTCAAAACAAATGAGAAAGAAAAGAACTTGCTGTTTTATATAGCTCAAACTTTACTTTTACATGGCTTGTACTTTACCCTTTTCGAAGACAGTATCTGATATAACTAGCTAGGTTTAACTTGTTATCGATGTCATAGTTTCGTGTCTATTAAAATGTATATAATCTAAATAGTGTATGTCTACAGTTATTTGTTTGGTAAAAGTGACTTGGAAGACAGCTATTTCTTGGCCACCTGTTCCTTCGCCATTAATATATTTATTGTGGTTGAACTCTTCAGACTGTCTGTCTTCCTCAGTCGAGTGTGAGCTGTTTATGGAGAGAGTCCTTATCTTAATCAGCGTTTTATTTCTGGTAGATAACAGAATTTCTGGTATAACGCTGGTAGGAAATAAATTTTTCTTGAATGAATGCCAGGAAAACATAAAAACCAAATTGATAACAATACTAAAATTAAGTAAACCCTTCAACAGAATCTCATTAAAGCAATTTGTAAATTGGTGTCTTTCAAAGAAAGATGCAGGTCCATGACCACTGAACTGTCTCCTAGTTTGCTTACAACCTCTATTTCCTTGTCCCAAGGCCTTACCATTTAAATTCAGTTTCAAACATGTCTGTTGCCATGGTCTAACCTGCTCTCACAACTGAAAATAAGTCATGTTCAAATATAACCTCATCAGACCTATACTGAACAAGTTTTTAAAAACTCCATTGCTCATTAAAGTGTAAGATATTCTATATATATTTTAGTGAAGCAGATATCTTCCCAACATTGCATATGGCTTAAAATATTAATAGGAAAACACCTTCAACATATTATGAAAGATGGTATTTTATTCTCTTCTCATGAAAGCATGTCAATATTTTATGTAGTTAGATGATAAACAAATAAACATTAAGACATTAGTTTACATGGCAATTTAGTAAAACATATATATTTAACAGATTGCCTTAATCTGAGATTAGGCTTTTCTGATTAATACATCATTAGTTATCCATGTATCTTCATGCTTACTTATATCTTCTTGTGTTTCACATTTCATTGGTCCATTAGTCATTAGACCAATCATTCTAAATAATAAACCCAAATAATCCACACCCTACTTAATTTTTCACAGATGCTGAAGGCCTTCAGGACTAAGGAACAATCTCTGCTTTACATCTGTTCTGTATTTATTCATCAGTAGACAGGTGTGCTTGGGCTTCCTTTGTGCCGGTGGACCAGATGCTATATGTAAAGAGATAAATTAAACACAGCCTTCCTTTCTGCAGTTCACAGCCTTGTAAAGGAGACAGATGGGATAATGAAGGACTTCTAACCTACAGTGAAGAGTATTGGGAAAGTGCCCATTGGAGACCCTTTATAATAGTTGCTCCTATCCTAAGTTTTAAAAAGCGAAGCAAAGTTGGGGGGAGGGGGTTGGGCATCATTGTTCTCCCTTTAAGTTTCCTGAACTTTCTTCTGCTAAGTCCTGTTCATGTTCTACATTCATATGCTGCCTCTCATAAGAGGTCCTGTCAAAAAATAGTCTATGCACTCATAATCCCCTATACTCACCTCCCGGCCAGCACATACACATATTGTATATTTTAGTTGGGTTTTCTATGACTTCCAATAACAATATCTTTCCAAGTATACTTCCAATTCCCAGATACACTCAGCCCTTTCCTTTAATGTTTTAAAGAGTAAAGTAAATGTTTGATAAATTAGAATTGTGATCTTAGTTAGATATCTTAGCATCCTGCAGTCTACCCTCCCATGACACTAAACAGTAATTGATTTTGTAGTGTTATGACAAAATGGCATTCAGCACTTGCTTAATCACATGCACTTTCAAAGACTATATGAATTTCAAAACACACACACAAGATATGCTGTGAGTGATGGTGGTCTGCATCTGGTCTTATCTACTAGACATGGAATAGGAATTTCTTCTTAACATGTTAGCATTTGATAGTAGCAACATTAGGAGACAGCCAATGCCTTCCCTTCATGTGGAGCTCAGGTTTCTAGAGCTAACAGCTCCTCATTCTGTGGTGGTATAACACTTGTGACTTATAAATCTCCTTTGGAGTATCTGGAATTCTACACAGTTTTCATCGGATGTGTACCCAGAGGAGATTTGACTTCACAGTATTTTCTTAGGTGATACTCAACAAAATCTCAAAATCCTTGGATCACAGTTGAGTCTGGGCATCTTTAAAACAAAATCATTCATTTTCAAATCCAATTTACAATGTACTTCTTAAGCTTTGTTTCCTGATGGTTAGATTTATGCTCATTTAAAAACATTAACAAAGTTATGATGATTGAATTTCAACATTATCAGTAATAATGTAGGTATTAACTTGCATCTGTTCATTGTTTCAGTGGTTTATCACACTGTTATGCAAACCTCAGGTTTGATGCTATGTGTTAAACTGTCATATTTAGAAGGTAGTAGAACCATGAGAAAACTAAGTACCACCTTAGTTTTCAGTTGGAGATCTATTAATGAATGCACTTCTTTAGTATCTAAGTACAAATCCTTAATTAAATACCATTAGTAGAGTTAGAATTTGAGTATATCATTCAATAAGTATTTATTTCTGATAGGTACTTGGTCTTCTCTGTGTTTGATATATAAAAGGGCCTAGATGTATGACACATTTGTGAAATACATGTTTCATAGCAAAGTCACAGTAACACAGTCCTTTTTCAGTTTGGAGGGATGGGTTACACTGCACAGTGAGGCAGCAGTTCATGAACATTTCCAGCCTGTTTGGGATTATGACTCATTTGTATCATCCAGTTATAACAATAACTTCACACTGGGAGGTTTTGTAGTCGGTGTCGATCATCATCAGAGTTCATGTCTTTTGTGCCCACTAACTTTCTTTATACTAATTTCTAATTAGCATGGTGTGTGATGAAGAGTGAGTCACCTGATAAGATTGTAGGTAGTCTACACTCAGCCTGAGAAAAGCAGGAACGACCTGAAACAAACACAAGTTTCAGCTTTGCCTTTTATTTTTTTTTCTTCATGTTATTATGAAAATTACCTTTGATTTTTACATGGAAGACAGAGGGTAGCAATTTGGAGTTTTAAGCCATTTATTACCAAATACTTAAGCTTAGAAACACCCCCTTCCTACATACACAAAGATACATGATACTCCTGTTAGTGACTAAGCCAAGCCTCTGTTGTGTGGTTCTGGGATGGGTGTGAAGAGTACAAAACATAGTTGAGCCTCCATGAAAAGAGAAGCAATATTCATTTGCTTAATTGTGTTATGAAACTGGTTGTTTGAGTCTTTTGTTCCTCTCTAGATAAGTAGCAGCACAAAATTATATGCCCTCTGTTTTGATTGAACTTCATGCTCCATGATGATAGGGTGGAACTTCTCAAAGAAAACGCCCTAAAACTACCTGTGCCAAGGACACTATAGAAATCGAACCCTGTCTGTCTGACACATAATGCAATTTTCCTTGAAACTTGCCAAGATTTTCCTTCTGCCAGTTTTTGACAGTATTTAATGATGCCTGCTAATAACTATAATTGGTGACTAAATGTTTGCGATCTTTCCAAAGACAAATTAAATCCAAAGATTTAATCCAAAGACAAGCAATGAAGTTTGTGATTGTATGGGATTCCTAAGAGGAAAGTTCTGCTTCACTTCAACGCTTTCAGAGTGTGCATCTGAATTATCTGATAAGTTCCCAATTATCTTCCGCACATTTTCATCTAGAACCACCTCACATTTGTCTTCAAAGTCATTGATCTGTAAAGAAAACTAAGCAAGGATCCATTAATAAACCACTAGTGAATGCCAAGAATTAGGCAAAAATAAACACTATAATAGCAAATTTGATTATGTCCATAGTCTGACCATCATTTTACAACATGAAATTGTTGTCTTGTCATAGGAAAGGGACTATTTTAAAAAGAACACTCCTTCAAGATATTTCTACTGCTTTTAAGTAGAATTAAATATAAGGAAAAAATATCACCTTGTTCCCTGTAAAGTTGAATAAAAGTGTTTTCTCTCTTGATTAGACTCTGTCAACCCATCAAAAAAAAAAGTCCTGGGCGAAGGACATTAGCCATTGCAAGTTCACCCTTGTCAACATGTTACAAAAATACAAATGTGACACCAAAACTCCCATTAGAAATACATGTAAAGTGATTCACCTTATGAGTGGAATTATTAGTTGTGGTTATGAGTGAACATGGCCCGATAGTGTCTCCTATCGTACCATTTGATTTCCTTCAAATCAACAGCACCCATTTCCATTCATACTTCCTGCCACAGTAGTGTCAGCCCACTGATGACTGATGCTTAATAGATGGTTAGACTACACACACTTAAGAGGGACCTGCAGTTTGTCTTGGAGTCAGGTAATGCTTTGGAGGCAAGGTCTTTGATTTACTTGAGACTGAAGGATTAAGTGAAATAAATCACTGTGCTTAGGTAGCCTTTCCTCCAAAATTAGTTTTCATTCATTTTTTTTTTAAATCCAAAAATGTAAACCATGAAACACTCATCAATTTATTTTGTAAATGTATAACCCCTTAAGAACAAATGATATCCATCTTTGAGGTATTTGATCACTAATAAGCACACTGTTGGTTTAGTTATTGGTCTGTTAGTTAAAGATCAAAGGTTTTGTTCACTGAGAAATTTGTTCTGAAGTTCTGGGAATGAGGAATGAGGCATAACTAAATTTCTCTGTGAGTTGTGAATTTTCATACTGTTGTATTTCCTATGACCATCAAGGATTCTCAGAGGAACTGAAGCTATCAGTGAGTGGTTTTTCTTTGTTTTGGGGTTTTTGTTTTGGTTTTTTGTTTTTTTCTTTTTGTTTTTGTTTTTTTTAAAGTGCAGAAGTGTATTCTGCTTTTACAAAAGACCCAAGTTTGGGTCTTAGCACCTCTACTGTGTAGCTCACAACTACTTGTAATTCTACTTCCAAAGGATCTGATGCTGCCTTATAGACTGTATGGTGACTACACCTAGGTGTGCACACTCATACAAAAACAGATGCACATACACCAGTGGTTCTTAATCTGTGAGTCATATACAAGATAGTCTATATATCAGATATTTTCATTACAATTTTTAACAGTAGCAAAATTACAGTTATGAATTAGTAGCAAAATAATTTTATGTTTGGGGATCAGCACATGAAGAACTGTATTAAAAGGTCCCAGCATTAGGAAGGTTGAGAACCACTGATATTTATTCATGGATCACTGTCCTTTGTTTCTAAATTAAACTTCATTTCTAAATTTTTTAAAGGTAAGTAAAATTTTAATTCCCAGAATTGAACATATACTACAGATTTATTATTCTCCAGATTCTCTTAGATATGCTAATATATATGATATGGGGAAACAGTACCTGGCCAATTGGTTTGTGAAACTTTGTATGATCATATCATCCTGAAATGAAAGTCCCCAGCAACAGAGGAAAGAAATCTGAGAAGGCTCACACTCGTGTGGTCTAGCACTTACTCCAGTCCTTTGAGGACTTTATCTATGATTTAGTTGTAAGATTGACTTGATAGTAATTCTCAACCCAGGAGGTCAAAGTCTTAGATGAACCTAGAGATGAAAATTAAATGTATTGTAGGATGTTGGCTAGAACCCTGAAGCAGACAAACAAAAAAATAATATTGGGTAATTGTGTTAGTCAGGGTTCTAACATCATAGAACCTATGGAATGTCTCTATATATTAAAGGAATTTATTGTAACAACTTATGTTCTATAGTCCAACTAACCCAACAACAGCTATGAATGGGAAGTCTAAGAATATAATAATACTCAGTCCCACTAGGCAAGCTGTTTAAGCTGGTCTTCTGTATAAGTAGGTTCCAGCAGATGTGCTGACAACTAAGTGAAAGTACTCAAAGGACAGTAGGTCTTCTTCCTTCCAATGTCCTTATGTCAGCCTCTAGCAGAAGGTGTGGCCCAAATTAAAGGCGTGGACCACAACACCTGGATCTAAAACTTGCTTTGTTCCAGGTTGACCTTGAACTCAGAGATCTTCTTGCCTCGGTCTCCTGGGATTAAAAGTGTGTACTACCTTGCATGGGCCTAAGCTTTTTGTAGCCACTATGCCTCAAGATTTCCATGCCAAGATCCAGGTCAGAAACCTATGTCTTCCAGCCTCAAGATCTGGATCACAGATGTGCCCTCCATTTCTGGACTGTAGTTCATTCAAGATCTAGTGACGCTGACAACTAGGAGTAGCCATCAGAGTAATTGACACTAAAGATTCCAGCTAATAATGTATTAATGTTGTTTATGGACTATAATAAATGTTTCATTTGTGAACGATGTTCATAATTGGGAAAATTATAAACTGAGTTTGTGAAAACTCTATATTATCTGCTTCATTCTTTACAGATCTAAAAGTATCATACAAAAACAAATCCTATTTAGTTTTCAAAAAGATACATTAGCAAAACCTGGACTTCTTTATGTAGGGATTTTTTTTTTCTGTATTGACTGTTTACTCTGCACACATACCAAAAATAGATTGGGCCACAGAAGCGTATGGAACTGTTGACCAGGAATAGTAAAAGACTTTGAGGCGCACGAAGACTAGGATGCTATGGAAGGCAAGTATGTATCCAGAGGTGGCTGCTTGAACCTAAGATAGGTGAAGATACTGTGACAATTTACAGCACAGTGTTTAGATTCTTATATCAGGTACTTTGCTTTTGACTGGTGCACAGTGCTAAATGAGATGGGGTGAACATTACTGGATCACATTTATAAAATGCACATACATAGTTTCTCATATGTTCACTGGGTGAATAGACCTGAGGCATAGTAGCTCAGGACAGGTTTGCAAGCAACTCTCATTCAAGTACTTAACCAAGTATTCAAGCCCCTATTATTGCTCCAGGAATTGTAGAAAAACTAACTAAAATGGTTACATGTGATGACTGGTGGTACAATCAGTGCTGGCATAATTATAACCACAACAAATGTAACTACTGATTTTTTTCCCATTATTAGCTTTAATTTTGTAATCAGTCAAACTAGAAATTGTTGGAGAATGCCTTGGGTACATGGAGTTCTTTGCAATGATAAGTAATGCAGAAATACTCATGGTTTATTTATAAGTCCCTCGATGTTTTTAAAGCTAAGCACTTTGTATGTTGTTTAAGTATGATTTTGTGAAAGATGAACAGAGTGCTTTTGGAAACAAATTTGGAGGCACTTTGATGTTGTAATTAGCTAAGATGAATGGGCCTGTCTCATTCTTTTTGAGAGGAGGATTAAAAAGCAGAGGAAGCAAAGAAAGGCATTGAAATTCAGAAGCAGGGCCTGTGAGATACCTCAGCAAGTGAAAGTGCTTGCTATCCAGTGGTGCCAGCTTGGCAATGTGAGTTCGGTCCCCAGGACCCTCAAAAGGTTGAAGGAGAGGACTGAGCTCCATAAAGTTGTCCTCTGACGTCCACATATACAACCTGACACATGCTTGTGCATGTGTACGAATAATAAGTAAATATAAATTCAGAAACAAACAAGTGCTTCTTGTAAATCTGGTAGGAGAGCTTGCTTCCATAACATTTTAAATGATATGTGGGATCTCCCAACACCTGGTGGAATGAAGTAGATTTTCCCTAATCTTGCTTTTGTCTGCTTGGAAGTCTTTGCAGGTGTTTTTGGTTTCCATTAGAGACAGTCATTACGCATGTTGTCATCCGTTCTGTGGGGACAATAAGCCATCAATAAGACTACATCACTGGTAACAGTTTTCCAACCTGAAGGGTGAATCATCTGTCAGTTGCTTCTCTAAATTTAGTAGCATCCGCATGTAAGAGAAGGTCACACAGTATCTGCCATTCACATAAGGTTAAGAAAATGCCTCCCCCACAATGAACTGTCCCTTGCTATAATTCACAGCCTCCTCACTCACGTCAATGATGTGGCGTCTCCAGCTCTTACTTTAGTAGTATGATGATGGCATTAAACAGGGTACAGTTCTAAAACACCATATTTTTATTTTTTCCCTGCAAAATTTGTGTTTATAGAAGGATATCAGACCCCCTTAAAATATAGGTAGGGTTAAAAATGTCTATTGGGGAATTTAGTCAATAAGTATCATTCCTTGCATCAAAATACTCAGCAAACAACATGTCATTGGCTTGACTTGCATGCTGTTGAAATGAAAATGCTGGCCATGTTCTCCTCTAGGCTCCCTTGAAGATGTTTTTAAAGGGTAGTTGAGTGATGTCTGAGTATGTGGTATTTCCTCCAGCTGTTCCTCTTCCTAGTCTCCTCTAACTCAATTTTCTCACACTGCTGATCCCCACAGCAAATCACTCATTAGCTACCACCTAACATTCAACCTGTATGTCAAAGACATTGATTAACACTTGTCCTGAAATACGATTGCTTTTAAAGAGAATATGTAATTTTATGGAACTTTCCATAAATGCTTTCCAAAAACCAACCATACAAACAAAAACAATGTAATATAAGAACTATTATGTCAACAACATCTTTTAATTTTTTTCTTTTTAAAGAACAGTTATCAGTATAGAAAGCTACTGATTGGGCCTCAAATTGTCCCTACCTTGATACCAATGCTTTCAGGTTTCCCCAAAGTGATAACTAACGTGCGTACATTCTATCTGCAGGTGACAGTACAGAGATCTGAAAGATGGCCGACGAGCGGAAAGATGAAGGAAAGGCACCACACTGGACATCAGCCTCACTCACAGAGGCAGCTGCACACCCTCACTCTCCAGAGATGAAGGACCAGGGTGGGGCAGGGGAAGGGCTGAGCCGAAACGCCAATGGATTTCCATACAGAGAGGAGGAGGAAGGCGCCTTTGGGGAGCACAGGTCACAGGGCACCTATTCAGATACCAAAGAAAATGGGATCAACGGAGAGCTGACCTCAGCTGACAGAGAAACAGCAGGTAACTGAGAGTCACAAGGACATCTTTGTGTTTTGTAGTCGGGTTACTCTGACAGTGAATTAATCCGACAGCAGCTGGTCCTTTTGCTCTGCAAGGACTGGAGTTGAGTCAGGAGAAATAGGCACCCTGGTAAGCAAGCACCAAACACTGGCAGTTAGCTTGACTTCCCCCATCTTGGTTGTAGTCTTGATCTCCCCCAATCCCTGATTCAATTTTTACCACCCTAATCTTTATAGGAAAAATACTCAGTATATGTATATTTTGCTATAAACTATCAGTACTTTAACCTACTGGGGAAAACATCTCAATGTTTTCATCTTATGAGAGACATTGGGCCTGGCTAAGTTTAATAGATTGATTAGAAGCATGTTTCTTGTTAGGGTAGAGAGAGCTGTGACCTCATCAGCCCTCCAAAGAAACAGGGGAGAAGGAAAGGGAAGAAAAGGGACATGAACATGCATGTTCAGATATGGGGATCCTTTCACAGGTCTCAGCTTTCCAAAGCACAATACACAGAGGCTAAAAGAAAAATGTAATAGTGCTAATTCCATTTATTTTATATTTATGGATATTCTGCCTGCATATATATATTTGTATGCCACATGCAGGCAGCACCTGTAGTAGCCAGAAGAAAACACTGGATTCCCTAAGACTAGAGTTACAGATGGTTGTGAGCCACCATGTGGGTTCTGGGTATAAAACCTGGGTTTTCTGGAAGAGCAGCCAATGCTCTAAACTACTGAGCCATCTCTCCAGCCCCAATATTAAGTGCCTGTTTAAAACATACTAACATTGATAGCATCCTAGATGATCCCATAAGTATAGAGCATTAATGACATAGAAAAACATTATTTTACAATATAGCATTCTGCTCATCATTTCCCTTTTGTCTGTAATTCAGAATTTTATGTATTTAAACTTACAGACAATGGCTTATTTCTTCAAAAGACTGAACACACTACAAGTAGTAAAATAAAGCACTGCCCCCTTCAAAGTCATCCCTTACTTATTTGAAGGTTGGTTTCTGTACCCCAACAATTAGACTGTGATGCTTATTCGCTATACACTCTGGTCAAAACACCTTATGTGTAAGGGATGGGGTATAGTCAATGTTATACATACTTAGCATGCCTAGGTTCTTGGTACAAATTATATGTATAAGTATCTATGTGTATGTGTATATATATATATATATATATATATATATATATATATATATATATATGTGGGTATTTTTTATGGGTATGTAAATATGCATATATATGCATGTCTGATTTCAATGGAAAGTAGTAGAGACATTTTAAATGACAGAAGAAAATAAAAATATGTAGTCTAAATTTTTAACACACATTTAGTAGGTGGTATTTTAGAACATATTGTTACATTAGTTTTCTTATAAATCTGGTGCCTGGACTCTCTAGATCAGAGGTTCTTATGGCATATGATCTCTATGTAAGTTAAGTTGGATATGAATCAAAGAGTATCAAATATGAAGTGAGAAGTATGGATAGGCAGAGTTGAAAGGAGCTTGTTTTTACTTAGGACAAATCTTCCCAAATATGTCCTGGAGTGCCAAATCAATTCACAGGTATATAGCAATTCAAATGAGGTAGAGTAACTTAGCCTCTTTCAAACACTCCATAAACCATCAGCGTGTGATAGTTCTGTGTGTTTCAACATTAGCACATACTATATCTGTCTTAAAAATTGCATATCTTCTCTACCATGCTGAATCTTCTGCAGTTGCTCTGATACAAAACCAGGGCCCTGTAGAATTTCCTGAGAATCAGCAAAGAGGCTAGCAGTACCTTGACTGACCCAGGAAATTAAGAAACTATGTAGTGCTCCAAGAGGACATACATCTTATAAGAAATTATTATTGAAGGTGAAATAAAAATATGCTCGCCTTTTATGGTTCCAGTGAGGGTTATACAAATACAACAAAATGTATAAAGACATAGTTGTCTGTTAGATTCCATCACTGTGGGTGGCAGTGGGGACAACACTCTTGAACAAGGACCATTTATTTGTCTAGCTGAATACACTGTGACTTGCTGAGGATAGGATTCTACAGTGAAAGGTTTTTGATAGGTTTGAGGCATAAGGGATGAGGACAAGCTCCAGCATCAAGGTTAGGAGAAAGGAAAGGGATAATGGCACAGACCAAGAATTCTTTGTATCCTGTGGACACTGGCTTAACAGCTACAGAGTACAATAAAATGTGTGTTGGGCCAGTGGTTGAATGAATAGGCAAATGCAAAGATAGTCTTTTTCAAATCAATTTGAAAACTATACTTTTATCCCTTGGTTTTGGAGGTCTTGGTTATTGCTGTTGTTTTGGTTTGGGTTTGGTTTTGGAGAAGGGTATCACTCTGTAGCCCAGGCTGGCCTTGAAGTCACTGTATAGTCCAGACTCTCCTTAAAGTCAAGATTATCCTCTTGCCTCAGGTTCCCAGGTCCTGGGAATGACAGGTACAAGCCACCATGCCTGGTTAGTTCTGTCTCTTGATGCTCAACGCATGACTCTTATTGACTACCATGGAGCAATACAATGCACTATAATCTCCATATACAGCAATGCTTGTTAAAGCCATGGACAACTTGTTTCATCTCATAGTCTATGTCTGGTGGTCTTAAAGAAGTATCTAACAGCATCAGAAAGCTATGTTTGTCAGGTCAATGTGTCCTTGCCAGCTTCCTTGAAAAAAAATAAATAAATTAAATCCAATGCACAGGTATTTCTTTCGAATGATAGTGTCAGGAACATCCAGTGTTTTTTGTGGAAGCATCTCAACATGTGTTAAATTAGTCTTTCTTATGTTACCTTGGAAAAGATGATTTCTAAGCATTCCTATGTATGCTCACAGTGACAGAGGTGGTACATCCTCATCTGTAGGTTGCCATAGTGATGCTTTCAATCCAAACTATGGTGTGATTTTTAAACTAACTTCCTTCCTAAAATAACAGGCCAATTATTGAATCCTTAAGTTGTACAAGCATGGAAAGCTCTAGAAAAAAATGTAAAACTGGTTTCCTTGTACTTACAAAGAATGCTCCAATGATGAGTTAACATGCAACTAGCTTCTCCCAAAGCAGTTTGGTAAAATGATAACTGTTATCATTGATGATTTATAGATAATGTGTGTTACAAATCATCACCTCTATAAGCAAATTCTCTTTAATCCCAAATAAGGCATTTTTCAATGCTATGCTTTGAAGGTGGGTACCTGATGGGAACTAGCGTTATATTTGGAGGTGACCATTTCAAATAGGACCAAGGAGCTCATTCTTTTTTGTTTGCTTGCTTGCTTGTTGCTTACATACACTGCAACAGTATATCATATTTCTTCCATAAAGAATTAATCCTCAAAAACCCAACTGTTTACATAGAGTACTCCTCAGGGGGAAGGAGGTCCTCAGCTGTGCTTGAGGTGGCCACAAAACTCCTAGTTGACTCAGAATATCTTTGCTACTTTCCTTTTAGCTATGGTTGTCTCCTTGTTTCCAGAAGTTATTTTCCCTGAGCTCATTTGTAATCCATCTCCATAAACAGGTTTACATGGTCATGGATGGAACCATCATATCTTCCCAAGACTGGGCCTCCTTTGGCCTGGTGTCCTACCATCTCTCTCTCTTACCCCTTGGACATTCATTCTCATTTATGATTCTTGAGACTTTTGGAAGGTGTACATCCACAGTCAACTTGATTTTGTCCTTGTGCACTGAGACCAGGATTGGGGAGCAGGATATGTTTGAAGGCAATAGTATTTCAATCTTAGTCCTTATATTTGTTAGCTGTGATCTCCTGCCACACAATGTAAAGGCAAGCCCACAGAAAGACGGGTGGGCTTTTTTCCTTGTACTAAAGTGCCATTTTTTAAAGCTATGCCACGGAAGCATGTAAATACATGTGAAACTATTCAGAAGCAAGCCACTAAATCAACAGTTAGGCTTTTTTTTTTTTCTTTTTAAAATTGTTATCCAACGCATAACTTAGAAGAATATTAGCTTGGAATAATCTGTTCTTTTCCTTTGCACTTTATTAAAGAAAGCAAGAGAAATATGTTTTGGCACCCACAGAATTTACAGAGTGACAATTAGGCACCTCATCTATAAGTTTCTGATCCAGGAGCTAGGATCAAGGTCATTAGAATTCATATTAAGTTAGCATGAGGTTACTTGGAAAAGGGAAGAAGGCTTGATTTGTATCTACAAAAATCAATAAATCTTTGTATCTAAAAATGTAAAACACTTTGATCAGAACGTCATTATAGGAAGCGGAAGTGTTTAAAGTTACCTTTCAAGTGGCATTTTAAGGATGTGGAGACAGTTTCCATACTCGGTGTGCTCGTGACTTGGCAAAGTCACTGGTTGTCACGTCTTTTGATGTCCTGTTGTCGATGGCATTGAGTCTCATCCTTGCTGAGTACAGTTATGAAATCACCTTAGTATAATGCAAATGCCAATGGTAAAAGCCAGATCTGCAAAGGATGTGTTAATTCTGTATTCCTCACATTTGTTGAACACCATTCTTTCTCTAGATAGGAAAGTCTCTGATGCCTCTTTGTTCCTCAAGGGATGCTTGCAAAACTGGAGTCTGTTCTCCTTATCTGCTCACCCACCACTAAAGACAACTGTGAATTAAACAAATCTGAAAGAAATTGTTTTTGGACAGAATAATAGTGCTTTCCTGCCAGTCACTGTTTCTTACTTAATGCAGTATATCAATTATTAACATAGAATTTGTACACCATATCCATAATATAAGCAGTCTAGAGATGACTTAAGACATATGTGCAGCTTGCAGAGGCCTTATGCAAATGTTATGAGATTTTACATAAGGACTCGAACACTAGATTGTGATATTACAGAGATCCTGAAACCTTCCCGCCACCTCTCCCTACACACACCTCTCCCTACCTTCCAACACAAGGACACAGAAGGACAATTGGAACCCCTCACAACTTGGTTTCATTCTAAATTGTCTTTTCTCCAAGAAGAGATGTAATTTTTGTGTATGCTTTATCATTCATTTACGTTCTAAGCAGGCTGGCCACAGGCAAAGCTTTCAAGATTCCTTTAGATTAGAGGTTTTATTGTTTTGTTTTGTTTTTGTTTGTTTGTTACCTGAAAGAATTAATCTTGTAATATCGACCTTTGTCCATCTAGAAGACTAGCTTTCCATCTTCCTTGGGTGTAGTCATCACCTGAGACCATGTACTACAGGGTCCAAGCTCCTTACTTTTTAGAAGAGAACTCCTCTCTTGCCCCTCTGCAGCTGCCATCTATGGCAGGCAAAGTGAACATTTCTGTTGCAGAACTTATATTCACACTCCTAAAGCATGGCATAAAATCATAGCGTGATTCTCAGTTTCCTCCAAAGTGGAGACTGAAGGGTGGCCGAAAAGAAAAAGATATTTATAGTTGTCAAAGTATGCAAGTTTTTAAGAGCAGACTTGAGTGACTTCAGCTGTTCTTGGGTATGGGATTTGAACACTAATAGGAGAAAACAAGTCCCCAGATGAAGTAGCTCTTTTTTGCATGTCACTTGGGGTAAATAAAAAAATAAAAATAAAATTAAATTAAAAGGAAGGACATTTCTTTACCTGACTCCCAACCATTCTCAACAATCCCTTTTTTCTTTCCCTGGAACATCTATATTTTCAGTTGTATTTTCCAGGTCTACCCCCTACCCAGGAGGTGATATAGCTTTCTCTCCTTTTTAACATCCCCATAATTCAAGCAGCCCCATAACAGACAGGCCCAGACCCATAAAATTATTGTTGCAGAGACCATATATTGAAGCTGGAAAACACATAAGAGGTGCAGAGGTTGGCATCGCTCATATGCAAACAGCAAAGAGCTCTAACCTTTCTGTTCTTCCTTTTCAACCATAGAGAACTGAAACCTGCTTTTTGCTACCCTCTTATTCTTATTCTACCTTCAATTTTAAATTGAGATCCCCTTTAAAATACAACCTACTGTATATGCTACATTAATGTACGCAGAGCAAAATAGCTTAGCGCCATTTCTCCAGCAAAAAGACTAAAGCTATCCGCATAGGCCCCTGAGGCAAATAAACAAGCAGGCCTAACAATACAAGAGGTTGCAGATTTTCTTCTTGTTGTTGCCATGCCAACCACTCATTGCTCTGGCTGCCATTTCCCTGAGCTCCGCAGAGAGAGGCGTGTGCAGAGCAGTTACTTAGCATTCAAGGGTGGATCTGCAGGAAAACACACAGGCTTGCTGCAAACCGTCCGGCCTGGCAGCACCGGTGGATGAGACCGGAAAATGGGAATCTTTTCAATCCTTTCCTCATGAAGGTTAGGCATCTGGGCTAGAAGGAATGAGAGATGTGGATTTTTTTTAATTAAGGCACTTCGACAAGGTTTGTATCTGTGGTGATTGCTTTGTCCTGCATGGTTTCTACCAGATGAAGCGGGTGTGGGTGTGCACTTCTGTCATACTGTACAGCTTGTTGTGTTGATGCCTACTGGATCGGAGCCTATCAGGGCCAGCTTTCACGGACAGTGCCATACAGAATGATGTCTCTTGCTCCTAGGAAGGTATGGGCTTGTATATACCCCAGCTAGAACTGTCTATGCTTTACACAATAGAGGAAGCAATGAACACCAAGTAAAGTTTTTCATCTAAATATAGAGTCGTGTGATGGTTCGTTGATCATTTTTGCTTCTCAGTCAAAGTCACAGCAGGGTGACATTGTCTTAAACCAGTAATTCTGAATCAAAATATTAGAAAAATTGGTTTCTTGAGACTGTTCCTATTAAACCCAATGACTCGATATATTGTAGGATCGTTTGGAATTTTAAATGCCTACAAACTTTTGAATTGACATCAGCAAAGTTCTGTCTCATAGGACATAATGTGATACTTTAAAATGTTGATTTATTTGCACACTGTTGTTCTTGTTGTGTTCTTGAATCTAGTGGGACCATCTCATTTGTCTTGGTTTCTATTAAATAACAGAAGCACATCAGAATTGATATTTTAAAAAGTATTTCGTCAGTCCCTTTGGCTAATTGACACTTAAAAAACCATTCTACTGGATTTGACTTATTACCAAGTCTATTGTGCAAAAAGCAATTTGTGCCAATTTTGTGTGTGTGTGTGTGGGTGTGTGTGTGTGTGTGTGTAATTAAATGTAGATATAATTTAATTATATTTTGTGATTTTCAAACTTGCTCCTATATTTTCTAATATCTTGACTTTTTTTCTCATTTCTAATTTGCTGTTATATTTTCTCATGATGATTTCTTTTGTTGCTTTCCAATTTCTGAGGGTTAGAAACAATCTCCATTTAGAGAAAAATCTCACCAGTTTATAAAATATTTTTATTTAAAATGGATTATGAGAAAATAATCAGCAATGAAAGTTACTGTTTTGAGATTTAGTTCTACTTTTTAGCAAACCCTTGATTTGATTAATATTATCAAGGACTTTTTGATGTTCACTCTATTTCTACTTCTACATATTCTTTCCTTACAAAACAAAAAAGAAGAAAGAAGACAGGGGGAAGGGAGGGAGGGAGGGGGAGAGAGAAAGAAAGAAATGTGGTTTTAATTTTAACAATAATTTTCAGGTATCTTGAGAATATATGTGTAATCAAGTAATAACGTATCACTTGAATTGTATAGTAATATGTTTATATATCTATGCATCTATAAATATATAGACTAGTTGACAATATTGCTAGTTTATATCAGAAAAGTATTTGGCACTGAATGGCAAGTGCTTGGGCTTTGAGTTTGCCTTTGTTGCAATTCCTGAGTAGCTTGGCAATACTAGGCAGTAAACACCTCCCCAGACCTTCTTCCACAAGCTCCTTAGATACACTGAAATTCTGCTTTGGCGTGGAGAGCCTTTCTCCCTTCCTCCCTGTACTTTCATGCTTCATTGCTCCTTAGCATGTTACAGAGAGCATTTGCACCTGCACTCGGGGGAATATGGAAATTCGCATCAAGAACAGATGAATAGAACAACTGGTGCTGCCTGACAAACCCTGGTGCTTTCAGCCTTATCTGACCAGGCAGTGTGAATCCTGGGGGACAAGCTGAACCACATGCTACCCGCTCACCATGCAGCAGCTCTCGGCAAATGAGTCACACTGTTCAGCTACACTCATAAAAAATACAATTCTTACCTAGCTAAGATGCGGAGGAGAGAGAGACAGAGAGAGACAGAGAGAGACACAGAGAGAGAGAGAGAGAGAGAGAGAGAGAGAGAGAGAGAGAGAGAGAAAGAGAAAGAGAGAAGACAAAAACATGTGTGTTGGGTTCTCCCTCAGCTTTTAACAGCTATACAAATGCTAGGTGTTTACCATAATATGAAAGTATGAAAGTTACGTGTCTGTTACAAAAATATGAAAGTAACGTGTCTGTTTTTAAAATTTGTTGCACAAAACCTCAAATTTTCACAAAGCATTGTACTTAGATAAGGGAATGCATTTATAGTAGAGCAGCCTGAACATTAGATTTGAGTCTAAATTGGAAGTACAGATCAAGACTGGCAAAAGAAGACCTCCTTCCTTTATGGGTTCCTCCAGCCTCAGTCTTCTGACTAGACTGAAAACCTTCTTTTGGTATCACTGTTACATTGTATCCAGCCAAACTGTGGGGGTTTTATTCTAGAGCAGTATTATAAGACACAATGGGGAAACCTTTGAGAAGGGTCTTGGGAGTCTACCAGCCAGGGCGGAGAGCTGATGTGATCTCCTTCTCTGGTAAAGCTTTCCTGAACACCTGCAGGGACTGTGCTTCTGTGTTGCTAAGAGCATCCTTCTACTGGGGTTACTTATTAACCAGTTTTTATTCCAGGACCGTAAATGCCTTGAAGCTGTGCTTTGCTGTTTTGCTCTTCTCCATTCCTTTGACATATATCTCTCTATCGAGTTCCTGGTATAGATACTATTAAATATTTTAATTAATGCCGATAGAGGTTGAGAATCCATACATGAAATTAAAGGGAGAAATTACGTACACAAATTAGTGCTACAAAAAGAATACTGCAGTGTGAATGATGCATTTGTAAGACTGAATTGGAACAATGACTGGGAATGTAAGAATAAACTGAGAATCTGTGAGGGGAAACTGGATTCATGTAACGAGAAGAGAGCTGATGGTGGCAGTAGAAGTATTTGAAAGGGGTCTCTCTTGTATTTCAGTGAGGAAAGTGTTAGCAGACTTGACTTTCTCTAGTGAGGGTCAGAGGGCTGGGAATAACAAAAATATTCAACACATCAGATAACTCATGAATTGGAAATAATGTTGATTTTAAAGTTAAGATCAATAAGCTTTGAGAAACAAAACCATCTAACAATTGAGAATCCTGCAGATGCTGACTGCTTCTGTTTCATCCTTGCAAAATTAAACTAAATGTAACATTGGCCTAGACTGAGAAAAATGTCCTCAAGAATAGCTTGATATTGGAACACAGACCTGTTTATGCACTCTCTCTCTCTCTCTCTCTCTCTCTCTCTCTCTCTCTCTCTGTGTGTGTGTGTGTGTGTGTGTGTGTGTGTGTGTGTTGGTTTGATGTGGTTTAGTTTGGTTTTTTGTTTTGATTTTGGAGGGGTTGGGTTTTTTTATTTGGTTTGGTTTGGTTTAGTTTGGTTTTTAGTTTTAGTTTTGGTTTTGGTTTTTGGGTTTGGTTTGGTTTGGTTTGGTTTGTTCCAATCCTCTGGTAGTAAGGTAAGGATTGATCTGCGCTTCTAGGTCAGAAACACAGCAAATCTCAATCCTGATAAATGGACAACCAGGGCTTTGCAGTATAATGTATGTTCTCTGTCACGGGTTTAATCGTACTGTTAAATGATTGTAGCAATGGTGACTTGAAAAGATATTACCCTGATTTTGAAAGTCACCTGAGCAAACTATGATTGAGCAAGTAAACCATTTTCCGTGTTTCATCTCTGAGTTTATGAAATGACTTCCAGATGATAAACATAGTAAACAGTATTTCTAGATTAAAATAAAAAAACAATACATTGAATATAGGGAACATAAATTTTGCTTGTAGACCAGGCTGAGCAATGAGCCCAGGACCTTGTTCATGCTAAGCAAGCATGCTACTGTGAGACATATATACCTGGCCTAAGAAAAAATTTTTCAATTAGATGTTCTTATTTGTTTAAGGGGAGAAGGGCATCCTGGGATACATCATTTTCCTTTTAGATAATAAGGTAAGCTCTGTATACTATTTCCTTTATAAACACCACAGAAGGTCAAATAGATGATTGACTGTTTTTCCTTTGAACATGTCTCATTTGAGTGCCCAAACTTGTCACCTTCCTTTAAAAATTGACTATTGACTATTTTCAGCTTGAAAAGCAAAGATTTGAAACTACAATGTTGAAAAGACTGGATTAGAGGGTGGAATGTAGCTCAGTGTAGTCTCACTGCCGGGATGTATAAGACCTTGGGTTTAATGCCTAGTAGTGAAATATCAAACCCCCTAGACTTCGGGTGCTATTCATGGTGCTTTTATGAAGTGCAGCACACATGTTGATGTATGAAAACTGGTTTATCCTTTCTTTCTCTCCAACCCCTCTTTTGCTTATTATGAAGCTTATAGATACACACCAAATGAGCTGTAAAAATTGACCTTTTCCACAAAAAAATAAAGCACTATGTTAACACAGGATCACAAATCATGTTAAATATTGGTCCTCAGGCTATTTCTTACCTAATTCTTATGAGTCCTTATTTCATTAAGAAACAAGCAGTTAAATTTGCTACCCCAAACGTAGCCACTATGTAAATTATATTTTAGGTGGGAAAGTTTATTTAGTTGGGATAGCAGTCATCCTCTGCCTCCATGCAATCACCAGCCAGCCTGTTGTAAGAAAATATTTACTGCGTAAAATTATCCATGGACTGCATTTAACTTGTACATCTGATCCAAGTTCTTCGATGTTGTTGTTGTCAGAGGTCTCCTTTCTGTTTGTTACTTGTAAATTAGCATTTGATAATCAGTATCAGTTCCCAAATTTGAATTTAGTATATTTGAATGAGAAACTATATCTTCCATTGTATATTACATTGAGAAAATACTGAGCATCTCTTAACTGAGATAACATGTTCTGAGCCTTCTGGGCCTTCAGAAACAATGCCCTCAGCTACCCCTGTGTGGCAAAGAGAAGGCAGAAGCTCTGCACAAGCACAAGGCCTCACTAGTTACCAGATCTGAGGGAAGATGAGGTAACCAGTTATGTCAAAGTATTTTACAAGCAGTATTTTATTATAACATTGATATAGTCTTAAATACAGTATTGAGATATCCCTTCCATTATGGTCTACAGATTTTCAGATAAGACACTAATTAGTGTAGTTCAGTATTAAAAACTTCTCTTTCTATGAGCTCTGTTGAGACAAGTAACATCATCACTGTAAAAATTTATTTTTTTTTTTAGCTCCCCTGGATATATTTTGAGTGTCATTTTTAAGTCTATATAAATATTTTTGAATTACTATTGTTTATTTCTAACATATCTTGCATAATGAACTATTTATACCTTATGGTTAAAGGGATACTTTCATCAGTCCAGAAGAAAAATTAGTCATTACTTTAGAATATTTTTGACATGTAGAAATTTTTAGAAATCTATCAAAGGCTTTATTTTCATAATTATATCAAGCTCCAGTAGCAATATTAGACTTTATGGTTTTTTTTCCTACTTAAAACTGTGCTCTTGGAAAATCATTTCAGTTTGCTAACAATTAGTCATAGCAGAATACATTTAACAATCTTCAGTCATGCTTGTTTGGAAGTTTTCAGTAGAGAGATCCACTTTACATTGTACTGTGGCTGAACTTTTAACTATATTACTAATAATAGAAGGGTTGCTTGTGTGTAACCCTTTCCTCTCCTATTTCAACACTTTTTACCATAGGTATTTCAATTCTTATAATGTCATTGATTTCATTGTACTTTTAAAGATTTTGAACAATGGTATATATAATTTATATTTATATATAAAATTTATATTTATATATATTATATGCCATTATAATTTGAAAAAATATAAAGAACTACTATAAGTAACTTTTATAATCAAGTCCCTCAAGTGCTGCTACAAAGAAAATATGAGTGAACAATATTTTAACACAGAATATGTGTAAATAAAACTTGTGGTTAGAATATGAACAATCACTGATGTAAGACTAGCTTATGAAGGAAAGCTGAAGTTGCTGCTGAGGATGGTACCTTCTTCAGTCTCAGAAATAGGTTAAGACTGAACAGTCCATCAAACGATACTTATAGAGAAGTCATGTTGCCTTCCCCTGTACACTGTTTGAGTATACTCTATGATATATGTGAACAAAGTAATTTTCCTATAAAGAGATTTTTAAATTATATAAGATCTTCCAAAACTCAGTCAAGTTAAGAAGTAAGGGAGAGGAAGCAAGTGTTTACTAAGTTAATGGTTTCAACCATGTTATTATAGCATAGGATATAGAGTAGAATAGAAGATAGCTGTGTTTGGGTAACTGGTAAAGACTGTTTCTGACATGAAGGGAGTTTATATTTCAAAATCTCATCCCAGTAACTCTTTTTAAAAAGAAAATCTAGATTATTTTCCATTTATTATCATAGCATCTCCCTTGGGATGACATTACTCTTAGCATACAATACTTACCTTCACTCCTGGTACCCCAGCCTCTCGTTGCATCCAAACAGAAACAAAGCCTTAAACTCCTGTTTAAATCAGTGTTGACACATGCTGATGGGAATGCATGTGTGCACACAGGTATGTTTGGTTTATTCCACAGTTATTCTTCTAAAAGGTAGATTTATTCAAGGTTTCACCATTTTACTGATAATTTATCTTCACATTAACGTTTCTAATGATGGTTTACAGTGTAGAATGTTAATCCCTAGCAGAGAAGACACTACAAGTTTTCAAAAGTCTGCAAAGAGTAGTACAGGTTTTATTAAGATTTCACATAAAACATTTAAATCCCTTATTCGGCATTATCAATCCCTTGGTGACAAAATTATCTTATTTAATTTGTTGAAGTTAAAGCTGTTTGAAATTTTTAGGAAGTAAATTCTTTATTAAATTTATGTTTATTCAATTAATTTAGATCTGTGAAATATACTTGACTTAATTATCAAATTTCTCATGTATGTGCTGCAAGTAGCAACATAATTATATATAAATATGGTAATCAGCCTGCAAAACTTTAAGCTAGAACATGTAAGTATAAAACTAGATTGGGATCCCATTCACTTAATTATGAGTCTTTTGCTCAAATACTATTTCTTCTATTTCCATCTAGGCCACTAAATTTAGAAAGAAAATTTCCCAGTATGTGCTGTTTCTTTCTATGCTTGTCTAGTTCCTCTTGACTCGATACTTTAGCATCATCTGGTTGTAGTATCCTGTCACTGGTATTCATCTGAGTTTTCTACACCTTTTTCCTTAACCAATTTTGAAAGCCAGGCCAGGCCAGTCAAATCTATGGGGACTTTGCTTGAGTATGTGAAGGAGTAATCTAGGTAAGATTGTGAAATTGAACACATAGGTTGAGGTAGAGAGTCTGGGGGATGGAGCAATGGTTCAGCAGTTAAGAGTGGGATGTGAGCTGTTCTTACAAAGGACCTGAATTCAGTTCCCAGCACCCAATCAGATGACTCACAACTGACACCAATTCCTGCTACAGGGGATCCAGTGACTCTGGCCCCAATGGACCCTGCTATGATTTGCACAGAAATACACTCATACATGTAATGTTTTTCTAAACATAATTTTATTTTATTTTTTTAAAGAGAAGGGGAATTTTCCCTCTAATCATAATCTCTTCTTATTTGGACATGTATATCAAGCAGGAGTGTCCACAGAAGAACTAATCAAAAATCTGTGGCCACTGAGGGAAAATTAGAAAGTAGAAAAACAAGATGTGTCCATCAGTCGGATTACCCTATGTGTAAACAGTTCAAAGACAGTTGTGTTCAGGGGTGCCAGGTCTCATCTTTATATCTCCCAGTAATGGCTAAGCATCCTTACAGCATCTACAGCAGATGCAAAGTAAACTCCCTTAAAAAACAAACAAACAAAAAGAAAACTCCCTGAACTTCATACAACTGTGATTTCTTTTCCTAAATGTTTCTGTCTTTATAAGTTAACTTTCCTCACAATGCATTCAGCCCTTTAAATAAGGTGGGAGCTTTGTTTCTATCAGCATCTTTAGAAGAAAAGGTGAAGGGAAAAGGCTGCGGAGCAAAGATGTGTAGCTGCTGTGATGCTGTGCATCGGTAGAAGTCTCAATACTGTTCTGCCAGCCTCCTTAATTAATGCAAAGATTCCAGGGAAACAAACAAACAAAATCCTCAAGCAATCTGCTCTTTAAATGCTTTCCTCACCAGCTAATTCAAGGAAATACTTTCAGAAGAGCCATTTACTCTCCAAATTAAGCAAGAAAAAGCAAGGAGTTTTCCCCTTTTTTCTCTCCTCTTGATGAATTTATGGGAGCTGTTTGTTTAGCAGAGCACTGCGAACTACACAGTCCTTTCCTTGTTGACTAGATTCCAGCAGCAGCAGCAGCAGCAATTAACATTGGTTTCCTAGGCAACCATCTCATACCTAACTGAGAAAAACCTTTTTGACAGGAGCATTCTGTCTTAAATTGTTTTGTTTTCCTTTTTCACCAAGTGTATGGTAGACTTACTTGTCATTTCTTTTAACACGCCATTATCATATCCACGATGGCAGAAGCACTTAGTGGTTTCTCTTTCCATATGGTTGAATTTACTGTCGATGCATCTTGGTTCACTTTGAACAAGCTGTAAGAAGTCGACAAGATTATGTATCCAAGCATATGCCGAATTGCTTGCATTTTGCGTTCACAGTCTAACTGGTGAACCTTTGCTTGTACAAGAAGGCCCAGCTGCTCCTGATTCAAATCCACAGGCTGCTTATTGAACAATTATTGGGTCAACCAACAAGGTTACTTAAGAAACAGCTTAGAATTTTCAGAGCTACTGAGAGATTGTCAACTCTACCAATTTCACTAATTAACTGGGTTGTAATATATTAATATCACAGCAACCAATGCGTAAAGATGTCCTAAGCACAGATCCTGGCCTGCCTTTAAAATTTTGCCATGATTAAGACTGGGAACAAAAAGGCCCTAGCAATGGTGTAGTGTCAATGATCTCCTGGAGGGAAACACGGCTGGAACAGCTGAAAATGCTAGGCTGTGCAGTGGAACACTGGTGGAGGGTTAATTTACATATATTTTATAACTGGCATAAGTCTGATATATTGTCTGGTACCCAAGTCAGGCATTGAAGCAAGGAAGTATTTCAAATGTTTTCCTACGTGGTAGTATATTACTTACTTCTATGTTCCTTGGACTATATCTTCATTGGATGAATTTATTGGGCTACCCAATAATCAACAACTTTACAACTTCGTAAAAAGCTATAGGATAAATTGGATTCAGGGAAGTTATGCTTAATGTTTTCCTTCCAGAAAGTTTATAATCAGATCTACTCATTGAGTTTGTTTGTTCGTTCATTTGACTGTCTGTCCTTCCTTCCTTCCTTCCTTCCTTTCTTTCCTTCCTTCCTTCCTTTTTTTGTCACAAATTTTTCTTACAAACTTTTCTTAGCTATGTCCTGACAGTACAGCCAAGCTATTTTCATTATGTACGGAAATTCTTTCATTGTCATGTTGACATTAATGATAAAATAAAAATTATCACAAGGTTAACATTCAAATACTAATCAAATTCTAGTAACTTCTTAATAACAACCTTAAAGGACAGTTATCCCATAAGAAGGTAAAAATAAAAAAGATAGATGGGTTGTTGGGTGAGTGGCTAGGTGGGCAGATAAATGTGTAGAAGCATTAAATATATATGTAGGATGAAGGAAAATATCATACATGATTCAATGTAAGAAAATCATATGCATATATGTAAGATAAAAATCATAGTTTTCATAATTTATTGTTATTATTCTGATTTTATGATTGTCATGCTTCATCTTTTGTGCTTCTCTGGTACATTTATTCTTAAACTCCCCTTAATATACCCAAGCCCTAAGTGAATTTGTTTCTGTCCCAGGAGCTAGGCGCGAGCAGAGAGGCAGAGTCTACCCAGGAGAGCTCTGATTGCATCTCTGCTGGGAAAAAGCCATCTCTTACTCTGTAGGGAAAACTACAATTGCTGTCCTGTTGATAAATTTCTTTGCTTAGTTGAAGGATGGTTGTAAATTTGCTAGACCAAACGAAGCTCTTAGAGCTCCTGTTCATGGCCATATATTCCCAAATACACTATGAAATTTTAAATAGAAGGTATATTATCTTCTATTTGAAAACTATTACTTATTAATATTACAAACAACTAGTTTGGTTGTTCAGTTAAACCAGTATAAAATTGACTTCCTCCTATATTATCAGATTATTCTTTTAAAAGCATGTATTTTTTCAATTTTTATTAGATATTTTCTTCATTTACATTTAAAATGCTATCCCAGAAGTCCCCTATACCTTCCCCCCGTCCTGCTCCCCAACCCACTCACTCCCACTTGGCCCTGGCATTCCCCTGTACTGGGGCATATAAAGTTTGCAAGACCAAGGGGCCTCTCTTCCCAATGATGGCTGACTAGGCCATCTTCTACTACATATGCAGCTAGAGACACAAGCTCTGGGGGTACTGGTTAGTTCATATTATTGTTCCACTTACTTTTTATCAAAAATGGGTGCTGAGAATTGAACCCAAGATCTTAATTAAGTGAGACAAATGCTGTATCACTCTATTTTTAGCTCCTGGCAATTTTTTTTTCTTTATTTTTAAGTCATTTGTGCTCTTTCTGAATTTTTCCTCCAATAATTTATTTTTAATTTCCTTTACATCCCAATCACAGCCCCCTCCCCCTTCTACTTCCAGTCCCACCCTTACAAATCCCTCCCTCATTGTTCTCTTCCCTTCTTGTCAGATAAGGAGGAGCCTCCCTTGGGTATCACCCCACCCTGGGATATCTGGTCCCAGCAAAGCTAGGAACATCCTCTCCTACTGAGACCCAACCAGGTAGTCCCATTAGGGGAAGTGTATCCAATGACAAGGAACAGAGACCAAGACAGCCCCTACTTTACTTGTTAGGGGTGCCACATGAGAGCCAACATTATACATAATACTCTGCTATGGTTGCAAACAGGAACCTAGCATAACTGTCTCCTGTGAGGCTTCATCCTGATAAATTCCTTTAAAAGTAAAAGTTTATCAAGCTTTCTCAGATCACATTAAAATTATTTTCTGACAAGATTAAACATATAGAAAAATCAAATCACCTCATTCTTAAGTTATGCCCAATTGTGAACCAGAAATACATTTGCAAATTAGTTTTCTCTCAACCAAAAATAATGAAATTAAAATTTCCTGTGATTTTTTTTTCCGAAATAAACTGAAACTAAATTACTGCTCACCAATGAAATATGACACTTAGGGTACAGTATGTTTTGTGTAGGAGGAATGTGACTACCTTGGCCAGAGGCATGCCTTGGGTTCTCACCTCACTGTCTCTTCTCACAGTTTTAAAACCCCTTCATAATAAAATGGCCGCAATATTATCTTTGGCTCTTTTGTGTGAATACATTCTTTATATTTTAAGTTCCATTATGTTATAAACAATTAAAGTAATTCTCGGTTGATACCTACATAAAAGACTGAAATGCTGATACATTGCTCAGTATAATTTTATCACATAAGCTAATGACACTTGTGCTTTTTATTATTTTCCCAAATAAAGGAAGCTTTAATTAGTACTTTAAAATTTTTAGACTAGGAAAATTAATTAACACTCAAGCACTTGGGATTCTAATTTAAAAGATACTGTTGTGAAATATGTCAAATTCTTCCAAAGTATATGAAGTAATTATATATTTGTGAAGTTGGCAACTATAGTGTCCAGTATGGATTGCCTCTAGTTTATGTAAATAATATGAACAAAAACTTTTATGTTCATTTTCTTCCCTTTCACTAAATAAATAAGTAAATTGTGTTAAGTATCCATCTAGTCTAGCAAATAACTCAGTGACAAAGGCTTGTGTGCATAGCAAAAGAAATCATCCAGGACTGTGGATGTTTTCCCAGTAGGTAAGTGACATGTCTTAGCACAGTTTCCTGTGAACTCTGCTAGGTGCCAAAGGAGGACAATAAATTGTACGTTAATACTAATAGGAAGACCCACGAAGGGTCTAGAAGACAAGGTTCCATGCTGTCCCAATGTCTACTATGTTTGTTCTACCTCTTGTTTTACTCTCAATTTCCCATAAAACATGGGCACCCTAGAAGAAACGTTCTCAATTGATAAGTTTTAGATATTAGACTTGTTCTGAACAATTAATGTGTCTGTGAATTCTCTAATCCTAAAATTATTTTTTAATACTGTTGGGCAATTCTTGACTCCTGGTCATTATCTGTTCTTTCACTGCTTTTCTTGCAGAGGAGGTGTCGGCAAGGATAGTTCAAGTAGTCACAGCTGAGGCTGTAGCAGTCCTGAAAGGTGAACAAGAGAAGGAAGCCCAATACAAGGACCAGCCTGCAGCTCTGCCTTTAGGTAAATGTGAAGAGCCTAACACAGGGCAAGCCTTTGATGCTCCTCGTCACAGTATAAAGTATACATGCTGAAGAGATAGACTCTACTTTGTACATCCTTTATATATATGTGTCATTCACCTGTCACCTCTACTAGAAGCAGACAGGCCTACCTGTTGAGCCCTCAGTGGTTTCACTGGGATGTTTTGGCAGGTTTTAGGGTGAAAAACCTGGTGTTAGATGTGATGGCCCTCCTTTTATTTACTAAATAGGGATTTTATGACTCTGTGCACGTAAAGAAAGTGAACTGAAACTTCAGTTACAAATGACAGGCTCTGCTCATGGATTCATCTACACAAATCTGAGATCTAGAGATCTGATAGACCCGTCAGTGACTTGAATCACATAGGAGAGACTAACCATGGGTTCGAGAATTGTCTAAGGGCACTTCAGTAGCCTTGCCCTCTCCCATGGTCGTAAATGCCCTTTAGTGCCATGGTGCTATGTAACATATAATCACTGAGAAGGGCACTCAGCCAAGGCTTGCTGCCATGCACAGAGAGGTAGATTGATCCAGAATTTAAATATAGATATGTAAGTAGATATATAAATACATAGATGCATACATGATTGATAGGTCATAGATGCAATGATAAATTACAAATTCATAAATGATTGATTGGTTGATTGATTGATTGATTGATTGATTGATACATAGCTAAATGATAGACACAGATGCATAGAAGATACATAGCTGCATATACAAATTATAGATAGAGAATTGATAGATTATATATATATATATATATATATATATATATATATATATATATATATATATATAAAGAAGACTTTTAGGATTCAGTGTATCTGTTTCATACAATGCCCAATATGTCAAATGGCATGGCTTCTAAATCCTAAAAATATTTTACAATTTTACATAGTTCAATGTATCCTTAATATTTGTTTTCCTGATTAAGAGTTCTTGAAATGTCTACTACAAATAAACCATCCGAATATCTTTCTTCCCTTGATTAAGAGCTTAGAATATACTCAGTATGAGTCAATCTGGGTGTCTTGATTACCAAGGACTATGCTTCTCATGAGGAGAAATGGGGAAAGTCCCTAACTTAAAACATTAACCTTTAATCTAGCACTCACTCCTGTTCTTGGTTACTCTGCAATAAAACTCAAGTTTTAAAATGTGAAGTCTTAATGATATGTGGTACAAATTTCAAAGAGTCAAGGCACTATACACTGTTGTCACAAAGCCACTGCTACTAAGTTATCCACTGTATTGTGAAACTTCAATTCACATAGTCTATAAAATAGATTTAGCTACTGGCATTAATTGAGAACTATTTCCCTTGAAGTCCCTTCCCTGCATAGGAAGGTCATGAGGAAGGTAAGTGTTCAGGAGGAGATCAGATCCTTTCCCACCATACTAATCCACTGGGACACCAAAGCCGAAGGTGGCTCAGCTCCCACTCATTGGGTAGAGCTTGTCCAATGAGTACCAAAGTCTGTACCAACTTCACTTTTCCTTTCCGAACATAAAAGAGAAAGGAAATTTCACCTTAAACTGAGGGTAAAGTGTTACTGAAAATGTTTATCAAATAATATTCTATGAATGATCAATATAATATCTATTTCTAGACCTAGCAGAACACTCAAAGATTGTTTTTTTTAATTAGACAATTCTAATCCAAATCATAATGCTTACCTGGATGTATTTTAATGTGGTATCTCAGGGCTAAATGAAACACATTATTAATTTTATAACTACAACTTGTGACAGTATTTGTTTTCATGTGTATCTAATTCATTCTTATGGAGAAAATGGCTTTAAAAGTACAGTGTTTATCTTCTAAGTTGTTAACATATAAATCATGTAAAAGATAGAGTTTCGTGAGAGCCTGTTTGTAGACTGGAAGACCACTGGACTGACAGAATTAATTATTCTATCTCATTTCCCCATTTTTAACCTGTAGCAGCCGAAGAAACAGCTAATCTGCCACCTTCCCCACCACCATCGCCAGCCTCAGAACAAACAGCCACAGTGGAGGAAGGTAAGGGCTTCTTTAGCCTTGCAGGGTTGAGTCTTTCAAAAACCACAAATAATAAGCTCTAGTCCACAGCCAGGGATGCTGGTGCCAGGTAGTAATACAGACCAAGCTGATACTGCTTCAGATAATCAAGAAAATAAACATGTGACTGAAAACAGAATCACTTTTCTACATAAAAAATAAGATTAGAAATATGGTGAATATTAAGTAAATGGGAACATCGAGTGTGTGAAGAAAACTTTGTGTCCAAGTTGCTAGAATAAGTATAAGCAGTTAACTTAATGTGGAGATGTTGGACAGACATGATACAATCCTCTTATGACTGAAAAGAAATAAGAGATATAATCCCCATGACAGTGGGAGTCAGTATTTTCTTATGGAAGTGTCATAAATTTTATATTCCGCTCACTGTTACATTGCTGAGCACTTCCCCCGGCCCTGCCCCACAGCAAACTCTCAACACATATTAATGAATACAGCACAAAGCTTATGAATGAGCAGATATGGAAAGCAGTGAACCAGAAGCCGAGAGCGCGAGGCTGCTTCCCCACTGAGACCTGCTACCCCCCATGAATACATTCATGCACTTACTCCATGTCAGCATTTTAGCTCTCATTGACAATCACAGGGATGCTTTGAAGAACATCCATTCAGAATTTGAAATGAAAGGCACTCTATTAAACTGCGGCAGCCTTTTGCTGAGCCTTGGAGTACTCATGGAGGCTAACTGAGCAGAGTAAGAACACTGGTGGCTTGCTCTCAGCTTCATACACTAAGACTATTTTTTTATTTCTTTTCTTCATTTACTCTTCTTTTTGTTCTTACTTCATATCATCATCATGTAAAAGATGCATAATGTTGATCACTAAGTATCATTTTATAATTTGTAGTCTGATTTACTTCAATATTTCCTAAATACAGGAAGCTGAATTTCTCAGCTATACATTGTTAACTCTGAGATATATTATTTTTAGTCACAGATTTATAAACACTGGCTTCTCTTTTTTAGCAAGCCTTTTCTTAAGTGAGACTACCCTCCTCTTGACTTGATACTTGAAATAACATTAAACAAGCAAAATCATTATATGAGGGAAAAAAGATTTGGCAAGTGTAGTTAGTATGTAACAGCTATTGGTTATTAGTCTCCTTAAATGTGATTTATAATATCATTCATACATCTGAAAGACTGTCCTTGGACTTGTGTTTAGTCATCTGGGCCATATTTACTGAACACCTACAGTAAGTGTCCCAGGGGCTATTCAAATTCTGAGCAAATACTTGAGACCCAAACCTACACAATCCCTGCTTTCAAAGGGATAACTGCATGGAGAACAGGAATGCAGTAAATAGGCTTACAAATATTTCACCTGGCTTATCTCCATGAACAATAAAGACAGCAGCCTCCAGAGAGAACAGCAAGGGAATCCTTCTTTTACTTTATGGCCAGTTCCAAAATAAGAGAAAATGTTGGTACATCACAGATGAGAAAGGCAGCGCAGAGGAGACAGGATGCACCGTTGGATACTGATAGATGAAAAGATGCCATGTTCCAGGGCAGAAGACCATGGCTAATATATAGGGAGAAAAGGAGAAAGGAAAGAAAATGAAGAGAGGGTAGTTTGGGCCAAGGGCCTAGATTTCATTCTAGATGCAGTAAGAAGCTATGTGTGACAATTGTACACCTCTCAGGTCATTGACAATATTTCTGAGCTCCTACTCAAAACCATTAGAGGGCCCGAGAATCCTCTCAAACCAGAGAGGAGAGAACTATGATGTTGACAGACCTGACCCACTCCAAAGTCTGCTGAAGGTAGAATGATTATGACTCCTCTCACTCAGTGGGAGTTGTAGCAGAAAAGGGAGAGGATTCCTCCCATCCATCCCGGATGCACCTAATGTCCTCCTTCCAGAAAATACAATACAGAAGACATGGACTCATTTTCATCTCAGAGTTACTCAGTTGTCAGCTTGTCAGGGTGTAAAGAATTGCCTTCCCCAAATCGTGCCTCTACAATCAGGGAAGACACTAGCTCCCTTCTCATCCCAAACAATTGAGAGTTGCTTTCCAACCGCCTTTTGTATTTTCCATTTGTTTTTCTTTTTTTCAAAAGAGACATTAAAGTACATAAAGACCTAATGATGGTTATATAACCATCTTTTGAGTTATATAAAAATACAGATGTATGTTTATTAATTAAAAGGTACATGATAATCTCATATTTAATATGTGAAAGGATCTATTGATCCTTTATCTCAAGCCACAAAAACTTAATGTGCAACAAGTAACAGATTTCTAAAAAAAAAAAAAGAATAGTTTAAAAACAAGCTAGTTACAAGCCCCAAGAAAAGAGGGAACTGTTTGATTTCTTAATCAAGTTTTCAATGAGATTCTAAAGTCTCAGCCTGGTGTGCTACTCACAACAGATCTGCTGGGCGAGGGAACAGGCGGACTTCACTGCTTTGTCTACGAGATTATTTCCTTTCCTAAACACAAACTGTCAGAGCAGCTTTGCGGGCATAAGGACAGCCACAGTTGACCCTATATGGAAATGGAAGAACTTGCTTACATTCATGTTGAGTGAATGGGTGGCTCTAAGAACATACTTCCTTCTTAAATATCAAAAAAAGAATTTTTTTAAAAATTGCCTAACCAAAGGGAAAGCTTACACTAAAATAATTTGATGTTCACTTTATAAACATTCCTGTATTGTAATTCATGTAATATCACTATTCCTAGAATATGTGCCTATTGGGGGATACATTGAGAAGAGATTTTATTGACAGAAGAATTTGACAAGTATCTCACCTAGGAAGAAGACCATGGTGCTGCTATGCAGGGCTCTATTAGTTAGAATGTCTTCTCACTAACTGTCTTACCTCCTTGATAAATAGCCTTAACAGCTGTCTTTTGGCCTGAGATCTTAGAACATGGAAGCCTGTATAAATACAAGAATATTCTCTGAACCAGGGATCCTTCTACCTTGTCAGGTTGGATCCAGAATTCTGGGTGTTATTTTCCAGTTATTTTCCATGGATACAGCAATATAATCATTACTAGCTGAAAGTAGTTTCTCTCCATGTCATTTAGTGGTGGGAGTTACCATCAGGAAACTGAGGAATCTTTGGTCAAAGTTTGCAAAATGGAGAAAGGCTCAGAGATGATATAGAACATTGTACATGGGGGTCAGCTGCCCACTGCTTATACCATAGGGCCATAGCAATCATTAGTCCTTGATCCCCCATGAAACCCAGTTCCTCATAAATGTGACTAAGAAATTGTTCCAAAAACAGTCTGACGAACCATAGCTGAGTTTGACAAGTCATAGTTTTGCCCAATATAAAATTTTAAATGTGTTAATAATACATTTAAATAAAAGCAAACCACAAGAAAATTACTCCTGAGTTAAAACTTCATTTCTGAAGTTTGTAGTTATGTAAAAGAGCTCTGTGGAAAAGGCCAGGATTCACAAGGTCATCCTGTTCTTTTATATGTCACATGGTTAACAAGTAGACTAGTTTAGTTTATCATGCAAACAGAGTTTTTGAAAGCATGTTTTCTTAGAGTTAAAGAAAATTCACTTGATTAGCACCTTAAGCCATGAAAGTCGCTCATCCAGTGAGTTCAAACTCTCCCTAAGTTTCTCAACTCCGAGTTCAAATATTAAATTAAGGTAAAGAAGAGAATTTGAAACTGGAAGACACAGTGCAGACATGTATGTAGTCACAGGCAGTATCAGTAAATAGCACTTATCCCGAAGCCTGGCAACCTGAGTCTAACCCTGAGACCCACACTGTGGAAGGAGAGACCCAAGTTGTCCTCTGACCTCCACATGCATACCATAGTGTGCACCCCACTTGTGCACACATGCACACACACACACATGCACGCATGATATGTAAATAAATAAAATTTAATAGGATGTTTTGTATGAGCACACATTATGCTTGTCATCACAAATATCTTCTCATTTATTTCCTCCAGCAACTTAGAGATAAAAAGATGTACGTGTTTTGTCAGAGATATCATTTTTTTTTTACATCTGGATAAATGACTTGGCTAGAATTCATATCTAATTATGAATCAGCATCCTCCAACTAATTCCCTGAAGCTGTCTCCTTAGGGTTGTTGATATAAGACTGTGAAAGCCCCTTGCCTTCAAATAGTTCCGTTAGAAGCTACGGTTCTTGGGTCAATTTCTATAAAATTTCTCTCAACTACATACTCTATTCAGTATTCATGCATTCATTTGTTTGTTTGTTTTTAATTATTTCCCCATCTCTAATGGGTGGTAACCAAAAGCAGCTGCCATTTGCAGTTCATTGCTCTAACAAATGAGACTCTTGCACTATTCATGCTTAGCCATCCCTACGCCCAACTGCCATCCCCCCCACACTCCAACCCCTCGCACCACTTCCTAGCTTAGCTCTGAAGTTCCCATCATAGATGCTATTCACTCACATGTTCTGAGCAGAAACTTGGAGTTCTTAGAGCACACAGTCCTAGGAGAGGTCTGGACTTGGCCAAGTATCCCTTAGGAGACTGCCTTAATGAAAAGATAGAGACTAAGGAAAAATGGTCTTTCCCCTGGAGCCATTAAAGCTCCATACCAACCTACAGGTGTTTCTGCCATTCTGGGGTTAGGATAAGTATTCATAGTAGAAAACTGTCACTTCCTTTGATTTATTACAGACTCCTGAGCTGTTTTTATGTCTTGGCACTTAAAACAGGACAATGATGACCACAGAGGCCGAATGCGTCAGCAAAGTTGAAACATCCTTGAGTACCTACCCATCACCTCTTCACTACCAGCTCTCAGTTCTCAATGCTGGCGCTTGTGTTGTAGTCTTCTTTGCTTCCCAGAAAGCGAACGTTGAAATTCAAAGAAATCATATCTCACTTTTACTTACTTGATGGCCCATGATGTTGCTTGAGCAGCTTAGACATTTTATAAGTAACTTGCATTCATGAGAAGCCTGAGGAGAGTCACTGGGGAACATGTGAATTACAGGGACACATCACAAACCCACTACTACCATCTAGTCTCTGTTGCAGACTAGATCCTGAAAAGCTATCTGCTCAGCTGATACTAAGCATATAGCCAATGCCATGGGGTTCTCTCTCATGGTATACTAAATACCATGGCTGACAAGTTTCTGAGCATCCAATCAGAAACAGCGTCCCTGGAACTATCAATAGCTTGTTGGCTGCTTAATAACTAACATTAAGGGATTAAAAGCATTCTGTCTCATATTATTTTAATATCCTCATACTTTCAAACCTATTTCCAGTTGCCAATACGTGGCGTGGCCGTCGAACAAAGTTACAGTCCTTAAAATACAGTGCATTTGCAAAGCAGTGCCATAATACCGCATGTTTAAAGTTGAAAGGTTAACAGCACAGAGAGATACTATAGGTTTTGGTTCTGTTCTGAGGGTGACAAAGTTTTTCTTGGGTCTAGATATGAGTAATAGTGATTAGTGACAACCCTAGTAACTTGGACATAAGTCTGAGAGGCAGCATCTATATCAAAAGACAAATGGGGTTCATCCAAAATGTTCCTAGTTCTCGTTGACTCAGAGAAGAGTCCAAATACTAAGCAGATTAATCTGCAACGCAACCTTAAAGAAATGTATTGCTTTCTGGTTGAAATCATTACCTAAAACTTAAATTAACCAAAATGCTAAGTATTTATACGTGATTAGATAAACAGAGTTTCAAACAGAAGCCTTTTTCCCAGTAACTGATCATACCATGCTACCCCGACAATGTTTCTCTTCCTTAATTTCTATTGTATTGATGCATGACTTAGAAGTCACCTTTAGGAAGGAGGTTCTTTCAAAGAATGCATTTGTTTTGTGACACTTTGTTTCTGTTCCAATATTTCCTTGGTTATTCTGAATTACTGGAGGGGAATGTGCAGATAATTTCTATTTCTCAGCAGGGCTCTCTATGTTTTTGTTTTTGTTTTTTTTTTTTTTTTAATTTTCTTAGATGGATGGCAAAATTTCCTAAGTGGTAGTTTGAATTAAGTACCCAGGAAAGCATGCACGGTTCACTAGCTCCCATCATCCATCAGCTCGGTCTGTCTCAGCCCCTCCCATCCAGCTGTGCTGCTATGGTGACCCTCTGTGTCCCTCTGTAGGTGTCTGTCTCGTCTGTCTGATCTCATGTCTGTCTTGTCCAGTTCTCCCTGCAGTTTCTTCCTGTGTGTCTGTTTGTAGATGAAGGGGCTGAGGATCAAGTGGGCCCTCTACAAAGGTTCCCCAGCCATGAACCTGCCACCAGCGGGGAGAGGCGTAGGCTTCTGGCCCCCTCCATCTCCGTGTCTGTGCCCGATGATGAGCCTTACAATTCCGATGAGGAGTACTATGAACATCCTCTGTTCAGCTCAGAATGGACTAGTGTGCCCCCCAGTGGCACAGCGCAGAGCGCACAGGCCCACTTAGGCCAGGAGAAAGGTGAACAGGAGCATGGTGCCCTATTGCTCCTCCTCCCCGGCCTGCAGCTCTGTCCACACACATCACCATGTTCCGTGTGCTTTCCTGTGGGATGCGGTGGGGAGCATCGGCCTGTTTTGTCCACATGAAAGTGAAGTCCCTATATAAGGATTTATCCACTGAAGTGCCGCAAAATTTGTAACACGAAACAAGCACTTCCTTTATTTCCTTTTTTCATTATTGTTCCTATGAGATGGGAAGGGAAAAGAAAAGGGAACAAGAAATAAATCAATTAAAGTAGGATGCTTTTTTGTTTCTTTCAAATATATTATCCGGTAAGAGCATATTATTTACATAACCTGAAGAAAATGATCCTAATATTATTGGTTTTCCCCCCTTGTATATGGACTATAACTAGGGCAAGCCTTAAATGGAAGTCACCTTTTTACTACTATAGTCAAACACTTGATCTTTTAAAAAAAGAAAAGAAAGAATAAAGAACCTACTTAGAGCAGGAAAAATGCTATGGGGTGAATTTATATCTACACATCAATAAGTCAGAAACTCTGGCAGAGGCTTCCAAGGCATCTGTATCCCAGCTCACCTCACCACAGCTGGGAGGAAAAGAAAGGTTTGACTCAGAGCCTTTGTTCCATAAAGCTGTGTGCTACCTGTGTATAATTAACTATCCTGAAAGTGATACTAAGTGATGGTAAACCGCTATGTGTTCAGTTTCAACAGGGGAGATATATATACATATATACATACATACATACAAACAAAAGTACAACTAAAATAATACTTTGGCTTAGACAGAACTGTTCTCAATGAGGACAGTGACTTGCTAGGTACAGAAGAGCTCCCCAGGTAGGACAATGTGTGGTGATAGAACATGGGACAGACAAGTCCACAGTAGCAAGGAATCCACTAGCAGCTCACCAGTCACATTCATGACAGTGAGCATCTCCCAAAGTCCTTTTGAAAAACAGTGAGCTCCAATAGCTCTGACAGCCTAAGAAATATATCCAGCATAGCATATCCTTTCCACAGAGTGAACTAAAAGTGAAAAAATTCTGCAGGAGGTTTCTAATTAAGAGGTAGGTAAAGGGGACACAAGCAGACCTAATTCGAAAATTTAAATGTCCAGGCCAAAATATTACATAGATTTGAAAACCTGTAAGTTAAGTTGTCTATATTTCATTAGTAAGCTGGCCTTGGTGAAGTTAGATACATTTAAAGTTTTTTTAACTAGAGTCAAAATCTGTGCACTATAAAGGAATTCCTAAATAATAAGGAAGAATTGGAATTTTTAAAATGTCCCTACAAACTTAAATTACAGATACACAAATATCTGCATGGGGGCTGGAGAGATGGCTCAACGGTTATGAGCACTGACTGTTCTTCCAGAGGTCCTGAGTTCAATTCCCAGCAACCACATAGTTGTTCACAACGATCTGTAATGGTATCTGATGCCCTCTTCTGGTGTGTCTAAAGACAGCTACAATATACTCGTATACATAAAATTAATAAATATTAAAAACAAGTATCTGTATGGTAAACACATAAAGATAGATGAGGTTCAAGGTGTTAGTATTTCTTCAAAAAGAAAATTTCTTCCCTTCCCATCTGTAGTGTTTCCCACAGGGCCTTTTGCACAATGTCCAAATTGTTTAGGGAAACACCATAAGAAACTTCCCACTGCAGACTTCTAAAACAGCTTCCTTTCATTTATCAAAGGATAAAGTGGATTTACTTATTTTTGTGGAGTTTTGAATTGTAAATGAGAGAGAAATGAATAAAATAATTTATGGCCTTCAGAAGTCGTTTGCATTTCAAAGCTGACTTTTTTTCCTGTGTTGTTTAAACTTTCGGGGGAAATTTTTGGCAGTCCGGAAGCCTTTCCATTATCTTTCCTGAGTGGTTTTATTTTTAATTGCATAGTAAGATTGTATTGCTGATATGGACACATTCTCTTAGTAACTATACACGAGCTATTACTGACTAAGTAATATGAGAACAATTGTATATAAGGAGAAGATACTTTTGTAAATGATAATGTTTTTGAAGTTAAAAGGTACTTTGCTTCCAGTAGTTATTTCCCTGAACATCACATAATTCAATGGAGGCAACATAAGCTGACTTTCAAAGCCCTTCCTTAGGAATGTTATATCCAGAGTGCTCTCATGGACCCCGTGATAAGTGTTACGCAAGTGAGTAGGTATCACTTTGAAGCTAAGCCCATTTTATTCCTAAAATGGTTTTGCAAAGATTATACATTTTTAAACAAAGCAGTTGGGAATTCTTACGTAGGGACTTCCTCCATTGGAGAAAACAGCCCCTGTCTAACCAGTCAGAAGGCCTTTCTCAGCACTGCAGTACAGCTTTCTTCTCACCACCATGTGTTGGGGCAACACCATCATCTCTAACAGCCAGTAAGCCATCCCCATTGCTCACTGTACTGCCATTCCCACTGAGGATGATCAAACCATAAAACCCTTTCAGCTCTCGAGTTTTAAAATGTGGAGTACAGCCTTTTAATTAGAGTCTTAAAAGGCCTTTCTATCAGCATAGTTTTCCAGTGAGTACATAATGTGTCTGTTGTTCGGTTATTAATTTGCTCATCCAGATGGGAAAGAAAAAAAAATACGCCTAATGCGGCGGAGAGTTTATACAAATGGAGCTGAAAGTGTTCCATGAATAATATTTCTGTCCTCTCATGTGTTGTTCTGTGGTCATGATGTCAACATCTTTTTCATCCCCCAAGAAGAAGAAACTCTAGAGGGTACGATGGCTGAGGAAATGAAGCCTGCTGCCCTTCCTGGGAATGAGTGTGGGGCTGCAAAACCCTCAGACAACCCCCAGGCCCTCAGTGAGGGCCAAGCGGAATCTAGCGCAGAGGCACAGATAGTTCCAGAAGACAGTGCCCTGGCAGGGGCTCCTCATGAGAAAAGTGTTAAAGAGGTCACGGAGGTGGCTCCGGAAGTAAAAATCCCTTCCTCTGCCAAGGAAGGTGTGTGTCTGTCAGGATTTGCATGTGTGCTGCAAATGCTGCGCTGCCCGTGGATATCACTAAGCGAATGCCTTTCCAACGCTGGTCCACCTTGCTGGGTCTTCTCATGATCATAAGACCACCATTTCAAGCTTCGAGAGATGAGAGTGTGTCTTGCGCAGGTGCTGTGAGAGCTTGGTTGACCCCCCGCTGCTGCTGGTTGTCCTTTGCCATGATACAATACGCTTTGCCGCAGGCTGATGATGCTGTGTGAACTCTTCTTGATTTATCCCCTCCCTCCTCATCGCCAGTGTTTGCCAGTCACATTGCTAATACATGTATTATTTTGTTTTTATGTTTGGGGACAGCAATCCATATGCTTTTCTTTTCAGACCCTAGAGCTGGATTTTCGCATACACAGGCTTAAAAGATAGGATCGCTTTTGTTTGCAGCCGCAAAGTGTTTTGTTTTTATGCTTCTACAAATGCTGGTTTGGTTTCCTTCAGAGACCCTGTTGGTGCTCCTCTTGTCGTTGTCTCTCCACGGCAGTCAACCCCTTTATCATACCTGTGTCACTTGAGTTTCCATTCATCTAGCCTTCATTACAAGTTTAAAATACTTTGTTGCTCTCATTACAATGGGACACACAAATCTATCAGATCATAATAACACCATCTTCAAGAGAGTCACTGTCAAATTGTCTCCAGGTGACACCTAGCTCTAGTGACCACAGGAAAAGATTTAAAATATAACTGGGACTCCAGAAACTCTTGCATTGGCATATCAATAAAATCAAGAGCACACCATTTATTTGATGCAAAGATTATCTGGGGCAAATACTAGCCATTGTGTTGCTAGCTGGCCATGTCCTAGGAATGAAATCAGGACCCTGGGGATATTATGATAGTTGACTCTTTAAAAATGTCTTGCTCTTATGACTTCCCATTTTAATCTAGAAGCCATGCTGGGAATTAAAATTTTAGATTGAGTGCCTACTGGCTCATCACTTCTTAGGCGATGTATATAAAATTGACATCAAATATTTACTTTAATCTCTGCTATCTTCTAAAATTTTTATAGCAGTAACTTTTAGTTTGTCCATATGGATCCTTCTAATTTTTCATCAAGTACATAAAACTGCTAATATTTGTATCATTATGTATTTATTGGCATTTCCCCTATGGCCTGCCAGTGAGAAAGTTTGCACTATTCAGTAAATATCCTTCATATACATATTCTAGTACCCTATTTATCTACTTCCTTAATGTAAATTAACTTCAACTTTTATTAATGAAATGAAGATGCTTCTCCATTTTCCAAGTAATTACGCACTATACACTGTTTAGAAGTGGCTAAAATAAACAAACAGAACAAGTAACCTAAGGCTAACTCTTTGTATAACTCACTTAGAACAGGACTTCGCTCAGTGCTAGGACATACAGATTCCAGGCCTGACATTCCCATGCTCATTTTTCAGTGGGCAGCATGCTTGCATGGTCCATAGCTTCCCTCTTACCTTCCCATTCATTTCCTCTCTGTAAATATGATTTTAAGCTAAGTGCCTGAAAGCTGTTGCCCATTATCTGATTTGAAAATCAACTCGATTACTTCAGATTTACTTACAGCCTCGAAGATGGAGTTCCCTGAGCAGCAGAAATTTCCTTCCTCATTCGCTGAGCCTTTAGACAAGGGAGAAATGGAGTTTAAGATGCCAAGTAAGCCTGGTGAAGACTTTGAACATGCTGCCTTAGTTCCTGATACAAGTAAAACTCCCCAGGATAAAAAGGATCTCCAAGGCATGGAAGGAGAAAAGTTGCCTCCAACTCCATTTGCACAGACTTTCGGTACCAACCTGGAAGACAGGAAACAGAGCACAGAACCAAGCATATCAATGCCTAGCATTGGCCTCTCAGCAGAGCCCTCAGCTCCAAAAGAGCCAAAAGACTGGTTCATTGAAATGCCCACGGAATCAAAGAAGGATGAATGGGGTTTAGCTGCCCCAATATCTCCTGGCCCCTTGACACCCATGAGGGAAAAAGATGTGCTAGAGGATATCCCAAGGTGGGAAGGGAAGCAGTTTGATTCTCCCATGCCAAGCCCCTTCCATGGTGGAAGTTTCACTCTTCCCTTAGACACTATGAAGAATGAGAGAGTCTCAGAAGGGCCACGACCCTTTGCCCCTATCTTCTTCCAATCAGATGACAAAGTGTCTCTGCAGGACCCCAGTGCTCTAGCTACTTCCAAAGAGAGTTCTAAAGATGAGGAGCCACAGAAAGATAAAGCAGACAAAATGGCAGATGTTTCCATCTCAGAAGTTACCACTTTACTGGGAAATGTTCATAGTCCAGTTGTGGAAGGCTATGTTGGGGAGAACATTTCAGGAGAAGATAAGGTTACCACGAATCAAGAGAAAAAAGAGACTTCTGTGCCCAGTGTTCAGGAACCTACACTCACTGAAACTGAACCACAGACAAAGCTTGAAGAGAAATCAACTGTTTCCATCGAAGAAGCTGTGGCAAAAGAAGAGGAATCCTTGAAACTAAGAGATGATAAAACAGGTGTAATTCAGACTTCCACTGAGCAGTCTTTCTCCAAGGAAGACCAGAAAGGCCAAGAACACACAATTGATGAGTTAAAACAAGACTCCTTCCCGATAAGTCTGGAGCAAGCAGTTACAGATGCAGCCATGACCTCCAAGACCTTGGGGAAAGTTTCATCTGAGCCAGAGGCAGTAAGTGAAAGGAGAGAAATCCAGGGACTTTTTGAAGAGAAAACAGCTGACAAAAATAAGCTTGAAGGAGCTGGGACTGCGACAATAACTGAGGTTGAGATGCCATTTTATGAAGATAAATCAGGGATGTCCAAGTACTTTGAAACATCTGCATTGAAAGAAGACATGGCAAGAAGCACTGAGTTGGGCAGTGATTACTATGAGCTGAGTGACTCAAGAGGAAGTGCCCAGGAATCTCTTGATACTATATCTCCCAAGAACCAACATGATGAAAAGGAACTTCAGGCAAAAGCATCCCAGCCTAGTCCTCCAGCACAGGAAGCAGGGTACAGCACTCTTGCCCAGAGTTATACACCCGATCATCCATCCGAGTTACCTGAAGAACCAAGTTCTCCTCAAGAAAGAATGTTCACTATTGACCCCAAAGTTTATGGAGAGAAAAGGGACCTTCATAGTAAGAATAAGGATGATCTGACACTTAGTCGAAGCTTAGGGCTTGGTGGAAGGTCTGCAATAGAACAAAGAAGCATGTCTATCAACTTGCCTATGTCTTGCCTTGATTCCATTGCCCTTGGGTTTAACTTTGGCCGGGGCCATGATCTTTCCCCTCTGGCTTCTGATATTCTAACCAACACTAGCGGAAGCATGGATGAAGGAGATGATTACCTGCCCCCCACCACACCTGCAGTGGAGAAGATGCCTTGCTTTCCAATAGAGAGCAAAGAGGAAGAAGATAAGGCAGAGCCAACAAAAGTGACTGGAGGGCAAACTACCCAAGTTGAAACATCCTCTGAGTCACCCTTTCCAGCCAAAGAATATTACAAAAATGGTACTGTCATGGCCCCTGACCTGCCCGAGATGCTAGATCTGGCAGGAACCAGGTCCAGGTTAGCTTCTGTGAGTGCAGATGCTGAGGTTGCCAGGAGGAAATCAGTCCCATCAGAGGCTATGCTTGCAGAGAGTAGTGCTAGTTTGCCACCTGTCGCTGATGAAAGCCCAGTCACTGTAAAACCAGATAGTCAACTTGAAGACATGGGATACTGTGTGTTCAACAAGTATACAGTCCCTCTCCCATCACCAGTTCAAGACAGTGAGAATTTGTCAGGAGAGAGTGGTTCATTTTATGAAGGAACCGATGACAAAGTCCGTAGAGATTTGGCCACTGACCTTTCACTAATTGAAGTAAAACTTGCAGCTGCTGGAAGAGTCAAAGATGAGTTCACTGCTGAGAAAGAGGCATCTCCACCCACTTCTGCTGACAAATCAGGACTGAGTAGGGAGTTTGACCATGACAGGAAAGCTAATGACAAGCTGGATACTGTCCTAGAAAAGAGTGAAGAGCATCTTGATTCAAAAGAACATGTCAAGGAGTCAGAAGAGATGGGGGATAAAGTAGAGCTCTTTGGATTAGGTATAACCTATGATCAAACCTCCACCAAAGAACTGATAACAACTAAAGATACATCACCTGAGAAAACAGAGAAAGGTCTCAGTTCAGTACCAGAGGTAGCTGAGGTTGAGCCAACCACAAAAGCTGATCAAGGTCTAGATTTTGCTGCAAAGAAAGCTGAGTCAAGTCAGTTAGATATAAAAGTCAGTGACTTTGGACAGATGGCTTCTGGGATGAATGTAGATGCTGGGAAAGCCATAGAGCTTAAGTTTGAGGTTGCTCAGGAGCTGACGCTCTCATCCGAAGCACCTCAAGAAGCAGATTCCTTCATGGGTGTTGAGTCCGGCCATACCAAGGAAGGTGTCAAAGTCAATGAAACAGAAGTCAAGGAGAAGGTGACAAAGCCTGACTTAGTGCATCAGGAGGCTGTAGACAAAGAAGAGTCCTATGAGTCTAGCGGTGAGCATGAAAGCCTCACTATGGAGTCCCTGAAGCCTGATGAGGGCAAGAAAGAAACATCTCCAGAGACATCACTGATTCAAGATGAAGTTGCCCTCAAGCTGTCTGTAGAAATCCCTTGCCCGCCTCCAGTTTCCGAAGCTGATTTATCCACTGATGAGAAGGGTGAGGTCCAGATGGAATTCATTCAGTTGCCAAAGGAAGAGAGCACAGAGACTCCGGATATACCTGCCATACCTTCTGATGTCACCCAGCCACAGCCTGAAGCAATTGTGTCCGAACCAGCAGAGGTCCCAAGTGAGGAAGAAGAGATAGAAGCTGGGGGAGAGTATGACAAACTGCTCTTCCGCTCAGATACCCTCCAGATCTCTGACCTGCTTGTTTCAGGAAGTAGGGAGGAGTTTGTGGAGACCTGCCCAGGTGAGCACAAAGGTGTGGTTGAGTCTGTGGTGACCATCGAGGATGATTTCATCACTGTAGTACAAACCACAACTGATGAGGGGGAGTCGGGGTCCCACAGTGTGCGCTTTGCAGCTCCAGCTCAGCCTGAGGAAGAAAGGAGACCATGCCCTCACGATGAAGAGCTTGAAGTAGAGATGGCAGCAGAAGCCCAGGCAGAACCCAAGGATGGCTCTCCAGATGCTCCAGCTACCCCTGAGAAAGAGGAGGTTGCGTTCTCAGAATATAAAACAGAAACTTACGATGATTACAAGGACGAGACCACCATTGATGACTCCATTATGGACGCCGACAGCCTGTGGGTGGACACTCAAGGTGTGCCTCTTTTTCAATCTTCTCCCAACTAAGATCCAGTAGCCTAGTGGGGAATTTGGTTTTCACTTTAAACATTTAAAGAATATGTATAATAGTCTCTATTTACTTTACATTGTGTTAAGTATGTGAAGGGTTTTATACATCTGTCACTAATGATCTCACTCTTCTTGTTGCCATGGTTTGCTTTGATCCGCAGATGATGATAGAAGCATCTTGACAGAGCAGTTAGAAACTATTCCTAAAGAGGAGAGAGCTGAGAAGGAAGCTCGGAGACCGTCTCTCGAGAAACATAGAAAAGAAAAGCCTTTTAAAACCGGGAGAGGCAGAATTTCCACTCCTGAAAGAAAAGTAGCTAAAAAGGAACCTAGCACGGTCTCCAGGGATGAAGTGAGAAGGAAAAAAGGTTCATTTAACAATCACTTCTTTTAAAATGTGCGGTTTTGTTTTTAAATTAATTTGTTATTGCTCTTTTGACAAAGCAACTTGCCTAACTAGTTACAAAAATCTTGTTCATTTTTTCATTCCAAGTGTTTGCTTTCTTTCCTGATGGTATGCTTTTTTGTGTTTTCTTATTCATAGCAGTTTATAAGAAGGCTGAACTTGCTAAAAAATCAGAAGTTCAGGCCCACTCTCCTTCCAGGAAACTCATTTTAAAACCTGCTATCAAATACACTAGACCAACTCATCTCTCCTGTGTTAAGCGGAAAACCACAGGTGACTGTTTAATTCTGCAATGTGGCTGGCAAACATAGATGTGTATTTTTTTTTAAGTCTCATTACTGTAGAAGCTTCTTCATTTTGTTTTACTTCCAAATCTCAGCAATCATGAACAGTTTCGCTATTAAGTGTCTTGTATCATTATTCTTTTTTTTTTCCCTCCCTGCAGAAGAGGTCATGACCATCTGTTTCTTTGTCATACTCAGACATAGCAGTGCGTGATTGTATCTTGGCATTGTGCTCTATTGTCACGTTCTGGGGATCCCTATTTTCATTCTGTGTGTTTGGTTAGACGATGGCGATGAATTTAACCGTGGTATGCATTCTCATTATTTTGCTTATTTATCTCCTCCATGCTTAAATCCATGTATATTTGTCCTATTTTCTCTATTTTTACTGCCAAATCTGTTACTGATGTTGACTTTACTGAGACCATGTATACTGACTTAGACTTTGGAATTGAGAACCCCCCCCCCGAAATAAGACTAATTTTCAAGATTATTTTTCTTTAGATGAAAAGAAAGAAGAAGAAAGAAACTGATGTCTAAACTATCAGATTTTATTCATCAGGTTCAAAGTGAACACCTTTTCAATCTCCTGTACTTCATCTTTGAGATTTTCTTAAAGATGTTCATCCCAACTGTCAAATGTTCTAATATAATTCAATGTGCAGAAATCTACGTTAAAACTCCACTCCCTTACAACTGAGTTAGACATAGATATATTTTCTATAATTCTAGTGCTGGGGAGGCAGAGGAAGGTGAATCTTTAGGTTGATCTTTAGTGTGAGTCCAGCCTGGGCTATACTGAGAGACCTGGACTACATATGAGGAGGGGAAAGACATGTTTTGCCTTCTACTTCTTTCTGTCTCTCCCAAATTTACACAACCATAAGCTTAAAAATCTAATAGAAGAAAAGAATAAAACATGGGAGGAGTCATCAGGAAAGGAGCTGTAGCAATGGCTTTATTTTTATAAACACTTACCCTTCTTACAGAGGACTTGAGTTTGGTTCCTGTCACCCACATGTCACCCACGTGTCAGTCCACAATATCTACGACTCCAATTTCGAAGAATTCAACCCCGTCTTCAGGCCTCTCTGTGCACTGTACATATCTTGTACACTTACATTAGGCAAAATACCCACATACATAAAATAGAAATCTTTTTTAAATAATTCACAATAGAAATCTATATAGCTCTATACTTTACTTGGAAATTTCACTGTAGAGTATCAGGTTGTTTACTCTGTGTGCCAAATTATGCTATGATAATCTTAATTTTAAATTTTCTTAGTGTCTATGTGGATACTCTTGTAGTCTACAAAATATCAGAAATTGTTCTTTTTTATTATTCATTACAAATGGCTTCATATAAAGTTTTGAGTCACTTTAAAGATTAGAAATGATATCATTGACCTTACTGAGAAAAAAATCAGAGACATTGATCTTCTAGAACAACCACCAAAAGTCTCTATTATTTTTGTTTGTTTAGATTTTATACTTGGGGCTTGGGTTTGGGGGTTCTATGCTTTTTGAGACAAAGTATTTGTACATATCCTAGGTCAGCCTTGAATTCATGATCCTCCTGCCTTAGCCTCCCCAATGTTTGGATTGTAAGCATGTAGCGCCATGCTTGGCCAAAATTTCAAGTAGCATGTGTTTGTGACCTACATATAGAAACCATATGGCATACTTTATGCAAGAACAGTACCCCAGCCAAGATTTTAATTTGGAAAACTCTTCTATACACAAACCTTGAGAAAGACTCAGGGTACAGAGCACTTCAAAGTTAGAAATCAGGAGTTAACATACAACTCCAAGTGTTTTATCTTGATTAGCTAAGTAGGTCATGATTTTAGAAATTCTATTTTACTCAGACAAATGCTCTGAGAAATATATTCTCTTGTATTGAACATTAAGAATTCTGTGTTCTACCTAAAAAGCTAAAACTGCTGTTAGAATTGTGCAATATCAGAGGTAATATAAAATAGTTTGTAAATCATTCATATGACATGCTTGCATGTTATTGACATTCACTTTACCATACTAAAAGCTAACCCTCCCTCTTTATGTTTATTCTTTAAAATGATTTTTTAAATTTCAGGCTGACTGGAGTATCCCCTTATTCTAGTCAAATACCAAAAGAAGCCAGCAGGAAAACCATACAAAATACAGATGTTATTGAACTAAAGCAAACTTCATATACACATTGCAGGAACTTTAGATATGTCATAGAGTCAATGACATCATTTTCACAGCTAAGGTAGGATCTGAAAAGTCCTCCTAGACAGTCCTTATACAATAGACACACTATAGGCAGCCATTTTCTTGATATAACAACTCACATAGCATAGGACCTTTTTATTAGAACTACTCTGAGGGCTTATAAGGAGTTTTTTTTTTTTTTTGACAATTTCTCTATAAATAAATAGTAAACGTACAAGCTAGAATATTTTACTTCTGAGGACATCAGTCAAATACTGCTATTTTTAAACACAAAGGATTATCAGTTCAGGTAAGTCATCTACACAGAATGTAGGGTGGGATGGAATTTAAAATTCAGTCCAGAAGCAAAACAAGAGCATCAAGAGAAACAGCAGTAACAGATGCAGTAATTGTGTCATACAGGAAGTGCATGCATAGAACACATGTTTTACTTATTGAACTTGAAGTCTCTCATTCTCTGTCCCTGAGAAGTTGTTCTTGTTCCCTTCTTATGGTACAATTTCACTTCAGACAAGTATGTCAATCATAGTGCAAAGTGAAGAGGTGCACAGGCAAAGGGTTTGCTGGCCATGATAGCCTGGGAGGTAAAATGTAGACGGATCTGTAAGTTAGCCAGTGGCTTCTAGAAGAGGAGGCTTGGACATTTCTGTATCATTCCAACCCCAAAACCAATCATATTCCTTTCCTTTAACTAGGCATCATTTGCTTTGATGTTCTGTGACTTTTGATCTAAAGATTCTATGTGTATATGGTGAATACTCAGAAGTAAGTGCCTTGGTGACTCATATGAAAAAGAGTGTGTGCGCTGTGCTCTCTTGCACTTCAGGAGACAACAGTCTGTATTAATTTGCACATGCTATAGTTGGAGCCACATAATGCATTACTGTTACCCAAGTTCCTTTGGCTACTAACCTTGAGCCTCAAAAGCAAGAGAGTTGTATTTTGCCTTAGTCTTATGAGATAGTAGAACCCAAGTATCAGAAAATGCATTTCTGTGAGTTTGGGACACTAAGTTGTTTTTTTTTCCTTTTCAACAGCAGCAAGTGGTGAATTGGCTCAGGCTCCCAGTGCTTTTAAACAGGCGAAGGATAAAGTCACTGTGAGTAAAACAAGTTTATTTTTCTCTTTCATTCAACTTTTGGTATTCGCTCAATGTCTTACAAAGTGTAGGTATTATGTAGATAATTGTATTTCTTTTTAAATGTCCATTTTAACCTGTTTGTAGCATCCAAGCCAAAACTGACATCATCTAGAATGATGGATGAGGGTAGTTGGGGAGGACACAACTGGATTTGCTTTGTTACCAAGATAACATACAGAAAACTGCACAATGAGTTGCCATGGGGAGGAAAAATTCACTTAGATTTTTTAATAGAACATACTTTAGCTTTTATAATTAATATACTATTTTACATTTTCATTATAAGTCTAAATGAAACTATGTAAATGGGTGAGAAGTAATATTAGCTATAATCCATTTCACTAAAGATGGCTACAGTTACCATTTTGATTTTTAAAGCCTTTATTTTTCTCCCTCCTTATAGGTTGAGTAACAAAAAAAGAAGATAGTGTATATTGACGTTTAACGTAATAGTGAGCATTCTTAGTGACCATTTTAATGACAATGTGGCATTGCACTGGGTATTCGTGATATTTGGATCTCTATTGTGTATTTCTCATTAAAAAAAATAAATTATTTTTTCATGTGTGAAACCTGAATATTTCTATCTATGTCATCGCTTATTTCTATAATTTAATTTTCTAAAACTTCCTGTATAATAATTTAGTTGAGAAAATTAAACATAGTAATTTCCCTCTTTATAGGTTTAGTAACCAAAAAGAAAACATTGTATATTTTTAATTTAATAGTAATCATTATTAATAACCATTTTAATGACAACATGACATTCTACTATGTTTTTAAAAGACAAAGCCAACATGAAGTATTTTTGCTCTTTTTATGAATGGAAAAAAGCAATTAAAGTCTACTAATGAAGTTCTAAATTTACAATGAACAATTTGAATGATTTCAATAAGTAGCTTAGAGACAAGTTTGGCAACCTTACAACCCTATACGGCATTTAAATCATAATTCTTAGCTTATCAAACATGGTAATTCAACTTTCCTATTACTATAGGCAGTGTTTTGTTTCCAATATTGACCAAACTTTGGTAACTGTCTCAAACTGAGGGTGTTTATTTGATACCGAGAAGTAATTCAGTATTTACAAATTAGATGGATTTGTTAAAAATACTAAGTAATAAAGCTTTTGGTTGTATTAGTGATTTATGAAAAACAGTTTTATAAATTCCTTCCATCTCCATTCTTGTTTAAAAACTAAACACCACAGTTCATTTTTGATACTGTCACTTCAAGATAAAAGCTCAGAACAACTCAGACACTATAAACTCTAAGTAATGAAACAGAAAGTTTTATTAGTATATTAAAGTTGGTGCATCAAAAAAAAATTGCCAGGAAAAATGACCAGATTACTGTTGCATAATTAAAATGAACCTACTGTCTTTATTTTCCCTAATCAGGATGGAATAACCAAGAGCCCAGAAAAACGTTCTTCCCTCCCAAGACCTTCCTCCATCCTCCCTCCTCGCAGGGGTGTATCAGGAGACAGGGAGGAGCACTCTTTCTCTCTGAATAGCTCCATCTCTTCAGCACGACGGACCACCAGTAGGTCATCCTACTTTGTTTTCCTTTAATCCTTTAAGTGAAAAAGAGGCTTACTTAAGTTTGTAGTGTTTAAGTAAAATAAGCCTATATTTAGAAGATATTATCTTTATAGATAAAAATTAGAAAATCTAGATAGTAGATTGTTCCCCCCCCCAAAAAAAAAAATGCTTTGTGTCAAGAGAGTTGATGGAACAAATGGCAATAGAGTGTCTTCATATCTACTGAGTTCAAGATAGCCTGTTTTAGAAAGATGTTTTTCTCTTGACTCAAACTTAAAACAAATAAATTATGAAAAGAATGTAATAGAAAATCGCCGGGCGTGGTGGCACATGCCTTTAATCCCAGCACTCGGGAGGCAAAGGCAGGTGGATTTCTGAGTTCGAGGCCAGCCTGGTCTACAAAGTGAGTTCCAGGACAGCCAGGACTATACAGAGAAACCCTGTCTCGGAAAACCAAGAGAGAGAGAGAGAGAGAGAGAGAGAGAGAGAGAGAGAGAGAGAGAGAGAGAGAGAGAGAGAGAGAGAGAGAGAGAGAGAGAAAAGAAAATTTAAAAAGAAAAGAAAGGAAAGAAAGAAAATCACCCATTGAGTTGCTTTATACATCTCTACACCATTAACTCTTACTACAATAACATATCTTAAAATCTAAGTGAAAAACCTAAAACCCAAGGCTAGGGAGATAGTTCATTAGAGAAAGTACTTCTACAAAACCATGAGCTCGTGAATTGGGCTCTCTAGCACTAGTGTAAAACTGGGCATGGTGCTGGACATCTGCAGCCCAGCCCTGATCAGACAGGAGTATCTCTGAACTCAGTGGCCAGAAAACTTAGCCAATCTATGAGCCCCAAGTTCAGTAAGAGACCCTGATTCACACTATAGGTGAAGAACAATAAAGACACTTGATACTGACCTCTAGCTTGTACACACACAACATATTCGTACATGTACACACATGAGAGAAAAATGAAGTTTCTACTTAATTTCTTTTTTAAAATGTTATGCCAAATGACCTTTAACATGATGTGTCCTGTACACTGTCTTTTATCCCTTTTGTTTACTGGCCCATAGTGGACTGATTCACAATTATAGCAATCTGTGTGATCTGTGTAATGTTCAGTTATTACACTGTAGATTACATTGCTGCTGAGACTATCTAGCAGATCCTGTATCAAATTGTTATCCTTTTCCATTCAATGAAAATAGCTACCATGGTTAGCACATATTAGATACAAGACCTTTAAGGCATCTTTTCTACCTGATTGAGTTAATAATTCTGGTAGTCATTTGTTAGCAGCTTCAATTCAAAGACAATAAAAGCTAACCTAACAGACAGAATAATAACATATCAAATACTGCACAGCGAAACCTGGTTAGATTTGGTCCTCAGTCCACTGATGACTTCACAATTCTCCTTCACACCTTAACCTTGTCTTGGAAGAAACTGAATGCTGTATAAATGTTCTATAAAACTCCATGGAAAACCAGATCTCTGTAATCTAGGAACTACTCTATAATGATGAAAATGGCCACGATTGTCATATTGTAACTTATTTTCCTTCAACATTGCTTTCAGAGATTTAATAGTAATCTCCCTATTGAGACATAACTATCTGTCTTCGTCAGGGTTTCTATTCCTGCACAGATATCATGACCAAAGAGCACTTGGGGAGGAAAGGGTTTATTCAGCTTACTCTTCCACATTGCTGCTCATCACCAAAGGAAGTCAGGACTGGAACTCAAACAGGTCAGGAAGCAGGAGCTGATGCAGAGGCCATGGAGGGATGTTCTTTACTGGCTTGCTTCCACTGGCTTGCTCAGCTTGCTATCTTATAGAACCCAAGACTACCAACCCAGAGATAGTACCACCCACAAGGGGCCCTCCCCCCTTGATCACTAATTGAGAAAATGCCTTACAGTTGGATCTCGTGGAAGCATTTCCCCAACTGATGCTCCTTTCTCTGTGATAACTCCAGCTGTGTCAAGTTGACACAAAACTAGCTAGTACACTATCATACCTGACATTTAGTGGTTTGTCTACACTGAAAACATTATTGTCATTGTGGAACTTGTGCTTAGCATTGTTTAACTTGGGGCAATATTTGCATCCTTTGAAGTCTATGCTAAGAGGGCTTTGGCCTCTTTGAGCCTTATCGTGATCTTTACTAAAGAGTGCTAAATGTATTTGAATTAAGAACTCTATGAGTACTAACTTTGTGTGGGAAGAAGACTACCTTGAGAATTTTTTAACGCTCTGATGTGATTTTCTGTCCTTTCCTCGTGGTGTGTGTGTGTGTGTGTGTGTGTGTGTGTGTGTGACCTATTCATTACCATAGGGTCAGAACCAATTCGCAGAGCAGGAAAAAGTGGCACCTCCACACCTACTACCCCTGGATCGACTGCAATCACCCCTGGCACTCCCCCAAGTTACTCTTCACGTACCCCAGGCACCCCGGGAACCCCGAGCTACCCCAGGACACCAGGAACCCCCAAATCTGGCATCTTGGTGCCCAGTGAGAAGAAAGTTGCCATCATCCGCACTCCTCCAAAGTCCCCAGCTACTCCTAAGCAGCTTCGGCTTATTAACCAACCACTGCCGGACCTAAAGAATGTCAAGTCCAAAATCGGATCAACTGACAACATCAAATACCAGCCTAAGGGGGGTCAGGTAAGAGCTCTATGATCAATCCCACTCATGGCTAAGTTGCTTTTTGTGCATTATAATCTGGCCGTCTTGCGCACAGGAGACAGAGATGTTTACAGGGTCATGGGTCATCACCATTCATTGCTGAGTCTGGATCTTGTCTGGAGAATCAAGCTTAGGAAATACATTGAAAATCATTTGGTACATCATATCCTTTTTTGATCATTGGTTACTGGTGGGCTTAACCATATGTGCAAGGAACCTTTAATTGATTTCTGGAATGGGTCTCTGAAGCTTTGTAGATTCGGATATATTAAAATTAGCTTTGTGATCCTGGAAGAAAATGAAACAAATACTGTTTAATAGTCTCATAGAATATTAATATGCTATGGGATGATTCAGCTTCATAGGCTTCTTAAATTATTTCTTGACATAAAGAACAAACGGCAATGTGTACCTTTTGAACAAACTGTAATGCTCATTGGATTCCGGATTCCTCTGAAGCTCCGTGCCTTTTGTGTCACTCCTCTACTTGTCTCTTACAATTTCTGCCTCTGACTCCTGATATCCTTCCTCCTTGCCAAGAAAATTCTATCTTAGGAGGTCTCAGAGAAAGCTCTTGCTGAAGTGTGAAGTCTTTGAGCATTCCTGTCCCCTGTCAATATCAAAACTTCCTGGTGCTTCATCTTTAGCAGCAACATTCATTGCTTTCCACATTATAATTCTGTTCTAGGAAGCCCAAGGGCTTAGGAAAAGTCAACCGATGAGCCGTGGGGGGAGGGTGCTATGAAACACTTTAAGAACAGCTGTAATAGTGTGGTCACAGATACATTTTCACAGGAAGATGCTGTGAAAATGAGGTGTAAGAAAGCTTTACAGCCAGACACAAATATAACTGAAATTCTAGCAAATTTAATCTGTAATTTTTTAAAATCATCTCATTTTATATGTTTGTTTGTTTGTTTGTTTGTTTTTTGAGACAGGATTTCTCTGTATAGCCGTGGCTGTCCTGGAGCTCACTCTGTAGACCAGGCTGGCCTCGAACTCAGAAATCTGCCTGCCTCTGCTTCCCAAGTGCTGGGATTAAAGGCTTGTGCCACCTCTGCCCAGCCTCATTATTCTTAAATTCATCAGTTTTCCCCATTTAATAGAAGAAAACCTTTGGGATCATTTAGAAAGAGCCATTTGTTTCATACTTAGTAATTATATATAAATAATTTGGAAGAGTAACTTAAGTAAAATCAGTTTAACGTATCATTAACCTTAAATGGAAAATTCTTTGCCATGGCTTTTAAAAGGGAGATGTCTAAAATGGATTAGCCTGTTTTGAGACAAGGTTTTGCTGCAAAGCACAATTGGTCTTCTTTAACTAATGCCCCTACCTCAGCTCTCAATTCTGAGACTACAGTGCAGATTCCCTTGTCATAAAAACCCCCATGTCCTCAGGTTCTCCTTCACCAGATGTGGCTTTTCTGTGTCCTGAAGAATCTTGATTTTTAAATCAATTATCTATCTCTTGATTCACAAAGAAATGTTACTAGTTTCTATAACATTATATAGAAACTAAAGAAAATTTAATAAACATAAAAAGGTATTGGTACCATTCACAGAAATTGTATAGTATATAATTTTCTTTGAGTTCCTAAACATTATCCAAACCTTCTTATTGTGGTTTTAGCCATTAATTTGAAAGACTCTTTAAGATTAAATTGTTAAAAGAAATATGAGGACATCCATGTTTTTTTTTTGTTTGTGTCCCTAGGCTCCCTTCAGGTTGATGTTCAGAAAAGCTGGTAATTCATAAAGTTGGTTTAAAAATGTCTTATTCCTTTAGTATGAGATAAAGCATCCCCAGAGATTCTGCTTAAGAGCTAATGAAGATGTATTAACTAAAATTACATCAAGAACTAAAAATAGCTTCAAAATTGTGGTGGTGTTTTTTAAATATCTTCTTTCTCTGGGCCAGTGTTAGCTTGATGCCAAGTCACCCTATCTCAGCCCCAGACAACTTGGAAAAAAAAATCCACAACAGAGAGACAGCTCAGTGACTTTTGTTGCAGAAGCAGGGGGTATTTCTTCACCAAGGGGAAAGGCAGAGAGAAAATGTTTGCTCCCTAGTTTATAGTGGACAGGATAAATTAATTGTGCTATCTTTGTAGAAAATATTATTTCTCAACATTGCAGTATTTTCTACCTATAAAACCCCTTAGAGTATATCTTCTCAAATACTAGGGGTGAAGAAAGCCTATTTTTTTTGTATGAAAGTTCATTGGAGAGTTTGACTAGATGTTTCTGTTATTCCTTTATAGAATGAGTGGGAAAGGTTTTGTTAGGATATCATTAGAAATTATCAGGCTGATTTTGTTAAAGACCTGTATTATCTGATTGAACGTCTGTAAATGCACACCATTGGAACAAACCTAAACCACCTGCGTGCTCCTTTTGGTTACAAATGTACTGCCTTTGAATTTTTGAGTGGGCTGCCACCAACCCAGAACCATCAAGGAAGACAGAGCCGTCCTGTACCTTGTGCAGAAACTAGCTTTATAATAGTGACATGCGGGAATGTGTACGCTCATCATTTGTTGCAATTGGAACATTAGTTGCTTTCTGTATTTGCAGCTTTTGTACCCGTGTCTCTTACCTTTAATGTTAAAGTCTAGTTTCTGTCACCAGAGAAGCTCAACTCAGTTCACTGAGGCAAGCCTGGTGGAATAGACACATTATTAGAATATATAATGAGCTTTACAGAAAGTTGTGTAGTTAGTCCTAGATGCGCAAACGTGGACTCCTTCTACCTCTACCAAGAGGGGGAAAAGTCATTAATTTGCTGGAAATAGTAAACTTGTCTCTTTAACTCAGGCTACACTAAAACTATCTTATTAAATATTTTAAATTGAAACTATCTGTGGTAAGGTTGTTGATCTCAATTTAATCTAAACTTTAAGTTAATATTTGCCCTGTTTAATTGGATATTTTATTTATTTACATTTCAAAGATTATCCCTGTTCCCAGTTTCCTCTCTGCAAACCCTCATCCCATCCCCTCTCCCCCTTCTATGAGGGTGCTCCCCCACCCTCCCACCACTTTCACCTTAGAGCCTTGGCATTCCCCTACACTGGGGCATCAAGCCTTCACAGGACCAAGGGCCTCTCCTACCACTGATGTGAGATAAGACTATCCTCTGCTACATATACAGCTGGAGCCATGGGTTCCTCCATGTGTACTCCTTTGGTGGTTTAGTCCCTGGGCGCTCTCAGGGGATCTGGTTGGTTGATATTGTTGTCCTTCCTATGGGGTTACAAATCCCTATGGCTTTAAGAATTAGATTAACAAACATGTAGCTTAAGAAAATTTAGGCAATGTATTTGAATACTTCAGTTTTTACATTTTCTGTAAATAAGGTTTTATAGAAGGGCTTTGATTTATATGGAGTAGACCTATATGTGTTGAGACATTTCTCATTTTCCTCCATCAACTGTATCAAGATCAGCTTTAAAACACACACTCTTCCAGGTGTGGTATTGCACAAGGTGTCATTCCAGCACTGGAGAAGCAGCAGCAGAAGGATGACAAGTTCAAGGCCAGCCTGGGCTACACAGGGTTACCCTGTAAACAAACACAGCACAAGTTCTGTGGCCCTGGAATAGTTGCATCCTGCTGATGGGGCCAGTCAGCAGAACCTGTGTCCCAGACTGTTCATTATGAGAGGATTCGAGTTGCAAAGTTGTGGCTCTGCCTGGGGATTTGATTGATTGCCTTGTGAATTTTCATTCCTTTCCTCAGTTTGTCATTCTCAGATTAGCTGATCCAAGGACAGTGCAATCTCCACAACCGTAAGATCAAGAGAGTAGATAAGACTCATTACATAGGAAGAACCCAACAGTGAGACTGCCAATTGCACTATGACAGAAGTACAAGAGGGAGCCAGGCAGATTGGACACGTTTGGGGTTGACTTCTCCTAACTTCCATGCCAAATGCCGGCTTTAAATTAAAAATCGGGTAGTCATTGGGGAGATCTAGGGTTTAAAAAGACCGGTTAACTTTTTCACTGGAAAATGAGTGACGCTGGGGGGAAAAAATCAACAGAAATAGGCTTTTACATTATAGAATATTTAGATCCTAGAACATTCAAAATGATATTGAAGTTTATATCCTTTTGGATTGAATCATTTATTTTGGAAATCATAAGATCATCAAATAATTAGATGTTAGCATGGGAAAGATCTACACAGCAGAACTTGGATTTCCAGTCTTACAGTAAGTGAACAGGAACCAATGCTTGGCTTCTAATGACAGCAGTGAGTCCCTTGAGACTCTAATGCTTAAATTGAAATTTATGAAATAAAATTAGAAATACCTTTTATCCCCAACAGACTAGTAAAATAGCTCAAGTAAATTCTATTTCATTTCTAGAATTATTTAAAATGCTATTACTAGGAGCAAGTCAATATAATTTTTCTTCTAAAAATAATTTATATTTGAGGTTTTAGATGCAATGGTCGGCCACAGTCTTAAGAGCAACTTCTTCCACAGCTTATATAAGACTCTTAGAATGTGGTACATTTAATAGTAGCTGTAAATCCTGTGCTAAACCTACAGTTTTTATATTGAAAGTTTTGTTATGCCCTAGAGAACAACCCAGCCATCATGTCTTCTGAATTTAAATGTTGACAGGAGCTCCTTGCCTTGGGCTCCTGGTGAGAGCTGCCAGTGATAGTTTTCTGCAAGGGACAAGCTATCTTATCCATGTTAGAGAGGCACTGTGATTCAAACCTTGCCCAGCTAAAAATAGGATTCTGTGCCCTCTTAAGAAATTTGAGACTGCCATAGCCAGGGATCCATCCCATAATCAGCTTCCAAACGCTGACACCATTGCATACACTAGCAAGATTTTGCTGAAAGGACCCAGATATAGCTCTCTCTTATGAGACTATGCCGGGGCCTAGCAAACACAGAAGTGGATGCTCACAGTCAGCTATTGTATGGATCACAGGGCCCCCAATGGAGGAGCTAGAGAAAGTACCCAAGGAGCTAAAGGGATCTGCAACCCTATAGGTGGAACAACATTATGAACTAACCAGTACCCCGGAGCTCTTGACTCTAGCTGCATATGTATCAAAAGATGGCCTAGTCGGCCATCACTGGAAAGAGAGGCCCATTGGACTTGCAAACTTTATATGCCCCAGTACAGGGGAACGCCAGGGCCAAAATGTGGGAGTGGGTGGGTAGGGGAGTGGGGGGGGGAGGTATGGGGGACTTTTGGGATGTAAATGAGGAAAATACCTAATAAAAAAAAAATATATATATATATAAAGAAACTTGAGGCTCTTTTCTGCATGCACTTAGAGACTTGTTAATGCTCTCACGAAGACTGTACATTTAAACTGAATAAACAAGAGCATTATTTAAATTTTAGATTGAAGATAAACTGGACCTTAAAGATATATAAATGTGATTATTTTTAGTCTATGCAAGAGAAGTATCCAAAACAAACAAACAAACAGACAGACACATAAGAACAGCAATGACCACAACAAAACTAAATCCTTCTTTCTATATTTATTTTGTTTGTCCTTCAAAGCATGCCAGTTCAAAAGACATATGAAAGAAATTATAAGAGTTATGACTGTTTCAGTATGTTACAGCACAATAACATCTTTCCAGGTCCTGATTTGCTGTGGTTTTTAGGATGAATGCTTGACTTCCTGAATAAAGACAGTAAAACATTGGCCTCAAGTGTTGAGGCTGCAGGAAAGCCAAGATGATGTCTGTCAGGATGACCTAACATACTTCAGCTCTGGTTTTCTTACCTTTGCAACTGGAAAGAATGCTTCCACATGACCACTAATGGTTCATGGTGGCTCAGGAGCAGTTGCAAGAAGCTGGCCTTCAGAAGCCACAGACATAGTGAAAGCAGACCCAAGGGGTTCTTTGTTGATCTTCCTAGGGAACCAGGAATTCTTTCATGAATGAGAATCCTGACTTGGAACTGTCAGACAGACCCAGCATGTGCCTTCTCATGCAGTGTACACTAACACAGGGGCCAGGTGGTTAGCAAATGATGAGTGACACTGTAGAGCTGAGAGGAGCTCTGGTATACCCTCTCAGACCCTGGGCCAACCTACACTGTGCTGTACCAGAGTGAGCCAGAGCCCCTGTGTTGCCAGCCTCTCCATCACAGATAATTCAAGTATTTTTTTTTTCATTTTTCATTTCTTCCTGATTTCAATTATATCTATAGAGCTAGGATCCCTAAAGCTGCGGAGCACTTGGCCTTTGAGGCTCCAGGGAAATAGGGACTCATACATCATGACATGGATATAGTTGAGTTGCAGTAGTGGAAGGGAGTTAAGAGCCTCTAGTACCCTTCCCCCACCCCTATCCCTGCCAATTCTAGTTCTTTCTGCCCCAGGATCTGGAAAGAAAAATGTTACCTCCAATTCCTTTTAGGTTAGGATTTTAAACAAGAAGATCGATTTTAGCAAAGTTCAGTCAAGATGTGGTTCCAAGGATAACATCAAACATTCTGCTGGGGGCGGAAATGTAAGTAGAAGCTTCCCTGAGGAAGTTGCCTTGATCGTGTGAAGCCTCCTGCATAGCCAGCACCCGCTTTCCTTCCTCACATGCCTCATGACACACTACCTTCTCAATATGTATGTGTCATCTAGGGTAGCGGCTTGCTTTCTTGGTGATGGGTGTCCCATCCTTTTTTCTGTCAGATCAGTTGGGAAGGAAAAGCTTGCTAGATGTACCACAGCAAACCCTCTTCGCCTGCTAACTGTTTCCTGGCCTTTTCGGTCACCAGAGTACTTCTGTGTCTATTCCTCTGAAGAAGTGACCCAAGCTCACCCTTTTCTAACTCCATTTAAATTACTCTTGAGGCAAAGACTGATATTTTTGAAAGTGCTCAGAGTATGTAATGCCAACCCTGCATTGTTCATTATTCATGAAAGCTAGGATATCTTTTCAAATAATACAAAATTGGCAAAGCAGGACTCATCTATAATTCAAAGTGAAAAGACTGTAGTTCCAGCATGCATTCTATCCTGATGGGATTTTTTTCCTGTCTCTTTCATTTAGTGTAAATAATACCTTATGAAAAGAAATGAATACTGAATTCATGCTTGTTACATGTTGGTTGAGGCAGAGTTGTAGCAGTCAGGTCAACTCAAAGAAAGCATGGTTCCTCATAAAATAAGGAGAATTTCGACATGAGCATCAGGCTGACTCTATTTTTCTGCCACCTAAACACTAGGCTCTGATCATCTGTGATTTAAGTAATGGACAAGGTATCAGACCCTAAACCTCTCATAGTCGAAGAAACCTCTGTCTTCTCATTCTTCATCTGGGCAGAAATGGATTTAAGCACTAAAAAGAAAATATTAGTCCCTTCTATAAAGAGCAGCTACCTGATAAGCAAAGAAGTCTGAGAAAAGTAGACTCTGCCATGGGAATCCCACATAGTGTTTGCTGGGCTCCTTCACGATGCAGGTCTATGCCTCGGGATCAATATCCACACTGACTTGGTTGCTCTTCTGAGTATATGTATCATGTGCTCTGGTCCAGTTTACTCCCTTGAGAGTAGCAGAAGATATACCATGATGCCCTACATGGCAAATGCCTCTAGTTCCAATATAGCAGTAAAAATAAGTTCAGATAATTTAAGCTCTCATACTAAGGTAAAGAGGGAGCTTTGGACCTGCAAAACAGTGGTTTTAAACATTTCTTATGAGAGGAATCATTTATTTTACTGTGCATATCCCTGAAGAATGCTTACGTTCTTAAATTTGCACATTCTTCTGATGTTGATGGACAGTGGGCCACTACAATGGGCAATAGAAAACTCTGCTTCAATTACAGGCAAATGAAGTATTTTAAGGAAACATAAAGCAAGAAAAGTACTATAATTTTCTAACTCAGTATGCAAGAAAGATTCCACTTAGCCAATAGAAGAGAACAGTTTAGGAAAACTCACTTAGACTTTCTCCTGTCATCATGCTGGTCTTGTTACTGTGAGCAGTGTTAGCCACTTCTGTATAAAAGTCACTTTGTAAATAATAACCCATCCTCCTCTTGCTTCTTTGCTATGAAAAAATTTAACATATTGTATCTCTTTTCTCAGAAGGTGCTTGTCTTATTAATATAAATATCCCCATGCTCTCACAACATTATCTATTTTCTACTAATAAAACTTATATTCCAGGGTTTTCACCTATTCGGGTTCTTCTTTCCAGTTTGAAATAAATGGAACAGATGTGTGTGTGTGTGTGTGTGTGTGTGTGTGTGTGTGTGTGTGTGTGTGTCTGAATGTTAGTGCTACATGTTACAAGTGCGGGTACATGTCCAGAATTGTGTATAAGCTTGGGGGAGGGGGTGAAGCTTCCGTGTCTAAGCCATCTTAAACTCATTTTCTGTGATTCACACAGGTACAAATTGTTACTAAGAAGATAGACTTAAGCCATGTGACATCCAAATGTGGCTCTCTAAAGAACATCCGTCATAGGCCAGGTAAAAAAAATAACGTATTTGTAATAATTTGAAATCATTAATTGGATTGAAGAAGTATATAATTCTTGATATTTTTGTGAAAAAAATGACTAAAAAAAGTGTTTCAAACTCTTGATACTTCATGCTATTAATAATAGAAACTTCGGTCTCGGAAAAAAACAAAACAAAACAAAACAAAACAAAACAAAAAAGTAATAGAAACTTAACTTTAAACTGTCAATGCATCTCACTTTGATATCAATGAACCTAATTACCTGGAAGAGACCGTGTGTATAGAACAGGTACAAACATTGGAGCTCTTTAAAAACATATAAACTATAATAGTCATCAAGTCTTATAGATAAGAACAGTGACCAAAGACAGTATTTCCAAATATTTTTCATAAAGTTGTGTTGTCTTCATTACATAAAATGGAGTTGAGTATCAGAGCCGAGGAAAGTCCTTTATCTGATTCATTTCTCCAACTCTTTGTCAAGTAAATATGCACTGGAAATCCTCAACAGGATGCAATGCGCCCCCCACCCAACTTACCTAGCATTAGACCCTCTTGTCTTCTTAGGTTATCTCATAGAAGAGTGCTTTAAAGTAGAAATTAAGTTTCTACTTGCCTTAGCCTGGTCCTTTCACGACTATGAGTGTGACATGGGTCATTGTCCCTCTGAGTATCACAGATCATTTCTTAGGGCTAAATCCCACCTCCAGGCATATATAACAATGGATAACTGTCAGATGCCTTATGAGAAAATTTTGACACTATACAATTTATAACATAACCATTAGATTACAGGATGGCAATATAATTGGCTTTATTTTAAATAATTTAACCATATGTTTAGCATCTTAAAATATAAACCAAATGTAGATTACTAAATTAATCACTGTCTCAAACTCTCTTAAAAATGAGATCTAACAATAATTGAGTGGAGGCATTGGGAGAGGAAATTATTAGGACTCTTTGGATTGGCTACAAAGCTAGGTAGACTAAGTCTCAGAGTGGACAGCGACATTAGAAGTACTTGGGAAGAAGTCTTCACTGTGCCAAAGGGTATGACAAACCAAGATGATTGAATCTTTAGATACGGAATCTGCATTGCTAGATACAGAACTACCCCAAGGGATCTGTCTTTCCTGTCCTTGAGCAACCAGGGCAGGTCCTTTTGTTCAGATCTTCAAAGTCCCCAGTCCATAGTTGGCCTACCACTGCACGACTGACTTGTACTGTTCTGTTTATAGCATAGCTGAGGTATTTTGCCACATTGCCATTTTTCTTGCAGAATACAAAAGAAAATACTGGTTTCTTTGATTCTGGACAGATGGAATTAGTCAAATTCACCTGGAGTTTGGATGCTCAGAAACCGTCATAGAGATAAGGAAATATTCTGTGTATGAATTGCTGGACATAAAAGTCTATTGTCACAGACTCCCACTTGTTTCTAAATCTGGTCTCTCTATTATAACTAAATAGGATGCCTAAATTCATAAAGGAAGTGTCAGCATGGTGATTCTTGACAAAAGCAATCTTTTCACAAAGTTGCTGTGGGAATATGCAGTGTCTACTCTGAAAGCAAAGAAAACAGTTCAACACCTAAAGGCTCAAATCGAAATGCCTACACATTACTTTAAAGCCTCATGGAGATTACAGGTTTTCATAATTACTGTTCATTATGGCTGCCAATGCATTTTAAATACAGAGGCATATCTCTCTACATTCAAATGGGCTTGTCTAAATGTTACATAAGACTGTCTAAAGGAAAAGCAACACAACTAGCCTATGCAAGTTTCCTTTGCTGGGTATAGTTTGTGTCTGTATAAGATTATTTTTCTTTCCTTTTAAGAAAAACTTCAGTAACATTCTAACCAAATTATGTTGACACAGCATACAGTCAAAGAAAGAAAGAAAGAAAGAAAGAAAGAAAGAAAGAAAGAAAGAAAGAAAGAAAGAAAGAAGAAAGGGAGGGAGGGAGGGAGGGAGAGAGGGAGAGAGAGAGAGAGAGAGAGAGAGAGAGAGAGAGAGAGAGAGAAGAAAAGGAGGAAGGAAGAAATAAATAAATCTTATGAGAGTAATTTCTACCAAAGGCTACCAAAAGTGCAAAAATAATTAATTAATATATTTAGTTATTCTCTAACTCCCAACCAAGACAATTGCATTTGTATGAATCACTATGAATGAAGCTAATCCCATCACAACCAATAAGTAAGAAAAACAGGCTGGGTATAAACATAGGAAAAACAATCCACCATGAAATGATACATATTTACAAATATCTCCCATACATGTGAATTGCATGGTAGTTTATACATCCTAAATTTCAAGAGAAAAAAAATGAATGTTTTTGAAGATTTTTTTCAGTACCTCCCAATTTCAAGAATTCCCTAGCCAAGCAGTTGGGTATTAGCATAAATGTCTAGAGTTAGCACAATAGAGATAGATGTCACAAGCTTAAGAGACATGAGATTATTTCTTCATGAGACTTCTTTCTTTATGATTATCTGTCAAAGAGGATACTATGATCAGGAAAGTTTCCCCAATGCCAGCCTCCTCCATTGTACTTGGGATGTGCTGACCCTAGCAATTTCCCCAAGGGTGGGAAACTCAACGAAATAATATGTGGTAGTAGGAAACTGACTCCTGAAAATTTACAGAGATACATAAGCATCAAGAATTCCAAATTGAAAATGTGTCTTCCACGTTTGTTTTTAGAGATCTTTTTAAGCATTTTTTTAAAGACAAAATCCTGTGGAAATATATGATTAAAGAGTCAAGATGAAATTCTTCCAGACAAATGTATGTGAGTGGATGCTCACAGTCAGCTAGTGGATGGATCACAGGGCCCCCAATGGAGGAGCTGGAGAAAGTACCCAAGGAGCTGAAGGGATCCACAACCCTATGGGTGGAACAACATTATGAACTAACCAGTACCCCGGAGCTCTTGACTCTAGCTGCATATGTATCAAAAGATGGCCTAGTCGGCCATCACTGGAAAGAGAGGCCCATTGGACATGCAAACTTTATATGCCCCAGTACAGGGGAACGCCAGGGCCAAAAAAATGGGAATGGGTGGGTAGGGAAGTGGGGGGAGGGTATGGGGGACTTTTGGGATAGCATTGGAAATGTAATTGAGGAAAATATGTAATAAAAAAAAGAAAGAAAGAAACATGGAAGAGAAGCAAAGAGCAAAAAAAAAAAAAAAAGAAAGAAATCAAGCACCCTATGAAAGTGAAGCAAATCTCTTAAATACAGATATATTACAAAGATCCTAGTCACCAGGCAGTGGTGGTGCACACCTTTAATCCCAGCAGAGGCAGGTGGATTTCTAAGTTCGAGGCCAGTGTGGTCTACAGAGTGAGTTCCAGGACAGCCAGGGCTACACAGAGAAACCCTGTCTTGAAAAAACAGAAACAAAACAAAACAAAAACAAACAAAAAATTAAAATTAAAAGAGCCTAGTCTACCTGTCTAAGTCAAAGATATCAAGATATCAGAAAACACTCAGCCATGGTTGCAAACAAGTTGAGAGACACTGGATAACTATTAGTTAGTACTACTACTGCTGCTTAGTAGTGGTAGGAGAAACCCCTATGTTGGCAAGTCTGCTCCATCCCTGAAAGTACACAGTGATAGAGCAAAGAACTCTTTTAAAGGGTTGTGTGGCATCAGAACCATCAGCAGATTATCACACTTGAGATTGTTTGCATTACAGGAAATGGCATGATCAAAATCCTGTCTCAATGTTATCTGAACAGTGGCAGGGTCAAGTGAGCATCTGTACAATGAACCTGATCAAAATCATAGTCTCGTATTCCATATTAAAGGAGGGGATGTAAAACTGGTTATATAGCATTCAACTCATTTCGCCAGCAAAGTTGTTGCTGTTGGAAATTTACAAGTGAAAGAAGTATTCTTGATCATTGTTTATGGAGGATCGGTTCCAAGATTCTATATAGATACTCAGATCCTTAGATCTCTTACATAAAGTGCTGTATATTCTCCCTTCTCTATAGTTTAAATCACCTCGGTATTATTTATAACATCTAACACTATCAAATGCTGTGTAAATCTTGATTGTGTAACATTTAGGAAATAATGATAAGGAAAATGTTCTGCAGACATTCAATACAGATGCAATTTGTCTTCACATATTTTCAAGCCTAAGTAAGACTGTAGAATCTGCAAATACAGAGAGGTAACTGGATATTGTCTGTTACATTCTGTCCCACTTTGATTTGTTGCTATGATGAACACTGTAACTAAAAACAACTTAGCGGAGCCACGGGTTCATTTCAGCTTGCACTTTTAGGTCACAGTCCATCATGGGGGAAAGAAGGACTAGGACCTAAGTAGAAACTGAAGCAGAAGCTGTGAAGAAATGCTGCTTGCTGGGTTGTTCTCTGTCTTGCTTCCTGTCTCATATTCATGTAGCCTTCTCCTAGCCCAGGCCCACTTGCTTAGGGATGGTGCCACCCACAGTAGGCTGGGCCCTCCCACCTCAATCAGTAAATAAGATAAACACTAACAGATCTGGACAAGCCATCAATTAAGATTCTCTCAGATGACTCTGGGTGTGTTAAGTTCGCAGCTGACATGCATCTGGAACATGCATCATCACAGTTTAAAAAACTTTCTTTAGATAAGTGACTTGTTCCCATGAAGATCAGTAAAGAACAGGTTCATTTCCATTTAATTTGTTCTAGTAAAAAATAAAAAATTAAATATCCAAAGGTTAAGAAAGGATACAATACGATATTTTCATTACTGTGTTATTTTAGAGGTTGTATTATAACAAGGAAACCTCTATGGTTTCTAAGACAGATATAGATTTGAAAAAAAAGTAATGCATAATACATGAAGTAATGTGCATAACAGTATAGGAAAGATGCCATTATCTTGGATCATAAGGCAAAATGAAGTGGGCTAAAAATTCTAACAGATTTCTCCCATGTCTGGTTAGGACAGGAAGATATACCTTCTCTGGCATTCTATATGGTGTATGCTTGTGAGTGTAGTTTTTATAAATATAAGATTCCATTTCATCAAGGCATTTAAAAAAGGCTTTCTCTCCTGAAGGTGGTGGACGTGTGAAAATTGAGAGTGTAAAACTGGATTTCAAGGAAAAGGCCCAAGCTAAAGTTGGCTCACTTGACAATGCTCACCACGTACCTGGAGGTGGTAATGTGAAGGTGAGAATGGCGATGAACAAGTCATGTTTCTTATGAAATATTCTTTTTAAATTTTTTTTATTTTTGAGGTTATAATATACATAGTATCATACATTATTACATCACTCCCCCTCCCCTTTCCTCTCTCTGAAACCTTCTTTCTCTTTCAAATTCATGGCCATGTTTTTAATTAGTTGTACACACACACACACACACATATATATACATATTAGTGTGAATATATGTTCCTAAATATATGTTCCTAAAACCTACAACTACTACTTTAGTAACCCAGCATAACTCCTAACTACATTCTGAAATAGCTTGATCAAAGGAGATCTCTGGTTAAAGAACTTCTCAAACAGGAAGGAGAGATGCTAAGCTGAATACACATCATATTCTTATATGAACAGGTGGGAAAGAGCTAGTGACTGGTGAAGATGCTTGAACTAATGAGGGCTGATGTTTCTCTTCAACAGATTGACAGCCAAAAGTTGAACTTCAGAGAGCATGCAAAGGCCCGCGTAGATCATGGGGCTGAGATCATCACACAGTCCCCAAGCAGGTCCAGCGTGGCGTCACCCCGACGACTCAGCAACGTCTCATCTTCTGGAAGCATCAACCTGCTCGAATCCCCTCAGCTTGCCACTTTGGCTGAGGATGTCACTGCGGCGCTTGCTAAGCAGGGCTTGTGAATCCTTCTCCTTTAGCACGGGAGTAACATTTAGGCATGAGCTCTTGGCAGGAGTGGGCTCTGAGCAGGTGTCATATTCATTCTTTACAAACCATAGAGAAATAATTTCATCCCCCAACTGTAGTAATTGTTACAATTTTATATAAAAAAATGAATAGTATATGCAGAAAATGACCTGAATTCCATCCGCAACAAGAACACATGGCTTTACATGGATACAATCGGACAATTATTTTCGCTCTGCTCTGTTTTGCATGGAGTATTATTATTATTTTTTAAATTGCATTTTTACCTTTCATGTGCCTGAAGGCTATCCAATACATTCTGAAAGGCCTTGTTAAAAATCCAAGCTGCTCATTTCCCTATTCTGTTTATGGTTGAAAAGATTAAAACCTACCCATTGTTACTTACTACAGGTTCAATGAAATCAAGGAGTCTGGTTGCAGGAAGGAAAGAGCATGTAAGAAACACATTTTTTAAAGTGTTATTTTGTATAAATGGGAAGAAAGATGCAATTAAGTTATTGATGCTTGGGACCTGGATGAGTATATCAGAGTATGCCATTCCAATAAATTATTTAACTACAAGCTAGATTTAAGGCATTTGAGCGTTGGTTGGAGAAGTGGAATCAAAGTGCATCTCTTAGGATTGATGCACTTTTGTTAGGATGGGCTTGTGTCTGATTAGAATGTCAGTCGATTGGCTAGATTTGTATCCACACAATCAGTTTCACACCCCCATTCCATCTGTTTGATACAGTATTATAGTTATAAATATATATATATATATTTCTCTGTGGCCATTTGTGATACTTCCTCATATACTTGAATATGATACTTCTTTATTCACAGTATCTGTGTCTCCTGCACCCTTTGGTGTTGCAATTTTAGGTATGTGAAAGTAGATGTTAGCAGGGTTCTCTCCCTATTTAAAAATAAATTTTAAAAAGACAAAGAGTTTTAGCATGAAGTTGCTTTCTGTAACAACTCAAAGCTGTAACCCTGTTTTAGTGCCAGAATCAAGTCTTTCCTGTGATGCTAGAACATTTTGTCTTTCTTTGCTTCCACCAACATGGAGTTTGTGGAGTGGGTCCAGTTATGCATAAAGGGGTTTACAGATGTGGGTTCAAGGATTATGGATTTATCTCATGTATAATCACTGAATAGTTCGGGTTTTATCCCTTTAATTATCCATGACACCAATCTCTTACTATTCATTACTCTTTCTTCTATTTCCTTTTTCCATTTGCTAAAGTTGAAAGTAGGAAAAAATAATTTTGAATAGCTTTTCTTGTTCTCCAAATAGTATCTGTTCATTAAATTCTGTGATAGAATATATTCGGCTTCCTTCCCCCAAAGACCTCTTGATCAAAGATGAAAAATACAACATATAAAGAAGCTATGTATGTAATACTTTTGAGACACAGATATCTAAATCCATCTCTCCAGGATTCTTCATGAACATGGAACCTGGTATTACTTATTCATGAGTAAACGCTATTTTTTTCTTGTTTTATATACAATCTAGACATCACAATTCAATTACTATCATTTACAAATCATATTTAAGGAATAAGTAATAGTCTACGGCCCAAAATAAGGCAGAGCACTATCAAACGGAGTGGACTTTTTTCTTAATATTTAATTTGTTCTTTTGCTTGCTCGGGATTGGTGGATGGAATCTGCAGAGATAAATGTGAAAAGTTGTCTGGGTGTTTTATGTCTCTGAAATAAAGCAAGCCCTGTATACAAAGGAGAAGGTGGACATGAAGAAGACAGGAAGATGTAGGAGTGTCTAAGACAGAAGGCAAGAGGATGCAAAAGCGGAGAGAAACAGGTGGCAGTTTAGTGACCCATTGAGTATTATGACCAATGTGACAGTCACATAGAAAGCTTAGCATCAAAAGGAGACAGTCTTCATGGCTAGTAGGTACACACACACTACAGTTGTCTTTGTAAAGTGGTTATTTTTTATATAACTTTGAAACTACTGAATAATGGTTGTTTTCACTCTGGACAACCCATTCCTTACCTTCTCTTGAAATGCACAGGAAATGAAAGAAGGAATGACTGTGTGTGGAGAAGTACAGTCTTTTCTTACATGTTTTGATAGACAAGGATTAAAGTTGTCTAGGGAAAAAAAGGTACCAGATAATCCATGTGGTTTTAAACTATGCAGAAAATAATTTCAACCCAGTTTATTATAAAAATTAAGACTAAGTAAACATTTTCTTTGTGTTAAAATTCAGTTTCTTATGATGCGTGTTCAAAAAAATTATGTAAACCCCAATGTTAATAGATCTAGCACTAAAATAATCATTTTTTTCTAATGTCAAAACAATTATAATGGATATAAGTCCTTGTTCTATGTGAAATGTGTTTCTCTATAAAGTTATCACAAGAAGGACCTGAATTTTTATAGGAGACAGACAGAGAAATGCACAGGCTAAAATCATTTCCTTATGGGAATGTGGGATGGAGCCCACCTTACCTACTCTCTTAAGATAATGACTCAAATTAAGCTTTTTGGACACCACTTTTGTGGGGATACACATACGCTGATCTAGAAATGAAAGGTGCACTACTCCATTTCTAGATCCACTAATGCCAGTTTCTCTCTGGCTTTAGCCTTTGAGAACCTGTTTAAGAATACGTAAATATCCAGAGCTCGGAAGAGTTCCAAGGCCCACTTTTTCAATGAACTCACACACTCTGGGTCTCCTGCAACTGACAATTGGGTACCTTGCAACAATGCAGGAAGGATCCGAGTCTATGATGAGTTTCAAAGGCCGAGTTCCTTTAGGAACTGACTCTCTCTGGATCTGCCTGCTGCGTTCCAGCAGGATGACAGGCTGAAATCCCACCCATAGGAAAAACCCCTGTGCAATTCCAGCTCAGTTTGGCTGAAGGTAGCTGAAGAAGAGATCCAGTAAAGGGAAGAATAAACTGTAGTTGGCCTTCTCCACACACACTCACACAGATGTGGGGTAGAAGAGAGATATAATATAATGCCAAATGTAGCATTATGTCAGTGGTAGTAAAAGAAATGATATAAGTGAGAATAATTCTGACAGCCTCATTTATAGCTTTCCTCTCATATTTCATGCCACGGGGGAAAAAAGGAAATGATTTGTGGTAGAAGTAGCAAAGTAAAAGTAGTTTAATAATTTGGAAAAGGAAAATTTCAGGCATTTCTCCAAGATTGATGTGCTAAAATTGATACTTATGTTTGTGGTTTTGGACCTAGAAATTTTAGCCTGAAAATGTAGATTGAGGCCAAGTCCCTCTGTAGGAAAAGATTTTTTTTTCAAAACCCGTAAAAAAATGCCAATCATGAAAGTCCACTTCAACTTTAGCAAAAAGGGGGGAAATTTCAACAAAAAGTATACTCTGTATGCTGGGATCCCAAGGTTTCAACAGACCATCTGTGGGGGGGTTCTTTCTTCTGATAATTCTAGAGCCTGTTACCATAGAAAGGTATTTCTTCAATGGCTGGTTGTAGTTAGTTCATGTTTTTCAATCAATTTGCAAATGTATTTGTTGCTGTATAGTGATTGTTTTGCAAAATAAAATTGCTTGTCACCTAACTACAAGTTTCAGATTTTTTAAAAACATTGTTTCTTCATCTCTGGAGGGGAAAATAGGGGTGTGTGTGTGTGTGTGTGTGTGTGTGATGTGTATGTGTGTGTGATGTGTATGTACATAAAAATCATTTGATCCAATCAAAGAAAAACTGAGGTTAAAAGGCCACAATTACCTATCAGTTTATTTATTTTTTTAATTTTTAATATTTTTTATTATGTATTTTCCTCAATTACATTTCCAATGCTATCCCAAAAGTCCCCCATACCCCCCCCACTTCCCTACCCACCCATTCCCATTCTTTTGGCCCTGGCATTCCCCTATATTGGGGCATATAAAGTTTGCAAGTCCAATGGGCCTCTCTTTCCAGTGATGGCCGACTAGGCCATCTTTCGATACATATGCAGCTAGAGACAAGAGCTCCGGGGTTCTGGTTAGTTCATCATGTTGTTCCCCCTATAGGGTTGCAGATCCCTTTAACTCCTTGGGTACTTTCTCTAGCTTCTCCATTGGGAGCCCTGTGATCCATCTAATAGCTGACTGTGAGCATCCACTCCTGTGTTTGCTAGGCCCTGGCATAGTCTCACAAGAGACAGCTATATCTGGGTCCTTTCAGCAAAATCTTGCTAGTGTATGCAATGGTGTCAGCGTTTGGAAGCTGATTATGGGATGGATCCCTGGATATGGCAGTCTCTAGATGGTCCATCCTTTCATCACAGCTCCAAACTTTGTCTCTGTAACTCCTTCCATGGGTGTTTTGTTCCCAATTCTAAGAAGGAGCATAGTGTCCACACTTTGGTCTTCATTCTTCTTGAGTTTCATGCATTTAGCAAATTGTATCTTGTATCTTGGGTATCCTAAGTTTTGGGCTAATATCCACTTATCAGTGAATACATATTGTGTGAGTTCCTTTGTGATTGTGTTACCTCACTTAAGATGATGCCCTCCAGATCCATCCATTTGGCTAGGAATTTCATAAATTCATTCTTTTTAATAGCTGAGTAGTACTCCATTGTGTAAATGTACCATAATTTCTGTATCCATTCCTCTGTTGAGGGGCATATGGGTTCTTTCCAGCTTCTGGCTATTATAAATAAGGCTGCTATGAACATAGAGGAGCATGTGACCTTCTTACCAGTTGGGACATCTTCTGGATATATGCCCAGGAGAGGTATTGCTGGATCCTCCGGTAGTACTATGTCCAATTTTCTGAGGAACCACCAGACTGATTTTCAGAGTGGTTGTACAAGCTTGCAATCCCACCAACAATGGAGGAGTGTTCCTCTTTCTCCACATCCTCGCCAGCATCTGCTGTCACCTGAATTTTTGATCTTAGCCATTCTGACTGGTGTGAGGTGGAATCTCAGGGTTGTTTTGATTTGCATTTCCCTGATGATTAAGGATGTTGAACATTTTTTCAGGTGCTTCTCTGCCATTCGGTATTCCTCAGGTGAGAATTCTTTGTTCAGTTCTGAGCCCCATTTTTTAATGGGGTTATTGGATTTTCTGGAGTCCACCTTCTTGAGTTCTTTATATATATTGGATATTAGTCCCTTATCTGATTTAGGATAGGTAAAGATCCTTTCCCAATCTGTTGGTGGTTTTTTTGTCTTATTGATGGTGTCTTTAGCCTTGCAGAAGCTTTGCAGTTTCATGAGGTCCCACTTGTCAATTCTCGATCTTACAGCACAAGCCATTGCTGTTCTATTCAAGAATTTTTCCCCTGTGCCCATATCTTCAAGGCTTTTCCCCACTTTCTCCTCTATAAGTTTCAGTGTCTCTGGTTTTATGTGAAGTTCCTTGATCCACTTAGACTTGACCTTAGTACAAGGAGATAGGAATGGATCGATTCGCATTCTTCTACATGATAACAACCAGTTGTGCCAGCACCATTTGTTGAAAATGCTGTCTTTCTTCCACTGGATGGTTTTAGCTCCCTTGTCGAAGATCAAGTGACCATAGGTGTGTGGGTTCATTTCTGGGTCTTCAATTCTATTCCATTGGTCTTCTTGTCTGTCACGATACCAGTACCACGCAGTTTTTATCACAATTGCTCTGTAGTAAAGCTTTAGGTCCGGCATGGTGATTCCACCAGAGGTTCTTTTATCCTTGAGAAGAGTTTTTGCTATCCTAGGTTTTTTGTTATTCCAGATGAATTTGCAGATTGCACTTTCTAATTCGTTGAAGAATTGAGTTGGAATTTTGATGGGGATTGCATTGAATCTGTAGATTGTACCTATCAGTTTATTTGTGCTTGTTCCCTATAGAAGGCAATTCAATATTACCCAATCTACTTGATGTTTTGTTTTGGTTTGGTTTGTTTGTTTTTAGTGTTAGGCATCAATTCCAGGACAGTGCACATACCAGAGAAATATTCTACCACTGAGCCACTGAGCTAGATCTGTGGAAATGCAGTTTTCTATTCTAAAAGAAGAGTTTGAGTGAGACCCAGGTCTTATACAAACTCTTACAAAATTAGCATGTAAAAAGTAGGTTGGGGGCAGGGGATACTGATTTTTCCTACCTCAAACCCAACTCATCCCATTGTCTCCCTTTCAGTGGCACTCCAGGGTGTTCCTGAGTAAACCATGGCTCATTATCATGCACACACAGCTGGATGGAGAGTTAAGAAGACACTACATATATGAACTTATATGTAGAGCTACACATACCAAGACAGAGCATGAACAGAAAAACCCATGCTATGCAAATGAGTCAAAAATCCTGTGCTAAGGTAATTTATAGCCCAGCTTGGTGCAATGATGTCATCCAGCTGCTCAGCTAGCTCCTGGCTCCTGTATGCTTCCCCCTTTGGAAGCTCATCCATAATATTCTTTTTACCATTGTGCTTGTCACTATCTACAATTTTTTGTTCCAGGACATAAGAATCAAGAACTGGCAATGGGTGCCCACCGAACCCTAGTATCAGCTGACATCATTAGCAAGATGCTGTCTCTTCTCAGTACTAGAAACTTAAAATGGCTTAAGCACAGGTTTAATTTCTTGGTTCAATTAAATACCTAGAAAAGTCATCTGCCTGTTGTGTTCACTTTTCCTGGGGTACACAGGAGAATATCTAGTCACCCCAATGTGTTCCAATGACAGACCAATGTATGAATTCACCAAAGTTCAACTTAGTAAGACCAGTGAGTTTATTGTCCTTTCTTAATGAGCTCAGGAATTACATTCAGCAGCATAGATGACTGCACATACAAACAAGTCACCTCAAAGTGCTCCCCCATGGGTGTTATCCTCATAGAAAAGACATCATGAAGTCTCTCTTTTAACCTTTTACTTTATTTTTAGTATTTAGTAATGTCTTCTAAGATCACTTGTAGTGAGAGAGTAATCCCTCTGGAATCCCAGAGAAGGTTCTCCTGGCCCTCCTTGGTAGGGGCCAATAGCTCCATTACCATAGATCTGGCTAGTTCTGCTTTAGTTGCCATGACTAAGGGTCAAAGTCGCAGAAAGGTATCTGGTTAGGATGGGAGGATAAAGAGCCAAACAGTGTTAGGGTTCAGGCATTGTTGAAGGAAGACCCCAGACTCAAATAGTATGCAAGAACAAAGAGTGTTTCCTCTGCAGAAACAACCAGCATGCTAGGGTCAGCACAGCATCAAAATGGCCATGACCCCAGACAAAGCCATACACCTTCTTATAGGGAATTGGGGGAACTCTCTAGAATGATTCGGTAATCTCTAATGTAATTGGTAGGGGCCAAAGCCCTGACATTAGTACAATTTTGATTAGCTACTGTGATATGGTTAAGTAATTTAAAACTTCATTGGTGGGTGCTGAAATGCCCCAGACAGATTGCATTAACCACAGGATGGGCTGCCCAGCACAGATGGCCTATCCTGAGATCAGATATCTCCCATTCATGTGACTATCTTCAGGCTGTTTCTCCGATGGGGGGTTTTATTGTCTTGTTCCTGAACTTTTGGGGTCTGCTGCTTCAGCAGATGGTAATCTACCATCATGTTAATTAGTCAATTCATTAGGTAGTTGCAGCTATTAGAAAAGCAAATAGGCTTGCCTTCCTTATAGACACCATGCTAAAAGACAAGGAACTCACTTTACAGTGACTGCTCCCAGTGATCAACCACCTCATTCATGGCCTAGTTTCATGGTCTGCTCCTGGAGTGGATGATGTATGGCCTAGTTTCTGAGAGGAGACAAACAGGAATGCACGGATCCCTTCAACGGTACTGGCTGCCTGGAACTAGATACCCAAAAGGTTGGTCAAGAAGTGCTCTCCTTCCCAGTTTTGGGTCCAGTCATTCAAAGATATCACCAAGAAAATTTCCTCTTCAACTTTTAGGTCTCCCTCCCCTGTGTTGCCTTTCATCTCAATCAGGGATCCCTTCTATGACAGGCACCAGAAACTCCAGATCCCACAACCTAGCAACACAACCCTCAGTCCTGTTAGATTGCCCACAGTCCACATTCTAAAATCTCTGCAACTCTCTGGATCTCCTGCTCAGTTACGTCATCACCATTTAGGCTTTCGTTTGCAGTTACCAACCTTAAAACACCTCCTTAGACCCTGAAACATTTTCTTAGATCCTCATAATTTAAGCTTTATATCCTCAAACCTTGCATAAACTTTACAGTTTTTTTCTATCCAATTATTTACCATGAATGAGACACAGGTGGTTGATCACTGGGAGCAGTCAATGCAAAGTGAGTTCCTTGTCTTTTAGCATGGTGTCTATAAGCAAGGCATACCTACTTGCTTTTCTAATAGCTGTAACTAGCTAATGAATTGACTAATAAACTAACATGATGGTAGATTACCTCGGATAAGGAGCTAGCTACCTGTCCTCTAGCTGTCAAGCTATAGTTAGCTTAGCTATCAGTATGATCAGAGACCTGAGAATAGATTATAATCTAAATGCCATACATTAATTAAAATTACAAAAGTTTTTCTATACTCCACTACCTAGACAATTCTCCCAGGTTCTTGTTGTTGGTATTCTGTTTGAACTCCAACCCCATAGTTACCTGGGAACAGCCAGGTATGCCCCTCCCCTCAGTTACCTAGCACCAGCCCCCTATAAAAGGGGCTGCTTCCCCCTCCTCTCTCTCATTCCTGCTTCTCTTCCTTGCCTCTTGCCCTCTTGCTCCCCCTCTCTCCCCATTCGCTTCCCCTCTCTCTCCATGTGGTCATGGCTGGCCTTTACTTTTCTACTCTCTCCTTCTCTCTGCCCTTTTCTGCCTCTACTACTCTCTTAACTCCCTTCCCCATGCCCTAAATAAACTCTATGCTATAGAATAGAGTTGCTGGTCTCTCAGGGGGAAGGGATGCCTTGGCATGGACCCACTGAGGCACCCCCTTCCCCCACACCTCACCACATACCATTGAACATATTCTTATATTCCTTTATCTTTTTACAATCGTAACACTTGTGGTCTCCATGGTAACATGGGCAGAGGCAGTCTGGCCATTAGGACCAGAAGATGAGAGGCTTTTTTTCTGAGGAAGAGAGTGGGAGAAATTACCTTGTCTTAGGCACCATGAGACAATTAACTCTTCAGGTGTCCAGACAATTAACAGTTCAGGCCAGACCCTGGCAATAGACAGGGCACTGGGGCAGTCTTTTACAGTGGTTGTCATACCACAATCCAGGTAGAGTTCTTTGTCACTGTGTCCAAATTTTCTTGAAGACTTTGCAGGTATCACTGCTTAGGCTTAGAAGTCTCTGTCCTAGTAAGTGCAAACACTTAATGCCATATTCAGCAGATCTCTGACAGATTTGAGAGCTAGTGCCTATTAAGTATATCTGAGATGAACAGTCTTATCTGTTCCTAAACTGTTCCTTGCAAAAATAAAACATAAGGCAAATAAAGCTTAATCTTGTAATTAATTGCATCATTTAGTCACATGACTCAAATATAATTCTGAAAATATTAAAGCATTTGATCATTTACAAGGTTACTGTCAACTTGCATTTATTAATCATAGTAGCTTTTATGAGCATAGAATTGTTATAGTAGCTTTTGAGACTAGAATTTGTTAAGTCTGAGCCTTAAATATCACAACTTTGAGTTGAAAAGCTTCTAGTATTAAAATAAAACGCTTCAATCTAAAAATGTAGTCCATAGAGACTGGGAACTTTTTGATCTTTTTATGGTGTATCATTGTAGAACATTAATGTAAACATTTCCCATATGACTTAGTTTATATAAAAGATCTATAATAGCTTATAAATATATAAAGCTGCACTATAGCTTAATAACATTAGCAAAAACAAGTTTAAACATACTTGTAAGACAGCAATTATTAACCTAAAATTTTAATGTTGTAAACCTCCAACTTTTTAAATTTAAAGAAAATTAAAATCTCTCAACTGTGTTTTTAGTAATATCACAGTAAAACACCTTCTTAAGAGTAAAGATGAATAACAGTGTACACAATTTGTCAAGATACAACAGAAATCATACAAAAGTCTTATCTCAGTTTAAAAGTATCTTTGGACACCTACTTCCCTGGTTTGCTCATGTCACATGTTGCTGCCCTTAGGGAAGATGGTGGTGAAGCCATGGCTTTATATATGGCTGCTAGGGTATGTGGTATAACTGTCCAGCAGTCATGAATGAACTGGGTTACCTGAAAGGGATGCTGGAAATGAAAAAGGATGGGGGAGTGGGGGCGGGGGGGAGCCAATACAAAGTTTCTGATCAAGACTCAAAGTTTAATATTCAGTACTGTATTTATATAGGGAGAGCCCACAGACCCTATCCTTTGTTTCAGCTGGATTATGTTGCAAAGCAAGCTCAGGGGGCAGTCTACTGTAGGAGATTGCAGGTGCAGCGAGGCAGAAGACTCCTTCTAGGTCATTAAGGTCCAACTGTGGCAAACATGTAATGTCTATTTAGCCTGCTCAAGGCTGAGGGAAGGGCACATGTGGCTGCCCTGAACCAAAATCGTGGTGAAGCTATGGCTCCACCTTCCTCAGCCCATAGTGACTAGTCGTGTGTTTATATCCCAGAATGAAATCATGTCACATGATTTAAGATTATCTAAACACAAGCTTTCAATTACTGACTTCGAGTTATGACTTTGAACTATATCCAATAATCTATAAGCTGATAATCCTGTTTTAGATTCTGGACTTTAAAAACATGCCTGGGTCAGAGAAGAGTGAGCAACAGCTCATTTTCATTGCTAGTGGTAAACTAAAACAGTATAAAAATAGCAGTAGAACAGTATGCAACAACTTCAAGATTATCCATACTTAAATAATATTTGAACTCCTAATATATTAGATCCAATGGGCAGAAAACCAATTAGTGAATTGTAGTTAGGTGGCTGGTTACAGGAGAAAAGAACAACATTTGTTCACACATTCAAGACAAGTCAGAAAGGAGCATACAGTGACCGTGTACTAGCAGAGACATAGGGAGTTAGACAGACATTTTGAATTGTCACTTGTAAATTTGAATAGACTTTATAACATTGAAATTTTGTCATCATATAAAGAATATCTTAAGCCAGCTTTGAATCACATGCACAATATGTTATAAAAATGTAACTTCAAGCTTCTATCATTATCACACAAAAATCCATACCAACTTAAAATATGAGACTTGTGTTTGCTTTCTTAGTCTAAAAGGAGACACAATAATAAACAGTTAATTAGGATCAAGAAGTTTTGTTTCGTTTTGTTTTGTTTTTTAGGATCAAGAGGTTTTATAATTGCTGCTTCATAGCACATGATCATCTTAAGATAGTGAACTCACATGGCAAGTTGCAAGCCAATGGTTGCTAATATTTAAAACATTTTTTCCTTGTAGATCTATCTATCTTTATATATTTTTCTTAAACAAGAGTTGCATCCAAATTGCACATATACATTAAACAAGAGTTAATTTGAGTTACATATAAATATATATATGAACTTAATAAGAGCTGAATAAAGCCAAATATTGTTACAGATTATACATATTTTGGTCCATACTCAATGAGTGATTTATTAAACCTTAGATAAGAGCTTACAGCATACTCTTAATATATAATTTTTGAGAGCAGAATGCAAAGAAATCAGAGATAAAATATTTTTAAGATTGGACAAAGAGTGGTGCAGAGACAGAAGGAAAGGCCATCCAGAGAGTGCCCCACCTGGGGATCCATTCCACCTGCAGACACCAAACCCAGACACTACTGCAGATGCCAAGAAGCACTTGCTGACAGGGGCCTGGTATAGGTGTCCCCTGAGAGGCTCTGCCAGATTCTAACCAACACAGATGCAGATGCTCACAGCAAACCGTCGGACTGAGCACAGAGACCCCAATGGAGAAGTTAGGAAAGGATTGAAAGAGCTGAAGGGGCCTTTTCTGGCATCAATGAGAGGGGAAGCCCTTGGTTCTGTGAAGGCTTGATGCCCCAGTGTAGAGGAATGGTAGGGTGGTGAGGCAGGATCTGGTGGATGGGTGGAGAAGCACCCTCATAGAAGCAGGGTAAGAGGGGATGGGATAGGGGGTTTGCAGAAGAGAAATGAGAAAAGGGGATAACATTTGAAATGTAAATAAATCAAGTATCCAATTTTGAAAAATACGATTGGGGAAGTAATAATTTTTAAGTGTAGATCAGAGTAAGTTTACATATAAGACATTTGAGAATCATTTGTCTGTAGTGGTGAGAATCTGGAAGTCAGGTATACCAATTTGTAATAAAAATGTGAGTCTATTAAAGGTGAGCAAGTGCCTGCAGACCAGCTTCAGGAAGCCAGAAAGACTAATAGGGAGGGGCATGTGAGTCCATGTGGGCAGGCTAAGAGCCAGACCCATGGAATTGGACTCTAGCTAAAATTTGGAATCAAATTCATAGACAAATGATTCACATGAGCTGGTGTGTCCTACTCTGCCCTGATCTGTTGTAACTTATAAACTAGATATGTGGAGGGAAGCCAGACAGGAAGAAACAAGGCTTGGTGAAATGAGAAAGAGCTAGTGGGGAATCTGGATCTGAATTACTGGATCTCTGGCAATAATTGTATGCAGTTCCCATGGGCAAAGAGAGGAGTCTAAGGCATCCCAAAGACACAGGTAGGACTAGAATGTACCAGCACAAGCTGGCCAGCCAGGTTGTCACAAGGCTGAGCAGGAGCCAGGGCAAGATGCCTGAGAGAGCACAGTTCACCTAGATCTAGGATTTATGAGAGAAGGAACCATGCCAGTAGAAGAGTTAAGCTTCTCACAAGGGAAAAAAAACTGTGGCCACAGGTGGAGAACTCACCAATTGGTTGGTGTTGGATGCAGAAACCAGGTTGCAGGAAACTGAGCCTACTAGCAGTCCAGGGATAGGGTCTTGGCATGTGTGACTTCAACCCACCTCAGAAAGGAACACAAACTCCCAAAACATCCATCCAAGATACAGCACCAAATGTTATGAAATATAATGCATTGTGGGGTGGGGGTGGAGAAATGCCAAGGTGTCCTGCTGAGAAATCACACCATCCAATAGACCTAGTATAAAATCGGTTTATTTGGGGGGGAGGGAAGTGAGGGGTTTGAGGACCTGGAGAAGGAATAGAGGCGGGCAGACAGAAGGGAGCAGAGTCATGAGAGAAGAGAAGCGGGGACTGAGAAGGACAGAAAGGGAGAGAGAGGCCAATGGAAAAACATGAGAAGGGAGAGAGGGAGGGGGAGGGGGAGGGGGAGGGGGAGGGGGAGAGACTGGATAATAAGCACTCCTTTTATAAGCTGCTAAGCCACATCTGGCAGTGGCAGGTGAGGACCTAAACCACTTCAAGGTCCCTGGCATGAGCCTAGCACAATCACCTGTAAGCTACTGGCTGACATTTTAGCTTTCACTATTATTATAGGTATTATGCTGCAGGTACCTAGCTTGTAACCCTGACCTAGGTAGGTTCCTTATCTTTCCCTATAAATTTGAAACTGGAGTTCAAAAGAACAAGGCCTATCATTCTATAGAAAACCTGGTTAAATCAGACTAGACTTCTCCGGTACAGGAAAAACAATATTCAATATATTTTGTTCCCTCTTTCAAGAGAAAAGAAGCACAAAACTTAAAGTAGTATAGTATATTGTTCTGACTACAGCAACTGATAATGTGTATGATATGATAAAATACCTAAGGGTAAATGTTAATGTCACTTTTCTGTCCTGATAAATGGATGAGAAAAGAGCCATACACAAAGGGGTCACATATCAGATATTCTGTATATCATATACTTATATGATCATTAAAACAGTAGCAAAATTACAATTATGAAGTAGCAACAAAATAATTTTATGGTTTGGGGTCACTACAACGTGAAGAACTGTGTTAAACGGTCACAGCATTAGGAAGGTTGAGAAGCACTGCTACAGATGATGATATGTAACCTAGAGTCAATTCTATGTGGAGGTATGCTCATCCCCAGTCTGTTCCCAGGCCTGCCAGCTATTTCATATTGTTGCTTTAATGTGCCTGCCAGTCACGAACACAGAAAAATACCCTGACTCAGAACAAGGTCATGCTGAGCATGTACCCTATTATGTTCTCTATGTTCTGATGTTGGTTAATCTGAGGAAATTCCACAAAACTTTACATAGGCCCATTAAATTAAATGTCACTATGAACTGTTATGTCTAAAAATGGCTTGAATCAGAGCTGACCACTGGGCAGCACTTCCTGTACCTGCATATGAGTTCACTTTGATTTTTTTGTGGGTTTTTTTCCCTTTAGAAGCTGGCCCTGAGAAATAATTGGAGCCAAATGTTCATTTCTGTGGCTCAGCCCCCAAAATTTTGACTGATTGATCAGTCTTAGGGTGTGTGTTCAATAAACCATCCCTGTCTGGCTGAGATCAGTGTTTGTGTGGTTTGTGGGATAAATCTCAGTCCCCAACATTATATACTTGAGTCCTTTGTTTTCTGCACCTCTGAAAGGGTAGTTCCCCATAGCTAGCTAACCTGGAAATCTTGATGCAAATGTTTTCCTGTTGCAAAGCCTTTCAAGCAGGGGACATGGCATTTGTTGGCACTGCCAGTAGTGAAAAGCACAAGAGCTTCTCTCTGCTTCCACCTCTCACCCTGTCCTGGCAATTGCTATGGGTGAAGCCCAGCTTCCTCCCTCATTGGATCATCAGCCCATCCATTACTGGCTACTACATGACTGCTAGCTCAGACATTATCTCCTAAGTGAACACCAGAAGACTCATTTCCTTGTATAATAAGCACAAATGAAGAGTTTCCAAAAGTCTGAACAGGCCTTGGTCAGGAATAATGCAGCGTCACCTCAATGAAATTTGAGGGCTTTATAGGAATAATGTCCAATCTGCTTCTCTTCTGACTCCCATGTCACTAATTCTCCAGTCACAAAAATGATCATAATAGTTCTTGCTTATATCCTGGGTTCTAGTCAATTAGATTTTCAGAACATATTGTGATTCTCAGATGAAAACTATTGAGTTTTCTCATTTATACGTTGTAAGGATAATGGATGGGAAGTTGAAGTTGAAGGATTTCAAGTGTTCTGCCTCAGGGGCAGTCTGGAAAACTGAAGTACATTAATTTTGGTTATATAATTTATTGGGATTTCTTCTCCAGATAGACTTCAGTAAATTATACAGTCATGGAACCATCTGTATTTAATTAACTTAAAATTACTTTCTATTTTGAGTCCAAGTTTTACATATGCATGCCCATTCACACACTACAAATAACCTATATTTCACCCCAAAAAAATTTCTAACATTAAGTGAGTTTTTAATTTCTTGGTTAGTGAAATATCTCTGTCAGCTCACTATAAAAATGGAGAGGGTAAGTTTGCATGCTCTTAGCTCTTATATAGAATTTATTATTCCTCCCTACAACAGTTCTCAGGTGCTAAGGTGCCAAGGCAATAGCACACTATTCAAGCAGCCTGTTCACAAACACACACTTTAAGAAAAGCAGGAAAAGTCCAGCTGGAAATGGGCAATTTACTTTTGCTTTGGAAGGAAATATTCCACTAATATTAAAATAAAAATCAAAGGCCAGAAATTATAGCTTACTAGTATTAACAGAGCCAGGAATAGTAGCACATGCCTGTAACCCCAGCACTTAGGGCATTTGAAACGCAGATTGCACCAGGCTCCAGCCAACATGTGTTAAATAGTGAATTCCAAAAGAACCTGGGCTTCAAAATGAGACCCTGTCTTTAAAATGGTCCTTAATTAAAACTCCTAAAAGTTATTGAGTCAAAGAAAGATATTCATTTTTATGAGGATTTTTTTATACCTACAGCCACATCATTTCTGAAAACAGGTACCAGTTTTTATCACCATAATCAGAAGATACTGCCCTCCCATGGATTTTTTTTAATTGACATTTACATTTGTTTAATCAACATTTTACATTTCTATTTAAATGGGTCTTGTAACCATTGGTAAAAGAGAATTTTCTCATTCAATATCAGGGGTAAAAAAAATTTGAGGCAAACATAGCTGCAATAAATATCATGACAAAGAGAGACTAGGAGAAGAGAGGGTTCCTCTGTTCTACTGGGAACATAATATCATGGAGAACAACAAAGGCAGGAATTCAAGGCAGAAACTGAAGCAGAGATCATGCAAGAACATTGCTTACTGGCTTGCTCATCATGGCTTGCTCAGCTTGCTTTCTTATACCACCCAGGACTACCTGCTCAGCGACAGCACAGCCCAGAGTAGGCTGGGCTCTCTTACATTGAAAATTAAGAAAATGCCCCGCAGACATGCCTACAGGTCAGTCCCATAGAGGCAACTCATCAACTGAGGTCTCCCTTCCCACCTTGAAGCTATGTAGGACACAGATTCAATCCCAGGTCTATACCTGTGATTGTTCTTTCTTGTTATTTTATAAGCCAAATGGCATATGCTGTAGCTGCAGTATGTGCTATAGCTATTCTGTGCTGTGGATGCTGCGTGCTCCTGCAGACACAGCCTCTCTGTACACTCACCTCACCTATCATGATATAAAGCAGCAGACAACACATTAATGAATGAGTGTGGCCATGTTCCAATATCAATTTACCCATGGAAACGGAAATCTGATGTTCACATAAAATTTACATTTCAAATTTTTATTCTTTAAAAAATCTTATTTCCAAAGAGTCAAAGAATCCGATTTTTTCCCCCTGGCTTTAAAACTGGCACCTGATTTGGATGGATATAACAATATTTTATATGGTTCCTGCTACCTTATCTCACAGGGGCAAAGGAAGCAGGAGAGCTTGGGTGAGAGATGAGCCCCCAAGGAGACACAAGTGACCTCAGCCTGAGTAAATCGGTCCACCTTTTGCCGTCCAGAATAGCTCCAACCTCTGCTCTTCAGCCTCAGAGCAGCATAGACTTGCTAATTAGCCGCTTTGGCCATCAGCTTTTGCTTATCTGTAGTAAACCTTACACCATCCAGAAGTATCATATGAAGCAACTAACAGCCAATATTCTTTGGTGTTCTTGACAATTCATAAATCACATGCCACACTAGAATATTACACACAGAGAGGAAAATGCACAGAAGAAGAGATATTTACTAGCAAGATGTAGGTTGCCTCTTTCTTCACAATTAACCTGACTCTAAGGTACCTTGATGTAATTATATTTTTACATCTGCCCGGTGCTTTTAGAGTGAGCAAACATTTTCAGCATCATATTTATTTGGTTGTTAATATAATCATGTGAGGTTTAGAGTCTCGCCATCTTTGATACATAATACTAGTGGGTGGGATGTAATCCTCCACCATTATATAAACTATGACATATGAAGAGAAAAGCCATGAGCTGAGCAATGCTTTTCTACCTGCAAATTCTTTTTTTTTTAATCTATAACCAGATGTATGGCATCATATTTGAAAAGACTAGACACCTGTATTTTCTGATGCCCCCTATCCTGGAGCTGCCACTCTCTCCTGTGATTCAGACTGAATCTCCCCCACCACAGAGCTTCTGCAACTGTTGATAATCATGGCTACACCATGACTTTTTGCTCTCTCAACTCCTTCATAGACACTGCTGCTAAGGACCCTGTGTATCAACAGCAGTCATCTGTAGACTAGGTGTTGTGAAGGCCAGCTGACAGAGATAAAGACACACAGAATGCAACTGACCTACAAAATAGGATCAGAACTACAACAGGGGTCCTTGTTGAACATGCTTCTCACCAAGAGTTTTATCTGAGGATGAGGGCAAAAATTCCCATCAATGAAATTCATCTTCTCCCACCACCAGTCTAATTTAACTTTTTCTAAATGAGCTTCTCCTTCGCATCAGATAAAACATCCTGATTGATGCATTGAGCAGCATTCCCTCTGTACAAAAACTTATGCAGGACCATAGAATCTGGGGAAGGGAAATGAGCATAAATACATTCATACATAAAATTGTGAGAAATAAAAAAAGAAGAAAGCATGTAAATTTAAAATACCAAAACTTCTTATCTATGGAAGTGTTGAGCATATTTTTTAAAACATGAATAAGGCAGGTGGACTTGATACTGTTTTGTTTGGAATAGTATTTTTTATTAATTCTTTAAGAAATTTAGATAATGGATTTTATTCCAATTCAACTTCTTCCAACATTATTCCTATATTATAATATGTCAGTTATTACAGATCATGAAATTTGTACTATTTCATGAACAAATGATGATCAAAGACTTGAAAGTAAAGATAAATTGTGTGTCTTTGTGTGTGGAGGGGGGTATCTTTTTAAAGCTCTCGTGTAGTGAGAATATTGGCTTCCTGAAAATCCCAGTTATGTTATGGGAATATGTTTTTCTTTTAATCCCAGGTGTGGAATAAGAGGCTGCTTCACAGCAGGTGATTATGATTTGCCTAATACACTAGCAAGGGCATGATTTTTGCCACCTGCAGATGGCTTAATTCTGGGGATTCTGGAGAGGGTATAAATGGGAGAACCTCTGAAGGGCCTGTGGTAGCTGCTGCTGCTGCCTCAGCTTCTGTCTTCCCCCTCACCCCTCTAGCCCCCACCCAGGCAGCTGTTGGTCCCTGCTAGTTTCTGCTGCTTTGTTTCCTATTGATAGATTGCTGGATTGCTGGTTTGCTGGAGGTATTTTGCCAGTGAGGATTAGATTTGACTCTTGGAACCTGAAGCCACTAATTAGCAGGAAGTTGTCTAAAGAGGTCATACCCCCCCCCTTTCCCTCTAATCTTTCTTTCTTACCTAGTGTTGGGGGGTTTGGAAGGGATTAGGGTGGAATAAGTGTTCGAAGGGAAGTAGAGGTATTAGAACCCAGTTAAAAAATAAAATAGATGCATAAATACGCCAACATTCTTGTGATTGTCTTTCTTAGCTATTCTTTCTTCTTACAATACTTAGTATTGTTTTTCTTATAATCCATAGCAATAATTTCACACTAAAGTAATAAGTGTCAGAAAATTGTTTGTGTCTTCCATGCATTCAACTTTTTTATCCTTTGCAATAATTTAGAGTCAGTTGGATGGACTATGGCTTTGCATCCCACTTGCACATGTAAGCATCTGCAAGGCTCTGTAGAAACATCTAGAAGTGTGCCCCTCCCACCAAAGAGTCCAGGTGATCAAGGATGGTCCTTGTATATTAGCATTCTTTAAGGTTCTCTCCCAAGGTATTAGTCCATGATTGATAACTGACTGCTAGTTAAGCAAACAAACAAACAAACAAACAAGCACACAAAACCACCCAACATGTTCTTAGAGACCCAGTTAATCATATCAGTAAGGGTGTGGTTCAAGTCTGGATAGATAAAGGCATCTTGACCTAGGTGCTCCACACTCAGGACTAAGGAACAAGAATCTTGATACTACAATAGAGAGGTTTGCAAACATTTATATGATCTTGATTTTATTAGTATGAGTGATTATGCTAAAAGTAAAGAAAAATGTTCCAAATCTATTCCTTATATTAGTTATATTTACAATACTTGTAAATCGAAACTCACTTTGTTATTGTAACGTTTTTTTAACATCAGGAAAACCTTGATATTTATTTTACTTCCTCAATAGTTGTTATTTTTTTCCTCTTTAAAGGAAAGATTTTCATGGCTGATATGTGTGGATAAGTGGGAAAAGCTGCTCAGTTGGCTTCCACTCCTCAGGGGGACTGCATTCAACTCAGTCCTATGAAAATTGAGTTCTCTGAAGGAAGACTCAAAGAAGCAGCTTGAGGAAACTGGAGAACAAAGAAAGATCTCCCTCCCCCTCCCTCTCTCTCTCCCTCTCTCCCCCCACTCACTCTCTCACTCCCCCTCCCTCTCTCTCTCCCTCTCTCCCCCCACTCACTCTCTCCCTCCCCCTCCCTCTCTCTCTCCCTCTCCCCCCCCCCACTCACTCTCTCCCTCCCAGGAAGTCCAGCCTAGTGTTGCTGACTTAGATGAGAAGGGTTGAGGTCTGCCCCCTCCCCGGCATAGCTGTAGTCATATTGTACCATGCATGCCAGCTATTTTATATTGTTGCTGTAATATGCTGCTAGTCACACCATGTTATGTTCTGTATGTTTTGAGGTTTGTTCATCTTAAGAAATTTGACCCCCCCAAAAAAAAAACAGAAAAGAAAGAACAAAAAAAAAAAAAGAAAGAAAGAAATTTGACAACTGTCAGCTCCACTTAAGACCAATCAAAATAAAGTTCAGAACTGTTTTGTCTAGCTAGCCAAAATACCTTGAGTCAAAGTCGTCCACTGGACAGCACCTCTTGTACATGCACATGAGCTCGTTGTATTTATTTCTTTTCTTTATAAACCTGTCCTGAGAAATGTTCAGGGTCACAGCCTCAGCCCCCAAATTCTGAGCTACAGCCCTGGTAGATCACAATTAGGATGTGTTTCAATAAACCATCATTATCTGACTAAAATCAGTGTTCCTTGGGCATCTGCACTTATGTACACACACACACATACATGCACATAAAAGTTGAGAAAATAAAATAAATTTTCAAAAACAAATAAACAAATAAAAGTGAACAAAGAATTTAGTCAATATGTCCTCTAGCCCTGGAAAAATATCATACAACTTAACACCCAAAATATGTAATTTCTTATAAAATAATCCAATCACTAAGGGTGTGGTCAATGCCATAATAGATAAAGGATATTGACTCGGATTTGCATACCCAGGACAGAGAAGACAGCATCTTGTCCAGTGGAAAATGGACATTGACAGAAGGGATTGGGAAAGCCTGTACCATCTCGACTTTTACCAGTAAGAGTGTTAATGCTAAAAGTAAAGAAAACTCATTCTGAAACTACTCTTTATATTTAATTATATTTTCAACTATTTAAGTATGACTTTAAAAACAAATTCTACCTTGATTACAAAATGCGCCCTTTTTTTCTTTGAATTCTTAAATCTCTGTAGAGGAAGGATATTTTTGTACTCTTGAAACAGAACTGTAAGACAACTGACAGAAATCAATAGCGTGTAAAGATTCCTCTAGTGAAATCATTAAAATTAAAGCCCGTACAGATATCTGTCCTAGATTATGTCTGGCTACTCATGTTTAACAGTTCAAAATAAATTATTTTTAAGTGGTGTCCAGAGCTAGCAGCCACCCTGTGCTCTTCATGTCCCAGTTTGTCTTGCTGAGTCACATAAGCCTGTGCCTCTGGAAGGATGTGTTGACTAATAAGTCCCATGAGATGTGACTTATATAACATGGCTCTGACAGCCTCCTGCTCGATGCTTACCCACTTTCCCCAGACACTCGGCAAAGAAGCATTGTGAATTTTAGTATTAAGTCAAAAATGACATTGAAGGTTAAGCTATGGGGGAATGTGTTGGAAAGGCCCAAGGCTATGCTATCAGTTCAAAAAATATAACACTAATGATTGCATAGAACACGGTTACAAGTACTTTAGCTATTTTTGTGCTTATGTAAATACCCGACAGTTTCTTTGACACTTCTTGTTAAAAGTTGGGGTCTCTATTGCTTCCTCTCAAATCTGGAGCCATGTTGCTCAAAACCATTAAGCAGATGGAGAAATGTTATTATCTAGGTTGAAAAAGATCCATAACTTCTATTAAATTCTCCTGTTGTAAAAACTCCCAGTGAAGAGAGCAATAAAAAAATCTGTCTGCCCTAAGACCCCTACTTAAGAAAGACACATGCGTATGCTCCTGCTAGTAGACAGTCAGCCCGTATGTTCCACCTCCACATGAGAGGTCTCGGGTATGCAGCCCACTCACAGTTTCAAAGACCAACAGCCCAGTAGCACCTTACTATCAAGGCAGGAGAGAGTCCATACTAGAACTGCTGTGCTCAAGCCTCCCAGGCTCCAGACTCACATATCATGAGCACAGGAAAAATGGATGAATTTTGCTGCTGATATTTGGCCTAATCATTTGTTATGCAAAAGGAGAAAACACACTAATACATTCCATCCTCACAACAGCCCCACAGAAGGGAGAGTCTTCTTAGTCTTGGCAATTCTGTAGCTTGCTATAAAACCAGGCATCATTATAATAATTTCACATAAAGATATTATGGTACTTTGTGCAAATTCAGCCTCCCATTACCCGTTGTTGAGTCCCTTTATTATTTTTGTCACCCCAATGGTCCTCCTACTCTGATGTCATAATATACATACCTATGTGTGCTTGTCTGTTTATGTGTGTGTGTGTGTGTGTATAAATATATTCATTCATATTTGTGTGTGTGCTACATAGAAACAAAATGATGACGCGGGACCTGAGACTGCTCTGGTTGGGGAGAGAGAAATCCGGCCTACATAGGGCCACAAGCCTCTTCCGGTCAGAAAAGCACCAGGGCAGCTAGGGCGCAGGATCGGCTGACACTCGCCAGCTACCCACAACACCCGCCACAGGATCTTAAGACTTCTGGTGAGTGGAACACAGCTTCTGCTCCAATCCAATTGGCGCGGGACCAGAGACTGCATTAGTTAGGGAAGCAGAAACCGGCCTGAGTAGGGCCACAGGCCTCATCCGGCCGGATCAGCACAGGGGTAGCTTGAGCGCAGGGTCGCCTGACACCCGCCAGCTACCCACGACCGCCGCCACAGGATTTTGAGACTGCTGGTGAGTGGAACACAGCTTCTGCTCCAGTCCAATCATGCGGGACCTGAGACTGCTTTGGTTGGTGAGGGAGAAATCCGGCCTAAGTAGGGCCACAAGCCTCTTCCAGTCAGAAAAGCACCGGGGTAGCTAGGGCGCAGGGTCGGCTGACACTCGCCAGCTACCCACAACACCCGCCACAGGATCTTAAGACTTCTGGTGAGTGGAACACAGCTTCTGCTCCAATCCAATTGCACGCAGGACCAGAGACTGCATTAGTTAGGGAAGCAGAAAACCGGCCTGAGTAGGACCACAGGCCTCTTCCGGCTGGACCAGCACCGGGGTACCGCCAGCTACCCACAACCCACCACCGCAGGATTTTGAGACTGCTGGTGAGTGGAACACACCTTCTGCTCTAATCTTTAAACAGTGACAACGATAACAACTAACCCCAGAGATTACCAGATGGCGAAAGGTAAACGTAATAATCTTACTAACAGAAACCAAGACCACTCACCATCATCAGAACCCAGCACCCCCACTTCGCCCAGTCCAGGGCACCCCAACACACCGGAAAACCTAGACACGGATCTAAAAGCATATCTCATGATGATGGTAGAGGACATCAAGAAGGACTTTAATAACTCACTTAAAGAATTACAGGAGAACATGGCTAAAGAGTTACAAGTCCTTAAAGAAAAACAGGATAACACAATCAAACAGGTAGAAGTCCTTAAAGAAAAACAGGATAACACAATCAAACAGGTAGAAGTCCTTAAAGAAAAACAGGAAAACACATCCAAACAGATGATGGAAATGAACAAAACCATACTAGACCTAAAAAGGGAAGTAGACACAATAAAGAAAACCCAAAATGAGGCAACACTGGAGATAGAAACCCTAGGAAAGAAATCTGGAACCATAGATACGAGCATCAGCAACAGAATACAAGAGATGGAAGAGAGAATCTCAGGTGCAGAAGATTCCATAGAGAACATCGGCACAACAATCAAGGAAAATGTAAAATGCAAAAAGATCCTAACTCAACACATCCAAGAAATACAGGACACAATGAGAAGACCAAACCTACAGATAATAGGAGTGGATGAGAATGAAGGTTTTCAACTCAAAGGACCAGCAAACATCTTCAACAAAATTATAGAAGAAAACTTCCCAAATCTAAAGAAAGAGATGCCCATGAACATACAAGAAGCCTACAGAACTCCAAATAGGCTGGACCAGAAAAGAAATACCTCCCGACACATAATAATCAGAATAACAAATGCTCTAAATAAAGATAGAATACTAAAAGCAGTAAGAGAAAAAGGCCAAGTAACATATAAAGGCAAGCCTATCAGAATTACACCAGATTTTTCACCAGAGACTATGAAAGCCAGAAGATCCTGGACGGATGTTATACAGACACTAAAAGAACACAAATTCCAGCCCAGGCTACTATACCCAGCCAAACTCTCAATTAACATAGATGGAGAAACCAAAGTATTCCACGACAAAACCAAATTCACACATTATCTCTCCACGAATCCAGCCCTTCAAAGGATAATAACAGAAAAAAACCAATACAAGGACAGGAACCACGCCCTAGAAACAACAAGAAGGTAATCCCTCAACAAACCTAAAAGAAGACAGCCACAAGAACAGAATGCCAACTTTAACAACAAAAATAACAGGAAACAACAATTACTTTTCCTTAATATCTCTTAATATCAATGGACTCAACTCCCCGATAAAAAGACATAGACTAACAAACTGGCTACACAAACAAGACCCAACATTTTGCTGCTTACAGGAAACTCATCTCAGAGAAAAGGATAGACACTACCTCAGAATGAAAGGCTGGAAAACAATTTTCCAAGCAAATGGTATGAAGAAACAAGCTGGAGTAGCCATTCTAATATCTGATAAGATTGACTTCCAACCCAAAGTCATTAAAAAAGACAGGGAGGGACACTTCATACTCATCAAAGGTAAAATCCTCCAAGAGGAACTATCAATCCTGAATATCTATGCTCCAAATACAAAGGCAGCCACATTCATTAAAGAAACTTTAGTAAATCTCAAAGCACACATTGCACCTCATACAATAATAGTGGGAGACTTCAACACACCACTTTCACCAATGGACAGATCATGGAAACAGAAACTAAACAGGGACACAGAGAAACTAAGAGAAATTATGAATCAAATGGATCTGGCAGATATCTACAGAACATTCTATCCTAAAACAAAAGGATATACCTTCTTCTCAGCACCTCATGGCACCTTCTCCAAAATTGACCACATAATTGGTCACAAAACAGGCCTCAACAGATACAAAAATATTGAAATTGTCCCATGCATCCTATCAGATCACCATGGACTAAGGCTGATCTTCAATAACAAAATAAATAATAGAAAGCCAACCTTCACGTGGAAACTGAACAACATGCTTCTCAATGATACCTTGGTCAAGGAAGGAATAAAGAAAGAAATTAAGGACTTTTTAGAGTTCAATGAAAATGAAGCCACAACATACCCAAACTTATGGGACGCAATGAAAGCATTTCTAAGAGGAAAACCCATAGCTCTGAGTGCCTCCAAAAGGAAACTAGAGAGAGCACACATTAGCAGCTTGACAACACACCTAAAAGCACTAGAACAAAAGGAAGCAAATTCACCCAAGAGGAGTAGACGGCAGGAAATAATCAAACTCAGGGGTGAAATCAACCAAGTGGAAACAAGAAAAACTATTCAAAGAATCAACCAATCAAGGAGCTGGTTCTTTGAGAAAATCAACAAGATAGATAAACCCTTAGCCAGACTCACTAGAGGGCACAGGGAAAGCATCCTAATTAACAAAATCAGAAATGAAAAAGGAGACATAACAACAGATCCTGAAGACATCCAAAACACCATCAGATCCTTCTACCAAAGGCTATACTCAACAAAACTGGAGAACCTGGATGAAATGGAGAAGTTCCTAGACAGATACCAGGTACCAAAGTTGAATCAAGATCAGGTTAATGGTCTAAACAGCCCTATATCCCCCAAAGAAATAGAAGCAGTCATTAATAGTCTCCCAACTAAAAAAAGCCCAGGACCAGATGGGTTTAGTGCAGAGTTCTATCAGACCTTCAAAGAAGATCTAATCCCAGTTCTTCACAAACTATTCCACAAAATAGAAACAGAAGGTACTCTACCCAACTCATTCTATGAAGCCACAATTACTCTGATACCTAAACCACAAAAAGACCCAACAAAGATAGAAAACTTCAGACCAATATCCCTTATGAATATTGATGCAAAAATCCTCAATAAAGTTCTTGCTAACCGAATCCAAGAACACATCAAAACAATCATCCATCCTGACCAAGTAGGTTTCATCCCAGGGATGCAGGGATGGTTCAATATACGGAAATCCATCAACGTAATCCAGTATATAAACAAACTCAAAGACAAAAACCACATGGTCATCTCGTTAGATGCGGAAAAAGCATTTGACAAGATCCAACACCCATTCATGATAAAAGTCTTGGAAAGATCAGGAATTCAAGGCCCATACCTAAACATGATAAAAGCAATCTACAGCAAACCAGTAGCCAACATCAAAGTAAATGGTGAGAAGCTTGAAGCAATCCCTCTAAAATCAGGGACTAGACAAGGCTGTCCACTTTCTCCATACCTATTCAACATTGTACTTGAAGTCCTAGCCAGAGCAATTCGACAACAAAAGGAGATCAAAGGGATACAAATTGGAAAAGATGAAGTCAAAATATCACTCTTTGCAGATGATATGATAGTATATATAAGTGACCGTAAAAAATTCCACCAGAGAACTCCTAAGCCTGATAAACAGCTTCGGTGAAGTAGCTGGATATAAAATTAACTCAAACAAATCAATGGCCTTTCTCTACACAAAGAATAAACAGGCTGAGAAAGAAATTAGGGAAACAACACCCTTCTCAATAGTCACAAATAATATAAAATATCTTGGCGTGACTCTAACTAAGGAAGTGAAAGATCTGTATAATAAAAACTTCAAGTCTCTGAAGAAAGAAATTATAGAAGATCTCAGAAGATGGAAAGATCTCCCATGCTCATGGATTGGCAGGATCAACATTGTAAAAATGGCTATCTTGCCAAAAGCAATCTACAGATTCAATGCAATCCCCATCAAAATTCCAAATCAATTCTTCAACGAATTAGAAAGTGCAATCTGCAAATTCATCTGGAATAACAAAAAACCTAGGATAGCAAAAACTCTTCTCAAGGATAAAAGAACCTCTGGTGGAATCACCATGCCGGACCTAAAGCTCTACTACAGAGCAATTGTGATAAAAACTGCATGGTACTGGTATAGTGACAGACAAATAGACCAATGGAATAGAATTGAAGACCCAGAAATGAACCCACACACCTACGGTCACTTGATCTTCGACAAGGGAGCTAAAAACATCCAGTGGAAGAAAGACAGCATTTTCAACAAATGGTGCTGGCACAACTGGTTGTTATCATGTAGAAGAATGCGAATCGATCCATTCCTATCTCCTTGTACTAAGGTCAAGTCTAAGTGGATCAAGGAACTTCACATAAAACCAGAGACACTGAAACTTATAGAGGAGAAAGTGGGGAAAAGCCTTGAAGATATGGGCACAGGGGAAAAATTCCTGAATAGAACAGTAATGGCTTGTGCTGTAAGATCGAGAATTGACAAGTGGGACCTCATGAAACTACAAAGCTTCTGCAAGGCTAAAGACACCATCAATAAGACAAAAAAACCACCAACAGATTGGGAAAGGATCTTCACCTATCCTAAATCAGATAAGGGTCTAATATCCAATATATATAAAGAACTCAAGAAGGTGGACTCCAGAAAGTCAAATAACCCCATTAAAAAATGGGGCTCAGAACTGAACAAAGAATTCTCACCTGAGGAATACCGAATGGCAGAGAAACACCTGAAAAAATGTTCAACATCCTTAATCATCAGGGAAATGCAAATCAAAACAACCCTGAGATTCCACCTCACACCAGTCAGAATGGCTAAGATCAAAATTTCAGGTGACAGCAGATGCTGGCGAGGATGTGGAGAAAGAGGAACACTCCTCCATTGTTGGTGGGATTGCAAGCTTGTACAACCACTCTGGAAATCAGTCTGGCGGTCCTCAGAAAATTGGACATAGTACTACCGGAGGATCCAGCAATACCTCTCCTGGGCATATATCCAGAAGATGTCCCAACCGGTAAAAAGGACACATGCTCCACTATGTTCATAGCAGCCCTATTTATAATAGCCAGAAGCTGGAAAGAACCCAGATGTCCCTCAACAGAGGAATGGATACAGAAATTATGGTACATTTACACAATGGAGTACTACTCAGCTATTAAAAAGAATGAATTTATGAAATTCCTAGCCAAATGGATGGACCTGGAGGGCATCATCTTGAGTGAAGTAACACAATCACAAAAGAACTCACACAATATGTATTCACTGATAAGTGGATATTAGCCCAAAACTTAGGATACCCAAGATATAAGATACAATTTGCTAAACGCATGAAACTCAAGAAGAATGAAGACCAAAGTGTGGACACTGTGCACCTTCTTAGAATTGGGAACAAAACACCCAGGGAAGGAGTTACAGAGACAAAGTTCGTAGCTGTGATGAAAGGATGGACCATTTAGAGACTGCCGTATCCAGGGATCCATCCCATAATCAGCTTCTAAACGCTGACACCATTGCATACACTAGCAAGATTTTGCTGAAAGGACCCAAATATAGCTGTCTCTTGTGAGACGATGCTGGGGCCTAGCAAACACAGGAGTGGATGTTCACAGTCAGCTATTGGATGTATCACAGGGCTCCCAATGGAGAAGCTAGAGAAAGTACCCAAGGAGCTAAAGGGATCTGCAACCCTATTGTTGGAACAACATGATGTACTAACCAGAACCCCGGAGCTCTTGTCTCTAGCTGCATATGTATCGAAAGATGGCCTAGTCGGCCATCAATGGAAAGAGAGGCCCATTGGACTTGCAAACTTTATATGCCCCAATATAGGGGAATGCCAGGGCCAAAAGAATGGGAATGGGTGGGTAGGGAAGTGGGGGGCGCTATGGGGGACTTTTGGGATAGCATTGGAAATGTAATTGAGGAAAATATGTAATAAAAATATTAAAAATCAAAAAAAAAAAAGAAACAAAATGATACTTGTCATCTAGACTATTTCACTTTAATGATGGCCCTAGATTCATACAAATAATGTAGTGTCATTCTTCTTTACAAATAAATTATATATCAGCATTAAATATATAATTTCTTTATTTCTAATTAGATTTATAACTTCTTTCTTTATTCATATTTTTTCTCTTAGTTCTTTTTTTTAATTTATTTTTTATTAGGTATTTTCCTCGTTTACCTTTTCAATGCTATCCCAAAAGTCCCCCATACCCACCCCCCAAACCCCTACCCACCCACTCCCCCTTTTTGGCCCTGGGGTTCCCCTGTACTGGGGCATATAAAGTTTGCAAGTCCAATGGGCCTCTCTTTCCAGTGATGGCCGACTAGGCCATCTTTTGATACATATGCAGCTAGAGACAAGAGCTCTGGGGTACTGGATAGTTCATATTGTTGTTCCACCTATAGGGTTGCAGTTCCCTTTAGCTCCTTGGGTAATTTCTCTAGCTCCTCCATTGGGGGCCGTGTGATCCATCCAATAGCTGACTGTGATCATCCACTTCTGTGTTTGCTAGGCCCTGGCATAGTCTCACAAGAGACAGCTATATCTGGGTCCTTTCAGCAAAATCTTGCTAGTGTATGCAATGGTATCAGCGTTTGGAAGCTGATTATGGGATGAATCCCTGCATATGGCAATCACTAGATGGTCCATCCTTTCGTCACAGCTCCAAATTTTGTCTCTGTAACTCCTTCCATGGGTGTTTTGCTCCCATTTCTAAGAAGGGGCAAAGTGTCCACATTTTGGTCTTCATTCTTCTTGAATTTCATGCATTTAGCAAATTGTATCTTATATCTTGGGTATCCTAAGTTTCTGGGCTAATATCCACTTATCAGTGAGTACATATGGTGCGAGTTCCTTTGTGATTGGGTTACCTCACTCAGGATGATGCCCTCCAGGTCCATCCATTTGCCTAGGAATTTCATAAATTCATTTTTTTAATAGCTGAGTAATACTCCATTGTGTAAATGTACCACATTTTCTTTATCCATTCCTCTGTTGAGGGGCATTTGGGTTCTTTCCAGCTTCTGGCTATTATAAATAAGGCTGCTATGAACATAGTGGAGCATGTGTCCTTCTTACCGGTTGGGACATCTTCTGGATATATGCCCAGGAGTGGTATTGCGGGATCCTCCGGTAGTACTATGTCCAATTTTCTGAGGAACCACAAGACTGATTTCCAGAGTGGTTGTACAAGCTTGCAGTCCCACCAACAATGGAGGAGTGTTCCTCTTTCTCCACATCCTCGCCAGCATCTGCTGTCACCTGAATTTTTCATATTAGCCATTCTGACTGGAGTGAAGTGGAATCTCAGGGTTGTTTTGATTTGCATTTCCCTGATGATTAAAGATGTTGAACATTTTTTCAGTTGCTTCTCAGCCATTGGGTATTCCTCAGGTGAGAATTCTTTATTCAGCTCTGAGCCCCATTTTTTAAAGGGGTTATTTGATTTTCTGGAGTCCACCTTCTTGAGTTCTTTATATATATTAGGTATTAGTCCCCTATCTGATTTGGGATAAGTAAAGATCCTTTCCCAATCTGTTGGTGGCCTTTTTGTCTTATTGACGGTGTTTTTGCCTTGCAGAAGCTTTGCAATTTTATGAAGTTCCATTTATCGATTCTCGATCTTACAGCACAAGCCATTGCTGTTCTATTCAGGAATTTTTCCCCTGTACCCATATCTTCGAGGCTTTTCCCTACTTTCTCCTCTATAAGTTTCAGTGTCTCTGGTTTTATGTGGAGTTCCTTAATCCACTTAGATTTGACCTTAGTACAAGGAGATAGAAATGGATCAATTCGCATTTTTCTACATGATAACCACCAGTTGTGCCAGCACCATTTGTTGAAAATGCTGTCTTTTGTCCACTGGATGGTTTTAGCTCCCTTGTCAAAGATCAAGTGACCATAGGTGTGTGGGTTCATCTCTGGGTCTTCAATTTTGTTCCATTGGTCTACTTGTCTGTCACTATACCAATACCATGCAGTTTTTATCACAATTGCTCTGTAGTACAGCTTTAGGTCCGGGATGGTGATTCCACCAGAGGTTCTTTTATCCTTGAGAAGAGTTTTTGCTATCCTAGGTTTTTTGTTATTCCAGATGAATCTGCTGATTGCCCTTTCTAATTCGTTGAAGAATTGAGTTGGAATTTTGATGGGGATTGCCTTGAATCTGTAGATTGTTTTTGGCAAGATAGCCATTTTTACTATGTTGATCCTGCCAATCCATGAGCATGGGAGATCTTTCCATCTTCTGAGATCTTCTTTAATTTCTTTCCTCAGAGACTTGAAGTTCTTATCATACAGATCTTTCACTTCCTTGGTTAGAGTCACGCCAAGGTATTTTATATTATTTGTGACTATTGAGAAGGGTGTTGTTTCCCTAATTTCTTTCTCAGCCTGTTTATCCTTTGTGTACAGAAAGGCCATTGACTTGTTTGAGTTAATTTTATATCCAGCTACTTCATTGAAGCTGTTTATCAGGCTTAGGAGTTCTCTGGTGGAATTTTTAGGGTCACTTATATATACTATCATATCATCTGCAAAAAGTGATATTTTGACTTCTTCCTTTCCAATTTGTATCCCCTTGATCTCCTTTTGTTGTCTAATTGCTCTGGCTAGGACTTCAAGTACAATGTTGAACAGGTAGGGCGAGAGTGGACAGCCTTGTCTAGTCCCTGATTTTAGTGGGATTGCTTCCAGCTTCTCACCATTTACTTTGATGTTGGCTACTGGTTTGCTATAGATTGCTTTTATCATGTTTAGGTATGGGCCTTGAATTCCTGATCTTTCCAAGACTTTTATCATGAAGGGGTGTTGGATTTTGTCAAATGCTTTCTCAGCATCTAACGAGATGATCATGTGGTTTTTGTCTTTGAGTTTGTTTCTATACTGGATTACGTTGATGGATTTCCGTATATTGAACCATCCCTGCATCCCTGGGATGAAACCTACTTGGTCAGGATGGATGATTGTTTTGATGTGTTCTTGGATTTGGTTAGCAAGAACTTTATTGAGGATTTTTGCATTGATATTCATAAGGGAAATTGGTCTGAAGTTTCTTTATTCATTTTTATATGACAAAAATAACTCCCAGAGATGCTTTGTGGCAATCTCAACATGACCTGGCTGGTGAGAATCACAAGGTGAGACACAGGTATTCAGGGTCCAAGGCAGAGTTCCTAAGTATCTTCAAGTGAGTTTTATCATCCCTGAACTTCTTTCTTTTTTTGTTTTTGTTTTTGTTTTTGAGACAGGGTTTCTCTGTGTAACCCTGGCTGTCTTGGAACTAACTCTGTAGACCAGGCTGGCCTTGAACTCATAAATCTATCTGCCTCTGCCTCCCAAGTGCTAGGATTAAAGGCGTGCGCCACCACTGCCCAGCTCTGAACTTCTTTCTAACTCAGATCTTGACCTCAAGACTCTTTGTACCAGCATCAGTCAGCTCTACAAATACTATGTAGACTACTTCCTGCCAATCTTCTTGCCACATAACTTTAAAAGTGATCCAGAATGTTTCTACTGGTGCTTAAGATGAAATACAACTGGACACTCTCTGAGCTCATAGACATATGTCCAGGGAGTGGAGAGAAACTATAATCTCACAAGGCAAACTAAGCTTTCCCAGCCCTCCTTTCTGCAGGCACTCTTCTGGGAGGCAGGTCTTTTGAGAAGTAATCCCAGGAAACAGTGCTCGGATCAAGTAATAAACTACATTACCAAAAGTGATGTGTTAAATGTTACCTGGTTGTGTGATCATTCTACCAGTGGTACCTTGGACTCTACATGCTCTATTTGTGCCTCACTCTCACCCACTTTGATGACGCTCCCCAATAGGAAGTCACAAACAGACCATCATTTCAAGCCATGCTTCTGAAAAGCTGGGACAAAGGTAGTATGAAAATATGTTGCCATTCAGTTCTTAGCTAGGTGAAATATGTGGCATTGTTTTGCATATTTAATCTTAAAAAATAATACTTTAATTCTGAAATCTGAAAGTTTTTATTTCACTGAACATGAAGTAATGAAACTTTTTTTACACTGATTAGCAGAGCAAGACTCACACATGTTACATACTAAATATTTTATTTGGGGAATACATCAGAAGCTTGTGTATTAAAATAAGTCTTTCTACCCAAGAACATAGTAATTTTTTCAATTTCTTAAACCTTTAATTTATTTTTGACAAATAAACTCAAACTTACTCCTTAGTGTCTTATAGTTTCTTCTTCATATTTCTATGTAGAAAACAATTTAAAGCTGAAAATATGATATATTCAGACAATAAGGAACTATAGAATGCAAAACAGAGAAGTGTAGGAAAAATTTTAGCACAGAATAGGAAGGAATATTTGAGTCATGTTATTAAGCAATTTTACATAAGAAGATTGCATGGGATCTGGTACCCAGATGAGGATGCTGAAGTCAGCAGCGCCCTACCCTTAAAGAGTCAGTGTATATAGAGTAAAGGGTGCAGGAGAAGATGTAATGAATGAAGGCAGATCATGAGAAGCTCTGTACCCTGTAGTAAGGAGCAGGGATGAGGATAGATCATGGATGCAAGGCACATAAGGTATATCGATTCTCCCTCTTGGTAATAAATTTTAACTTCACATGCTACAACATCAGTGAAATTATTCTTGCACATTTCTGACTCTTATGCACATGACACAGCCACCATGCTCCACCTTCAACTTTGCAGGTATTGCCACTGAGTTAATGGGTGGCGGCGGGGGTAGGGGTGGGTGTGGGGGGGTGGCGTTCCTTTTCCAAACTGTTTCGGTGGGTTACTATGAACACCTTTTACATTATTATAATCATCTCTCATACACTGACATTAAAGCATCCCTAACTGGATTTACTGAAGCAATCTTTTCTGAAAACTCAGCCAACGGTTCTCTATTCAGCTTATCTGCCAAGAATGTTTATTTTTGTACACATCTAGCAACTTGGCATCTGGCTAATGTCAAAACACACTCTCTTCTATGAGAGAGACTAGCCTTCGGGGGTGATATATATTTAAATTGTTCTTCCAATTTCCTCTTAGATGATTCTGAAAGTCCAGTAACTTCTTAACTCTTTCGATCTCACTTGAGACCAACTTTGGGAAAGTGCTACGTTAAATGCAACACCTCCCACAGTGAGATATTAATAACGCTCATGGATATAGAGATCTAGCATTTACTATGGTGATGGCTATTGGTCAGAAAACTGATTCTTGGCTTTCTTCCAACATTTGTCACCTCAATTGAGAAGCAACGTGTGAAAGGATATCACATCTGGATAATACATCTGGAGACAGCATAGTGCTTTCTTGGGATGTGGGCTCAGTGACTGTCTGATGCTACATCCACTCCAGTAGTGAAAGGCATGACAGGCCAAAAGCCTGGATGCAGTCCTGAGGCAAAGAGTTTCACAGAAACTTAGTCTCCTGGAACTGTGGCATTCTATAGCACGTATGCTCCAATTTTGTCCTTGAGAATGGATCTGTGTGCTTCCTTTCAGTATTGTTTTGCTATAGGTGCCTCCAAGCAATGACTTGCCAAATACCTAAGCAAAATAGAACTTTGCTTCCTGGCCTTCACCAATGCCCTAGGTAGTCCTTGAGCAGACCCTGGGCTTGGAATTCAGTAAGAATGTTGCCTATTCAATGACATTCAGAATTGCCTCTAGTATTGTTAGAGAGACAGTGAAAGAAATCAGGCTTTACTATATACAACATAGAGTTAGAAATCTCAGGGCGTTGCTGGGCGTGGTGGCGCACGCCTTTAATCCCAGCACTTGGGAGGCAGAGGCAGGCGGATTTCTGAGTTCTAGGCCAGCCTGGTCTACAGAGTGAGTTCCAGGACAGCCAGGACTACACAGAGAAACCCTGTCTCGAAAAACCAAAAATAAAAAAAAGAAAAAAAAAAAGAAATCTCAGGGCAAGCTTAGCAACGTAAGTTTAAAATTCTTATTATAGTTATGTATGGCAGACTACATTACTTATTAGTAGAAAGTCCCCCCACACTATCACTTAGAATAAAAGCCAAGTCACTCCCATATACAGCAATTTACAATGGTTTAGGGAATAGATCTGGCTATGGTTTTAGAGTATTGCATTATTCATGAGATGGTTAGCTAGAGTGATAGCTCCCTAATTAGAACCATGACTTGGGTGTGAAAGCCCTTGCCCTAGGAGTGTAAAGACCTCACACCTGGATTCTAAGACTATAGATGACCTTAGATAGAGCTGACTTTGTCTCAGTTGTTTTATTGCCCAGTTGCTGACAATCTTTGTGTTTACATTCCTCTGTTTTGTGTAAGAGTCATTAAGCATCCGGTAACCTCATTTGTACCTTGCCGATGTGTCACCTAACTTCCCTATTTTATTCTGTATAAAATGTTTGATATTCAATTTGAAAAATTACATTCAGATTCTACAGAATCTCATGTGTTGCTTCTGTTTGTCATTCGTTTGCCAACAACTTGTCCACCTGCAACCAGAGACCCATTCTACGCAGACAGGGACCAAATAGGGTCTGCGGCTGTCTGAGGAGGAAATTATAATGCTATAATATTGATTCCCCAATAAGATGTTATTTTGGTAACTGTTGTTGACAGTGCTTGTTATAGATTTCTGTCATGTTCCTCATAACTCACTCCTCAAGGGCACTCAGGAATGGAAAATGACATTAACTCTTCTTCAACTTCTACTACCGACAGTGCAATCCTCTCTGTCCTTGAGCAGGTTACATGATTGTGACTCACAGCAATTCCTCAAACACCCCAACTAGCAAACACTCCACTACGCTAGACAGTTGGGTCAGAACTTTGAAGTCAGGATGTAAAGATTTTACTTCACCTCATAATGTCACATAACACAGTCTTACATGGCTCAGTTTTCCCTTCTTTGAGTATTGATTTTTGTTTTGTCATACTGCATTGTTTCACTGAACATAAACCTGAATACATAGCATATACTTGAAAACCCTACCCTCACCATCAAACTCATTGTTAGAAAATGACTATCAATCCATTCATTATTAGACTCTTCAGCTAACATAGGTCATCAAGCCTGAATGCTCATCAACTATCTTCTTTCTTTTATTGGAAAGAGCCTCTGCCATTCTTACTTTATAATTTCCAATCACAGGAATTGTTTTCTTTCCAAGAGAAAAAATCCAAATGTACACCAGATATTATATCCTTCAGAATTTGTTTATTAACTATCCTTGTCTCAGATTTTCCCTTTCCTTAACAGTACCCTATCTAATAACTTTCATGCCCATAATCATGTTAAAATACTCTCAGTACAGCAACTTTAAAAGACAATTTGCCTTCTTCCTTTCTCTTTCCTTGTTCTTTTGTGACAGTCTTGTCAGTGTATCATTTTGCTGTATTAGGCTATAAACTCATATAGAACAAAAACTGGTCTTAAGCTTGTGACAATCCTTCTGCCTCTACCCCCTGAGTGATGCAATGCTGGGCATATATGCCTCCGTGACCTGCAAAGTTCCCTACAGAATTAGTTTTTTTATATATTCCAGAAATTAGACATAGAAGTATTTGTCACAACTTAATTCACAATTGTCAAAAGTGAAAGCAGCTGAAATGCCCTTCAGAAGGAGGCACCAGGTCCCTGTGCTCACAGAGCAGCACTAGGGAAACTGAGAATGTTAAACACATGGGGTTGTAGCTTTATAAAGGGAGAGATGTATATCCTATAGTCTATCTAGAAGTCTGAGAATGGGTGTGATTAATAGTCTAATAACTTAAAAACTATAGGTGGCCAGGCCACACCTCCTTCCCAAGACCATCATCCTGATCTTGTTTGTCTCAGTCAATCTATAGAACTGTCCTTCCCCAAACCCTTAAAATGATGTGTTTATGTTGATCATGTTTCCTCCATTAATCTGTAGAACATTTCAAGAGTTTCAGTGCAGTCATCTTCTAAGCTTTTTTTTTATGCACATGGGATTGAGTTAAATATCATCAGAAAGCTTTTTCCCAAATTGTGCTGTGCTTAAATATGCCTAGAATAAACTACTCAAGGTTAAACTCTCAAAAGTTTGAACTAACTCCAGCTACAGAGTTGTGTTGATCTGAACTACCTACTTCTCTATCCTGGATAGAGAGTTTTGTGGTTGTATAGACCCCATATCCTTCATTGTCACAACAGGATCTTGTTTGGTAAGACAAGAAAATGAGCTATAAAGAGACTAAGAATGGAGAAAATTTCAACTGACACAGATACACACACACACATACAGACATGCACACACACACACACACAAATGTGAAACAGTCTGTCTGGAATACCCACATATTGTGTGATATTCTGGAGGCAGCAAAACTCTTTAGACAGTAAAAACATCTATGGTTTCTAGGGGTGAGAGGAAGGAAGGAAAGATAGATAAATGGATAGGCTGAGCATGGGAGAATCTTAGCCAAAGAAATTGAATTATGTGTGACATTATTGGACAAAACATATAACCATAATATACAAACAATCAGCACTTTTATAATCTATGGATTTGATTAATAATAATGTACTGACATTAGTTAATAAATAATAAAGATCACACCACAATAATGTAATATTTTAATAATGGAAAAAAGCTGTGAATGGAGGGCAAAGGAGAATATGGGAACTTGGCAGTGTCTGTTCATTTTTTTATTAGCTTGAAACTTATTTTAAACACAAAGCCTATTAATATTGTTAAATACAGAAGGTTTGTATAAACCATTTCATAGCATCATACAAAGTAGAGTTTCATTGAGTTTCTAGGAGAAAATATGTGTGAACAGAAAAGAATGGGAGTCTTTGGGGCTTCTTTTGAATTCTGCTAATGGACATTATTTTAGCCTAAAAGTCTCCTTTTGACAGCATCCTTTCTGATCATATACTAAAGCTGATATCTCCTATATTTCCAAATCAAGTTCATCTTTTATCTCCTGTATATTAACCTGAATCTCATCTACTATCAAGTTTCAGTGACATTCTATATAATACTAACCACGAAATTGGTCTTCCTACTGTGTTGTCTGAAGTCCACATGTACCTGTGTAGCTGTCTCCTTGTGATGATCATTGGAATTTACAATGAAGAACCAAGAATAACTCATTAACATCCCCACAGTCACCACCACATGCACAGGCACATGCCCTTCCTTGCATATTCTTTTTTCTTTTTAAAAGAAATCACTATCTATTTAATTGTCAAAACTTGAAGATTTGGTTGGTATTTTCTGATGGCAGAATAGTCAATAGACTATTAACATCTTGTCATCATTAGAGACCTTGGCACAGCTTTTCCTTTCCATAGGGTATATATCTAGCACACAGTGGGTTAGAGCCCAAACCACCTAGTTCAAACCTTAAGTGCTTTGCCGCTGCTGGTCCCCCACCCCCACCCCACTTGTCTATCACGTCCTATTATGTCTACCTTGTCATTTTGTGTCAAGACATTGACTTGGGCTCTCAAAGCACACTTTTCTAGTTCCCCTCTTTACCCTTTTCACATCAACCACACAAAAAAGGAAAGGACAATTTCATTTCACTGGCAGGAAGGTTCCTTTACAACAACCGATACCTGCCTGTATCTTCTTCCTTGTCTGCTCACAACTGAACTTATGCTCATGTTTGGTATAAACTCTTCTCTGCATATGGCTGTCTTCCCTTAAACACTGGGAGCCTTTTGTGAACATGAATCAACATAAATACAGTTCCTGGTATAAATACACTTAATAAATATCCATCAAATACATTTTGTCTGGTTTCTATCTTAGTATGCTTTAAGATCTATATTTTTGTTGGGTGTGCATCTCTCCAATCCTGGCACTAGGAAAAATGAGATGGGGGTGGGAGGGGAGGTAGGTGAGTGTTTGAGGGAAGCTTGGGCTCCCTAGCAAGGCACTATCTAAAGTAATATACTTATTTTTTAGATCCTTATTTACCTTCAAGAAGGTAAATAAAAAGTTTATTTCTGGGTCCTTAAGATCACTATGTATCATTGAGTTTTCTCCAATTGGCTTATGCAAGTTGTTAACAGAGGATGTCATGTCCTATCTCTTAAGATAAAGGCCAAAGATCTGACTTGTCACTTCAAGTTGTACACTGATCTCTGTTCAAATAACACGTTTGCTATGTTTTGTTGTTGTATGCTGTTTGATTTCTTTTGTTTTGAATGTTTGCAAATAGATAAATCTACAGCATTGGTTTTGAAGTCGGGCTGCGTCATCCAACCTCACCTCACCCCCACTTGCCTCAATGTTAGATGATACTTGTTAAAGGAATACAGCTATAAATTATGTGGACGTTTGATACACGGAAGGAAAATGGCAGCAGTGAGAACAAGATCACCAAAGTGCATTTATCGACCTATAAAAATAATGCTTCGTGTGATTCAAACGTTGCCTCGCAGTTTGCAACTAGTGAAAACCCACAGCTGGGTAGTTTGTCCCACCCTGCTTTAGTAAATCAAGCCTGGGAGACTTCTTCGCAGTTATCAGTAAAAACAAATTCTCACATAGGAAAACTTCTCAGTTTCCTCCCACTTGCCAAGCCAGCCTCCTGCCCTGATTTCATTTTCTAGCGATTCCCCCCTGCCTTCTTGCTAAACCCGAGATGGACTGCTGACCTCTTTGCAAGAGGTGCGAATGATGCCAGAGCTCTGCGGCTCTCCAAAGCTCCTCCTCCCCAGAGGTCGACAGTCCTTCCTTCGGACGCAGAGGTTGGGAAGCAGGACAGGGGACACTGCTGGGGTGCACTCCGAGAGGAGCAAGCAGAACCCTGGGTGCCGAAGAGGCCGCGTGGGGGACCGGCGTGCCCGTGCCATGCGGAGCGTGGACTCCCGCGGCCACCCCGCAGCTGCAGCCCCGGCCCCCGGCTCTGCTCCGCGGCTGGGCTGCCCGGCGCGGGCCGCTGTCCACAGTGGGAGGTGCTGAAAGCAGGGCGCGGGGGCGGCGGGCCGGCCGTCTGCTCCGAGCGCCCCCCTCCGCGCCGCGCCGCTCCTCCGGCCCTCCCCTCCTCCATCAGCCATGTTCCGCGCGCGGGGAGGGCTGGGGGAAGGGGCGAGAGCCGGGGGCCGGCGGCGAGGAGAGCCGCCTCTGCCTCGGGGAAGGAGGGGATGAGAGCTGGGGGGAGCAGCGCGACGAGGAGGCGGCGGCGGCCGGCGAGGAACCCGCGCTGGGTTCTGCGGTAGGACTCCCGGGAGCCACCATCATGGTGAAGAGGAAGAGCTCCGAGGGCCAGGAGCAGGACGGCGGCCGCGGCATCCCTCTGCCCATCCAGACCTTCCTGTGGCGGCAAACCAGGTGAGGGGCGCGGGGCAAGAGGTGGCGCTCGGGGGGTCGCCGGGTCGTCGCCACCGCAACCAACCCCGCCACTGAGGCCGCGCCGCAGCCTGCAGCTAGCAACGTCTCTAGGGTGGAAAGACAGCCCTCTGCACCCACTTAAAAGCACGCATGAAAAAATATAGATAGATCTCACTGAAGTTTTTGACAATAAGCAGATTGTCAGTTTTCTAATAAATATATACATTATTGAGGAGGTAGGGATGGGAGGGCAGAGAGCCTGGGCAGAGGGGGCGGGGTAATTGGGACTGGTTCCGCTTGCGCCTCCAATTCCCCCTCCATCTCCTGCTGTAATCCTTGCCTAGTGACCTGTTGTTTTCTAGCGTGTTTGGCATGTCTGCTGTGCCCACTTGTTAACCATGTTTGCTTGGATTCAGCCAGCCTCATCTTCATGGTTAAAGCCCCTGGGCAAAATGAATTTTGATAGATTTCTTTCACCTGGCCAGGCCTGACACCCCGGCCAATAAACAGTAAAGGGCTTTCTCGTTATTTTAGAAATTGAGTACATATAAAAATAAGACGCTGGGAATTATGACCCACATCCAAGCTCATTTTTCAGTTTGAAAGATAACTGCATGCACGGGGAATGCACCAATTCTGACCATGGGCAATTTAGAATTTTAATAGTTAAGAAAAAAGTCTTCAAAATAAGAGCGGCATGGGAAATTATGAAGAGCAAAGTCTTTTTCGTGTGTGTAATTAATGTGTAATAGCAAATGTTGTCAGCTATCCAATACCTGCTCATCAACAAGCGATACAGAAGCATGAGGTCTGAGTTTCATACCGCCATGCCCTGGTCATTGAAAAATATGTCATAGAGATGCCTTAAAAATAGTTTTGCTCATGTTTATAACAAAAACCTTTACTAATTTTTCAGTGCATTTTTGAGGCCTAAACTGGGGAAGCAATATGAAGCCTCTTGTGTGGTATGTGATTCTCACCATTTAATGATTATTTCCATATTCTCTCTGTGTGATAATTTACCCCGAGGAAAGACTGAATCCTATTAACGCCACAAGTTACTTCAACTGACAAATATCAGTGAGCATTTACCATGCAGCAGACATAGTTACATCCTGTTGGGGTAGGGCAAAGACATAAACAAAGCCCAGAGTTTACACACTAGCCAGAGGCAGAAAGAACACAGAAGACTACATACATAAAATACTTAATAAGATAGACGGTGAGACACACTGTGGAGAAAAGTAACAAAGTATATCAGAAGAGCTGTGGTGAGGGGGTTATTTTATAGACAGTGATTAGATAAGGCTTAATTGCTAATGTGATGCATGGGCAAAGACACAAGGTGTACAGGAAGACATCCCATATTGAGAGGAGAGCCAAGGAAACCACAAAGGACCTTAGCATCAAATGTGAATAAGTGTGAATCAAGTGTGAATACGCCAGTGTAATGGGAGTTATTGATGGAGCAGTAGAAGAGAAGGTGGAGAGAGAAGAACTAGGCTCAGGAGGGCCTTTTAGGGAAGATTAAAAATCAAATAGTTATTCAACAAAACAGGGACAATTATGTGCTGGTAATTCATGCAGTGAATGACTGTGGAGTACTTAAATAACTTAATAAGCAATTCTGTACTCTTATGTCTTGCATACATTCTGCGGGTCTGAAAGTGAATGATCTAAATCTTCATGAAAACAATGCTATCGGTATTAATACAGAATGAAGTGAACTCGTCCTGAGGTTGGAAAGAAATCCCATAGCCCTATAAGATCTATTTTGCAAACTGAGAAAATAAGACATGAAATCATGACGCAAGAGTGAAATGGATTTTAACAGACCCACAGATGGCTTTGGATCCTATTTAGTATAGTGGGAAAGTGTAAAGCTGTCCATTTCTAAGCTGCCAAACGTATGTGTAAGAAGCTGTGCGGATGATCCTCTAGTATGGACTTCTGAAGTATAAGATCCACAAACCATGGTACAAATCAACTGGAGAGTTAAGCACATGTGCACACAGGCACAGGCACATGGAGGCATTGGCTTTATTGAGCTGTCCCAAGGATGCTCTCAAACATGTCTTTCTTGTCATTATTGTCAGTGGAATTTCTTGTGTCAGAGTTATTACAATAACTTAACACCTCGAGCCCGTCCTTAAAGCATGCTGATACTTACTCAGCTTAAAATAGCCAAGACTTTTCTCTGTTCTTGGTAAAGAGATAGCTGATGTTTTTAAAGTGCTCACAAAATGCCAAGTAGTTATGTTTCACACATGGATAAGTAGATAAATAGGGGATGGGGAAAATCGATATCGATAAAGGGCAGAACTCTGGAGTTTCTTAAGCTATTAAAGGTTACATTAGCAACACGTAAGAAGAAATTGCATTAACTACCCAGTTCCCTGAGATGATGAGATTGAGCAATTCATCCTCTTTGACATATCTGTGTACCTATCATTTATAAAAGTTAGGGTTTTGTTGTTGTTGTTTTTGTTGTTGCTTTTTCTTTTTAAGTAAGAAAAGAAATAGTTCTCTTAGATAATACCTGTAACAATTCAAGTTTGCCAAATAGCTTAATAGTTACAAGTATACCTTAGAATATGCAGGGTTTATGTTAGAGCCCTCTACAAGACAATTGCACACGTGTCACAGGTAGTGACTGTGTTCCTATAGCTGGTCAGTACTGAAAACAAAACAAAGCAAAACGTGTATAGGTCAAACTTGTTTCTTGGAGTTTTCTTTACTCTTGACAAGGACAGAGAGTTTTTTTGAAACCCAAGGCAAAGGTGGCTCATTTGGGGCTGTTTCCCTCCTCTCTCTTCCTGGTTTAGTTAAGAACTTCCTTTAATGTATCATTGCTTTGAAGATAAAATGAGTCTGTGGCCCCAAATCAGATTTCCTGAACTAGTCTCCTATCACAGTTTACACCTGTTGAGTACACTGACATAAATTCCTTTTCTCAAGATACTTTCATGAAACACATTTTGATTTGGTCTAGAGCTGTGGGAGCTGCTTTGAATACTGAAGCAACATTTCAATAGCATAAATAATATGATATAAATATAATACTATATTATAAATATTATAATTTTATATATGTATGTTTATGTATATATAATGTAGCATATGAAATAAATATTATATTGTAAATAAATATAAAATATAATATATCTTGATAACAAATGGGTTGCTATGTGAAGAAGTATATTTTAACAGATATAAAAATAGAGATCATTTTAAGCCTACAAATTGACAACTGACAATGATTTATGGTTGACTCACTGCAGGTCAGTGTATGTCTGGCAATAGTAGGAGTGCTCCTTAAAAACTGAGTTCTATAATTATCTTTTGGTGTATGCAGTGTTTTAGCATTGCTTTTTTAAATAGTCTCCAATTCTTTATTTTGTATGCTTTTTTAAAAACTGAAATCTGCAGTCCTTTGAACGAGTGTTGGTGGAAAACAAGCTGCATGGCCTGTCCCCGGCCCTCTCTGAAGCCATCCAGAGCATTTCCAGATGGGAGCTAGTGCAGGCTGCCCTCCCTCATGTTCTCCACTGCACTGCAACTCTGCTATCAAACAGGAACAAACTAGGTGGGCAGTCTACATTGTTGAATTATGTTGTCCTTTATGTGCAATGTGTACAAGAACACATGCTTCATAGCTACTACCATCTGGGCACTGTGCATGCATTATCTCATAGAATCATAGAATTTCCTTCTTATCAATAGTATATCATTGCCATTTACAAAAGGTAATAGGCTTCTTTGTTTTTAACTTTGTATATGTGATTGTACTCTCCACATAGACGTTAAAATAACACCAGGAACATCAGGTTGGCTAAATATTCTGACCTAGTCTGTGATTTACTATTTATTTCCATTTTTTAATGCAACTGTGTTCATGACTTGACATATACTTCTAAGGCAGTGGTTTTCAACCTTCCTAAGGCTATCACCCCTTAAAACAGTTCCTCTTGTTGTAGTGACTCCAACCATTAAAATTATTGTTGTTGTTGTTACTTTGTAATTGTAATTTTGCTGCTATTATGAGTTACAATGTAAATATTTTTGGAGATAAGAGATTTGTCAAGTGGGTTGCAGCCCAGAAGTTGAAAACCACTGTCATAAGGCATTTCCTTGATTTCACTGCTCTTTTGGGGTCTCTCTCTCTCTCTCTGTGTGTGTGTGTGTGTGTGTGTGTGTGTGTGTGTGTGTGTCACACACAGAGAAAGAGAGAGAGAGAGAGAGAGAGAGAGTAAATGATTACTTCCAAATTGCTTTTCTCATCTAGTGATATGTGCTAGCCATCTCTCCTACATTAGAGGACTCACTTTTCATCTCATTCTCTCTGTATGTTTGTGTGTCTACTTTGATGTTACAAGGACCTTTCCAGGTCAGGTCTAAAATAGAATAGTTTTTATCTTTGTCTTCTATGCTTTTCACCATGATAAGACAGGCCATTTGGGAAAAACGTTTGTGAATCTGATGAAATATGGCAGCATGCTGTTCTGCAGAGATCTTAGCCAGGAAGAAAGAGCCCCAAATGGCAATAAGCCTTATAAATACCAGTTGCTTAAAGCTTGGAAGAATGCTAGAGAGAATAGATGAAACATTCTTCCAGACCAGAGTCATATCCACTATTCTGGGCACATAATTTACCTTTACCTGTCTGTGTGGTTGTCCCATGCAGGCCATCAAGATAAGTTGGGTGTTGCTGAGACAAAACTCCTTCATACCCTGCACTGGATGCTTCTTGAGGCCCCACAGGACTGCAACAATGATCAGTTTGGGGGTACAGACCGAGGCTCCAGCTGGGGTGGCAGCAGCAGCGCTTTCATCCACCAGATTGAAAACCAGGGTTCTCCGGGGCAGCCTTGCCGAAGCAGCTCCCATGATGAGGAAGAGAACAACCGAAGGAAGACCTTCCAGAACTCCATGGCTACCGTGGAGCTCTTTGTGTTTCTGTTTGCTCCTTTGGTGCATAGGATAAAGGTAAGGAGGAAGCTAAAGTTACCCATGGGATGCGATAGAAATGACTGAGAGTGAGCATCAAGGATAATTCCATATTTGTATGCCTATGTCTTTGAATGATCTTGCAGCAGCATGGTAACTTTTACTTCTACGTTAACCACTGAATATTGCTTAAGAGAAGCAAGCCTTCACATACACTTTATCTACTCAAAAATCTTCAGTGTGTTTACATATACTAGAAGATAGAGCTTCCCAAGTTAAACATGTTAATTTACATTCACCATGATGTATGGCTTAAATTCTTTTCTTGGTTTATCAGCTTTGTCTCTCCTGGCCACCTCAGGGTGAAGCTCTGGGAGTGACGGGAGTGACAGGAGCCATTCCATGACAATGCTCTTGCTATTTGTTCTGCATGCCTTTCCCTCCTTTCTTCCTCTCATGGCCCTTTAAATTCAACTTCAGTGTCACCATTTCTGAGAAGCTTTTTCTTGGACCTTCTCCATGTAGATACAGTCACCAGCTTCTCTCTATTCCCATAGACTTTTGCAACTACCTGCATTATAATACAGTTTCTGGAGCAGAAGCTTCAATTCTTACGTGCTAACACCTTTGACAGTGATATAAAGTAATTGAAATTTTATTTTCAAATATTTTAAATGCATACAATAGAAAACAAGGATTGTATATTATTGCAAGAATGTTAACTTTCTAGATGTATGAGCCTGGTTATAGCAAGTTTTTCCTCATATTTCATTTGCATAAAATCATAGGTACCTCCAACACTGTTAAATATATGCAAAAGCATACATATTGAATTCCATTATATGCTTAGCTGTTCTTCACCATTATAACCCTAATGAATAGCTATGCTAGTAAGCAATGAATATACAAAGATGGATGGGATCATTGACAATTTCTGTGACGCACTGAATGACTATCAACTTCAATTTTCTTTAAAAACCAAAAGTTTATTGTTAAACTCACTACTATTTTTTTATGCTGACCAATCAAATTGTTTTAAAAGCTTTAGCTTTCTAATACTAAAAGTCGTTTATAAGAGTCACTGAAGGGAAAGCATGCCTTTTTTTTTAACCTTTGCAAATCATTTTCTTTTTTTTTATTTATTAGGTATTTTCGTCATTTACATTTCCAATGCTATCCCAAAAGACCCCCATAGCCTCCCCCCCCCCACTCCCCTACCCACCCACTCCCACTTCTTGACCCTGGCATTCTCCTGTACTGAGGCATATAAAGTTTGCAAGACCAATGGGCCTCTCTTTCCACTGATGGTGGACTAGGCCATCTTCTGATACATATGCAGCTAGAGACACGAGCTCTGGGGGGGTACTGGTTAGTTCATATTGTTGTTCCACCTATAGGATTGCAGACCCCTTTATCACCTTGGGTACTTTTTCTAGCTCCTCCATTGGGGGCCCTGTGATCCATCCAATAGCTGACTGTGAGCATCCACTTCTGTGTTTGCTAGGCCCTGGCATAGCCTCACAAGAGACAGCTATATCAGGGTCCTTTCAGCAAAATCTTGCTAGTGTATGCAATGGTGTCAGCATTTGGAGGCTGATTATGGGATGGATCCCTGGGTACGGCAGTCTCTAGATGGTCCATCCTTTTGTCTCAGCTCCAAACTTTGTCTCTGTAACTCCTTCCATGGGTGTTTTTGCTTTATATAACCTGTCAGTCCTGACCTCTGCTCACCTCTTCAGCCTCATTTCCCTCTGTTCACTAACCTTCAGGATTTCTGAAGGCTATGAGATGGCTGTGGGGTGTTTGTTTGTTTGTTTGTTTGTTGTTTTGGATCATCTTCTGGTAACATCTTGGGTGTTACCAGATCCTGGTACATCCTCAGATGCCATAAACTCATTCTTACATTCAGTTCTCTGAACTATTTTCCTTTTTTCCTTGTACACGGGGAATTGTTATACTTGCTTTAAGACATCTTTAATGGCTACTCCTGTCACTTGAACAGAGATTCCCAGTGAAGGACTGCTGGGCTGCTGTTTTTCTAGGATACAACTAGATTTCTAGTGTCCACATGAGTGCATGGTTCTCAATACGTGTTGTTTCTTTGTTGGTTTGTTTGTTTTTTAACTATCTCACTGAGAACACCCTTAATGTTACCAGAAACTGATCCAAAACAAAAAACAAACAAACAAAAACTCCACAGCCATTGTGTGTGGATACATGGTCCTTAAGGATGAAGAGGACAAGGGAAATAGACCCTTAAAAAAAATCCCATAGAGATGTCCAAGTGTCAATAAATAACATATGAATTGGAGAAAAAGGTGCATCCACAATGGCTGTAGTGTTATTTGGAAGACATGCCTGAGAGTTCAAGTCTTGAAAACAAATGACATTACATTATGAATTCAGTGCCTAGCAATGCCTGCCATATGACACTCAGTAATCCCCCTTTAAGTCTATGTTTTATCAAGTATAAGTTGTACATAAAAACAAATCTGAGAGCATTCTGAGGATAAACAACATACAGTATTCTATCTAAAACATAGAAAGCCATTAACAAGGCTTTGTTGTTTGACTGTGAGTATTTTATTGTAACTAGTATTTTGTATTAATGGAAGAGAGTACTAAGTGCTTTTTTTTATTTTTAATATTTTTATTAGTATTTTCCTCAATTACATTTCCAATGCTATCCCAAAAGTCCCCCATACCCCCCCCCACTTCCCTACCCACCCATTCCCATTCTTTTGGCCCTGGCATTCCCCTGCATTGGGGCATATAAAGTTTGCAAGTCCAATGGGCCTCTCTTTCCAGTGATGGCCGACTAGGCCATCTTTCGATACATATGCAGCTAGAGACAAGAGCTCCAGGGTACTGGCTAGTTCATCATGTTATTAAGTGCTTTTTAAGTAGATACTGACAGAATAGGAAGCCCCCCTGGAAACGTTCCAAATTTTTGCAAGAGCCAAAGAATGGGGCACTTACTAAGGGATCAGTATATAAGGACAGTATGTAGTAACAGAACCATTGTAAGTAACTATTAGCTATATTGCTAGAATAATTGATGTATATCATTTTTATTGTTGTTTTCTAGAGAATATAAAACTACAATTATTAAGTCAATAAATATGCCTACAAGGCTTTCTGTGTTTGAGAGTGATTTTTTTTCTAAGTCACTGGAAAAAATAGATTAGTATTTCTTGGTGTTGACATTGTTGGCATTGGGGCACAATAATCCTGTTTCTTGATACTACCCCATAAATTGCAGAATGCTTAATACTGACCTGCTAAGTGTCAGTTATTCTCTACCTCCCTGAATTGTGACAATAACTCCAGAGGTCACCAAATGTCCCCAGTTCTATGGGTGGTAGGAAATTCATCTTGACTGAGACGAACACCCTAGATCTCTCATTTGCCTACTAGCTATAGGGTTGTGTTGAGGTCTATTTTCTCCCATATCCTTCCTGACCATTCTGGCAGTTGGCAGAACTATTTAGCCATTTATTATTCAAACTCCAGCCCAGAACAAGATAAAAGGCTATCTCTTCACTCCATCTCCATGAGCTGTAAACGTGTGGGTGTTATTGTTTGGTTGTTTGGTTATTTGGTTGTTTGGTTGGTTGGCTCTCAGGTTTTGGTTTTTGTGTTGGGCTTTGTTTTGCTTTTCCCATGGCCTTCCTGATGGAGGTCCTGCTGCCTGGAATGCTTGTAGTCTACCCCTCTGCCTAGAAAACAGTCCATCATCTAGCATCAGAATCAATCTTTACTCTTCTCTATTTCAGTAATACTGTCGGGGCAGATATAGTGTTGTAATTAGCTCGTTTACTGTCATCTCTTTCTAAGTCATTCTTTTACTAGTTTGTGAATGGTTTGAAGGTATAAATGATAGGTGCACCTATGAAAACTAACATAGCATATGTGCTTAGAAGATAGTATATATTGAATGAATTCACAAATTACCATTACTCATTTTTTTTAGATACAGTCACTATCTACTTTTCTATTCCTTTAATTTATGATTTGCCCAAATATTTCACCTAAAATCATTAATCTAAAAATTCTGGCAAACATATCTGAATTTTATACTAAATTTAGTAAGTGAAAACAAAATTCATTTTTTAAACTATAAAGTCTTTTATTAACCCTTATTTTTGAAGGAATATTTCTTGGGTGCTTACTATATATAAGGCACTATTTAAAGTCTTGGAGAAATGGTGGAAGATAAATCCAATTACAAGGCTTCAAATGCATTTGAACAAAACCCATGTGTAAAGTACAATTTTAATTTAATTTAATTTAATTTAATTTGGTTTTTCGAGGCAGGGTTTCTCTGTATAGCCCTGGCTGTCCTGGAACTTACTTTGTAGACCAGGCTGGCCTCGAACTCAGAAATCCACCTGCCTCTGCCTCCCAAGTGCTGGGATTAAAAGCATGTGCCACCACCACCCAGCAGTATAATTTTTTTTAAAAAATGCTACTTGCTGACTTAATACAAGTGCTTAATAATATCACAGGAATGAGATCTCAGTGGAATAGACAAAAAAAAAAAAACACTCAAAATTTGGAGAGTCAGATTCTGTCCATGTTTAATCATCTGTTTTCCACTCGCAGGAACCCCTAAATTTTCCTTCTCCTCCACTATTTAAATGATATTTTAAAAGTTTTCTCCAGAAACCAAGTTTCTGGTTGTGTGTGTGCATTCATAGCACACATGAAACACCTGGGAGAGGGAGACTAAGGTGGCAGGGTCTTTGCATTCCAACAATTTAAGATATTTTGAAAGTAGCCCACTAACATAAGAGGAAGATACAAGTATGGCAGGTATTAAAAAATGAAGAGTGATTTGGAATAGAAATACATCCACTTAACCCATGGAAACACATGGGTGTTCAGGAGGAAGTCCTCAGAGGAAGGTCTAGCTTATCTTCAGAAATTATCAATTTATTTAGTTGAGTATGTAACAAATACAACAACATGGTGGCAGTACCTGTCTGCTGAAGGCTGGGTGTCACACACAGATGTTGGATGTTAAAGATTAGGATTTTAGCAAAAGACTTGAGTATTTCCTGGTGCCATTTCCACTAGAATCTTTAAGTTGCGTTCTCCTCCCACCTCATCCTCTTCCCTTCCTCATTCCTACTAGTGTTATAATTTGGGCGTTTTGAGACTCATGCTGTAAGTAAAAGAAACTGGCTTTGATTGCCTAGGTAACCATGCATGACCTTGAAATTCTCATTTTCTTGCCTTTACTTCTTAGCCGGCTAGGCCTGACTGCAGTTGTGGGCCATTATTGTGGCTCCCACTAGGATTTTGTTCATGTTCAGATTATGTATAAGAAATATGAAAAAGGATGCTATTTGGAACTTAGGCATCATTAAAACTGGGTCAACCCAGGTTTGACTCATTGTATTTCTGAAGATACATCTGGAAGACTTTATTTAATGCTGATTCTCTTTGTGCTAGATGCTGTGTCTACCATCCATTTCAAGGGACAGCAGCGATCAGACCTTTCTAGTTTCTCTCAGTCTCTTTTTTGGTGGTGTTGTTTTTGTTTGTTTGTTTTGTTTTGTTTTCGAGACAGGGTTTCTCTGTATAGCCCTGACTGTCCTGGAACTCACTTTGGAGACCAGGCTGGCCTCGAACTCATAATTCTGCCTGCCTCTGCCTCCTGAGTGCTGGGATTAAAGGTGTGCACCACCACGCCTGGCCTTCTAGTTGCTCTCTTAAGTATCTGTTATGTAATGCCAAGTGGTAGCTCAACCACAGCAGCCCTGCTTTCAAAATCTCACCACCTCCATTTCATTCAGCTCATCTTTATAAATGGCAGAACCCAAAGTCCCAGTTGCCCTCATTTCTCATATTCTATTACCAATCACTTAGTAAGTTCTGTTACTGTGTCTCCAAAATGCACTCAGAATTATAATTTTTCTCTCTGCTAACATTCCAATCTAATCATGTCTCATATAAGTGATAGCAATGGCCCTATAAATTGTCTCTTACTTCAGAACTTCCCCTTTCAGATTATTCTTAATGACTTGATTGAACTTACTATGCATATATCCTCTGTGACGTAAACATTCTGGTGCTTCCTCTCTTCTCCAGGTCCTGCTGAAGCCTCTGTCCTATTAGTTGACACTTCTCTCATGCTTGATGGCTTTCTCAGTTGTTTGTTTTTCCATTCTTCTCTCAGTCTCTTTATTCTAGGCATGTAGTTCATTTTTTTTCCTTTTTTCAATTTTTATTAGCTATTTTCGTCATTTACATTTCAAATGCTATCCGAAAGGTCCCCTATAACCTCCCCCAACCCTGCTGCCCTATCCACCCACTCCCACTTCTTGGCCCTGGCATTTCCCTGTACTGGGACATATAAAGTTTGCTAGACCAAGGGGCCTCTCTTCCCAATGATGGCCGACTAGGCCATCTTCTGCTACATATGCAGCTAGAGACATGAGCTCTGGGGTACTGGTGAGTTCCTATTGTTGTTCCACCTATAGGGTTGCAGACCTCTTTATCACCTTGGGTACTTTCTCTAGCTCCTCAATTGGGGCCCTTGTGTTCCCTCCAATAGCTTACTGTGAGCATCCACTTCTGTGTTTGCCAGGCACTGGCATAACCTCACAAGAGACAGATATATCAGGGTCCTTTCAGCAAAATCTTGCTGACGTATGCAATAGTGTCTGTGTTTGGTGGATGATTATGGGATGGATCCCTGGGTAGGGCAGTCTCTGGATGGTCCATCCTTTTGTCTCAGCTCCAAACTTTGTCTCTGTAACTCCTTCCATGGGTGTTTTGTTCCCAATTCTAAGAGGGGGTACAGTGTCCACACTTTGGTCTTTCTTCATCTTGAGTTTCATGTGTTTTTCAAATTGTATCTTGGGTATTCTAAGTTTCTGGGCTAATATCCACTTATCAGTGAGTGCATATCATGTGAGTTCTTTTGTGATTGGGTTACCTCACTCAGGCTGATACCCTCCAGATCCATCCATTTGCCTAGGAATTTCATAAATTCATTGTTTTTAATAGCTGAGTAGTACTCCACTGTTTAAGTTGAGAGACATATGGGTTCTTTCCAGCTTCTGGCTATTATAAATAGGACTGCTATGAACATAGTGGAGCATGTGTCCTTCTTACCAGTTGGAACATCTTCTGGATATATGCCCAGGAGAGGTGTTGGTAGTTCATTATTTTGATTCTTGACACATGAAGTAAACTTAGGAACTTTGCATCAGTGATCAATCTCATACTTCTCCTTGTGATACCTATGTGGAAACTCAATAATGTCATTTAGGTATTTACTCTGAACTCAACTTCTTCTTTTCTCTCTGACAGCCTGTTTTAGAAAGTCAGCAACTTGCCTGCTATATCTGTCTATCTACTTTTCTCCTGTGTACCATGAGCAAGGGCTTCTGTATGCTTTATTCCCTGATACACACAGGAAGCTAAAATAGTACCAGGTTCATAATTCATACTCTAGAAATATTTGAAATTAAATATGGAATGAATTTCAGTAAGTACTTTGTAAGCTGCCATACTTCTACAGGGGACTCAAGATTTTTTTCTCTGTGGATACATGTGTGGTTATGTTGCTAATGAATCTAAGATTCTTCACTATGGATTTTTCCCCTTGAGGAGATATAACACACAAGTCTACTTATCCCAGAAAAAGAACTAGGGATAGATCAAAGTAACAAGTGTACCAAAGTCAAACTTGGTGTGCCAATGAGCTTTTATTAGGGTTACTAGCAGGAGTGTGGGTGAGGGGTTACTTACAGGCACAAGATTGACTCAAAAGCAACTTCATTACTAAAAAATCCATCCCAACATGAGTGATGATTCAGGAAAGCTGCGTGTCTGGTGCTCTCTGTTTAACGTGTGCATGGACAGACAGGTTAGAAGAGAAACTCCTTAGCTGCTCTGGCTTATAGTTTTCTCCCCCTAGCTTCTGTTTATAGCTTCTATCAAGGTAGAGGGGGACCTTTTGAAAATTTTGTAAGTTTCTACTTTCCCAGAAATACTATGTTTTGTTTGTCTCTGGAGTCTCATGAGTCTCTTCCACCCTCCTAGATGGCATTCAAAGGAATCTGTTGTTCAAGAGCCCATAACCTAGTCTTTAGCTTTGTAGAAGAGCAAGTGTGCTGATTAGTTTTAAATGTCAGCTTTCTGCAATCTAAAGGCCTCTAAGGGAAAAGCCTCCACTGAAGAATTGTCTGGAGCAAGTTGGCTTATGCGTCTGTCAGGGAACTGTTCTGATGGTTCAGTGATGAAGGAAGACCCAGCGTATCATGGGCAGCACCATATTCTAGGAAGGGCATCCTGAATTATGTAGGGGAAAGCAAGCAAGGATGTGTTTATTCTCTCTGATCTTGACTGTGGATATGATGTGGACAGCTCCTTCCAGTTCCTTCTCTGACTCTTCCTCAATCATGGGCTGCAACCTGGATTTGTAAGCCAGATAACCTTTTCCTCCTCTCTTAAATTGATTTTGGTCAGATTATTTGTTATGTAACACAGCAGGAATGGAATGTGGACACAAAGTCTCTAATGATGTGTTTTTATGGGAATTTTAAAAGATATTTGTTTATTTTATATGTATGCATATAGATGCACATACATACAGAGTGCCCTTGGAAACCAAGAGAGGGTATCACAAACCTTGGAACTAGGTTTTCAGGCTGGTTGTAAGCTGCCTGGTGAAGGTGCTGGAGACTGAACCTCAGTCCTCTGAAGGAGCAGCAAGTGCTTTTAACCACTAAGCCATCTCCTCAGCCCTTCATCTGGAAATTTTGTCAACACCCTTCCTAAAGGTTTCTTGTTATTCAGTGAATTTGATTCATCATTTGTTGAATCAATTTTATTCTTCTATCTTTCCCGTTCCTCTTAGTTGGTATCTTCTAGTACAGTGGTTTCCAGCCATGGTTGCATAACAGGGTCCTTGGAGAGCTTTAAAGAATCTCACAGGGTTGCTAATTTAATAGCTCTCAGTAGAAGAGTGAAGTGGGATTTGTGCCTCCTCTGAGTTTTAAAACTTCTAAAATGGTTGCGACAACACAAGTTAGGGTTGCATGTTACTCTCTGTCTTAAATGAATTCCTGGGTTTCAGATGTGTTCACTCATCCGTGTTCACATTCCCTGCTTCCATGTTCACTTTTTTATTTAATAATTTCAGATGCTTAAGATGTGATCTTATAATTTGTTTGGACCTCTTCCATATGAGGCTGCATTCTCAAATACTGAAGCCTCTCAATAGGATACAATAATGAAGCATAGAATGTGTTTCTGGAAGAAGCTTTCAATTACAAGTAAACGGGACATGCATGTGCATAAAACCTGCCGAATTTAACACATTTATTGAGTATCTTTGTGCACACAGTTCCCCATCTGTGTGAAGTGCTATGACCATGCTGAGGTAGGCAGGAAAGGGGATTTGTCAACTAGCCCTGGCCTTGAAGCATTAAGGATTTTTAAGAGAACATTACAATATCACTCACTATAAAGAGTCAAAATATATTTACCTGATTCTGTGAAATACAAGAAAGAGAGAAGCACTGAAGACTAGGAGGTTGAAGTAGCCAGGCTGTGAGGATATTGCCTTCTGAGGGAAGAATAAGTACAATTACATAATTAAGAGGAACAGCACTGTATCCAAGCATTAAGGGAGCTGCCAAGACTATGGAAATAAACAGATCTCCCTCACTGCAACCAAAACAATGGTTTGTGTGTTCCAGGCTTTTTCCAAAGCTACATTTGATTAATCTCTCATTTTCCATAAAGCAGGTCACTGTAATTTCCATCCCAATTGTACTAATAACAGGATCATTGTTTGCCTAGAAACACTCACGGGGTGTTTGTCAGAGAAATTCCTTCTGAAAATGGTCTGTAGAAAATGACTAGTCTCTTGACACAAACCAGTTACTGAACACAGATCTTCACTCTCCCCAGGAATCTGATCTCACCTTCCGACTGGCCAGTGGGTTGGTTATATGGCAGCCTATGTGGGAGCACAGACAGCCTGAAGTCTCCGGCTTTACTGCGCTGGTAAAACCCATAAGGAACATCATTACAGGTTCGTGTCTCCAGTACAGAGGGGTCAGCCTTGGTCCGCTCCCTCATGGTAGGGATTGTGGTAGAATGGCTTGCCTTTAAGAGGATAATGAGAAGCAGTTCTCTCTGGAAAGTTGCCTGGGTGGCCCAGATAACATGAGACACATATGTTTGAGTCATGTGACGTTGGGTAAGTCATTTACCTATCTTGTGCGTTTGTTTCCTCATCTGAAAACTAGGAATTAAAATATTAATAGTGTTTATAGAAATGTTGTGAAGAATAAATTACATATGTGTGTATATGTATGTATGTATGTATGTATCAGCTAGAAAAATACCTGTTATACAGTAAGAGATCACTATTATTGCCATTAATATTGAATCATGGGTATAATCGAAGAAGTAGATTTTCTTTAGAGATCTCTTCATAATGTTTTATTACCATCAAAGCATTTTACTTGAGGAATTGGACTTCTGTAGTGAGCTAGTCCTCTGGTTGAGTGGATTGTAGAAAGAGTCCAGCATGATAAATTTATAAGTATACAATAGGTTCACCATTCACTCTAAGTTCATCTTTTGATATATATGTAGCTTAATTCCAAAATATATAATTCTATTAATATAAAATAGAGATGCTGTGCCACTTTACCTGGCTTCCTAATAAATGTAAGTGTGAAAGGACATAAGATACTTGTTTGGGAGTAAATGCTTAATAAATTCTATTCTAGTCTGTCCATCCTACTTTTTATGTCAATAATAAAAGTCAAAAATAAATAAATTACATGGAAAATCTAAGAAAACATAGAAGCTATAATTTTATATACATATATGCATATATATGTGCATATTATATATATGCATCTGTGGAGATTTTTTTTTTTTAGTTTGTAAGTTTTGAACACAGACAGTGAAGGGTTAAGTGTATAAAAGGACTCTGTAAGTGGAGAAAAGACTATAAACACATTCTTCTGTTCTTTTTCCACTAGAACATAACTTTCCAAGTACCTGATATGTTAAGGAATTATTGTAACTGTCAAATTCCTTATTAGTCATGCATTTGCAAAGATTCTTACTGTAACAAATAGAGTTGTTCAAAGAAAACTTTTACAAAATAAAAAGTACATGAATGTTATTATATATATAGATATGTATATGCATACATCACTAACTTTTGAAAGATAGATTAAAGAATGTTATTGCAGTTTTAAATATCAAGTTACTAAATGAGTAAAGGTGCTAGAGCTGTGAATTCTACATTTAGATGAAACCTAGCTTTAGATTCTATGTTTGGGATGAGATAAATTAATATGGATTCAAACTGGAGACAGAACGGAGGATGAATGTAAGATTACATTTTAAAAAACTAAAAGTAATAGAAGTAAAGCTGAGAATAAAATATGAACAGGTATAACCAAGTGTTGGTAAAGTCTCATACCTTTGAGAGAAGTTAAAGAAATCTTATTTTTAATTTTTTTGAAAATTAAAAATTTTAATTTTGCTGTAGTTTTCCTATACAAATGAAACAGCCCTTCACAGCTAAAGGTCTGACTCCTGAACCTTGACCCTAGACTCACTTACATGTTTAGCAAGTTTTCTACCACCAATTTACAATCCTAGCCCTGTCTCTCCCATTTTGATTAATACATAGACAGTCATTTAACACATTTTCAAGATTTCTAAGAAACTGTAAACCTCCCTGGATTCATTATTCACTTTCCTTTGGCTTCTGGAAGACACTTGTTGTTGATTTGATTTTCCTGTACCTGATGCCTGGGACTTGAAATGGTACCCAGTATCTGAAGAGAATTCAGACAGGACCTAGACCACATGACTAGATTTCAGTACCAAGTCATAACAAACACTGCTATCACAGTTACCCAATGTTTCTAAGCCAAAACCAAGATGTAGTACTTGAGTCTTACCATACATGTCTCACCATGTCTTACCTCCTGCTGGAAACACAGATGCTGATGCCATAAAATCTGGTTTGGAACCTTCCTATACATGTCAAGTTAAACTTCCTCTTGCCTGAGTTTTTCATCCATTAATCAGCATAATGAATCATCAATAGAGTAGAGTAACCAAAAAGATTAAAATACTTAACATATTTCAACTAGTTAGGACAGGCCTTGGTATACAGTAAGGGTTGGGTAGCCCATGCCTGTCTTATTTTTACTATTACCAACTCCTAAACTTCAACCTCGTTAGTCAGAATAAAGAAATGAATATATAAATTGCAAAATGAGAGATGCTTGCTGGTTATTTGATTTCAGTTGCATCACACAAGATTTGATGTTTGATGTTTTCTTTCAAGGGGGCAATATCGTCTGAAACTTGAAAATGATGACAGCATGTGAATAAAATGAACTTACAATCTTATAAAATCTGTGATGATTTTTTTTCTATCATCTTTGTAGCCAAAAGAAGCTCTCCAATCAACAGTCAGAGTCAGACCTGTGAATCACCCAATCAAGACACAAGGCAGCAAGGGGAGGTTAGTTTGTCATGCTTATGAGAAGAGGGGACTCTTTGAATAGTACATTGTAAGGGCTCAGACGTCCCATTAGACTCATAGCTAACATCTCTCTCCTCCATCCTGAACATGCAGCTTTGCTCAGTCTGATGTCTTCTGTCAGTCAAGTCCAAAAATTTAATTTTAAGCATCTTCCAATAGTCTATGTGTTGAAACAAAACAGAGTATGAGTATTTTATCTCAACAAACAGTTTATAGAAAATAGGGCTTTATCTGGATGGCTAGAATGTAACAAAAAGTATTAGCTGAAAAAAAAAAACAGTATCAGCTGTCATTCGTCTAGCATCAAATAAAATGTCGTTTGATCTCCCTTCAATGTCCATTTAATCTGTGCAAAGTAAAAACTTGATGCCTTCTGTTAAAGTTGGGTTCTCTTTCTGACATTTTACTCTCAGGAATAGCATGATCTTCCACTCCACCCTCCAAGCTAGGGTCTTTGATGTAGCTCTTAGGCACATGTGGAAATGAATCCTTTGAAGTGTGGCTATAGTGAATTGAGAGTGTTAAACATGTACACCATTTTGAACATATTGCATGAAAAAGGAAACATCAATGATTTTTATATCATTCATATGTTGAAATGAGTTTAGAATTATAATACATTACTAAAATTAATTTCAAAAATTTCTCGATGTGTGCGTGTATGAGAAAACAACCTCAATTGTTATTCCTCTGGTGCTATTTTCTGGTTTTTCTCCTCTTCTCCCTCCTCTTCCTCCTCCTCCATTTTTTGCTGTAGAAGATATTTAAATCCCACCCCAAAGCTTCTACCCTGCCTTGATCATTGAGTTACCAGGTGAAAGACATACTCAGCCTTTATATTTACAATGAATCTTGAACAATACAAGATCTGGGCAGCTGCCTACCCTTCATGCTATTAGAATCTACTTTCCTATTACTAACCTGAGTTATTACTTACTATGTTCTATCTGGCCCACTCTTAACTCCTATTGGGCAGCCCTCAGAGCTATGCTCTCTTGATCCTTACCTTGGTGTCTTCTCCTTCCTCCTCTCCTGCACCTTCCTCTTCATGGTCCACCTTCCCCCAGCCCCCCACCCAAAAAGCCCACAAAACCTAAACCCCACCTATGTCTCGTCTGCCCATCTATTTTCTGTTGGCATCTTTATTCACCAATCAGAATTAACTTGAGGGCAGGGTTACAGCAGCTACATGCAGACTTCTGGTCTTGGGGGCTGCACTTAGCATTACACTACACAGTAAAAGACAAAATGTTACGCTTATACATAAACCACACAAAAAACAAACAAACAAAAAAGAATTTCAGGGCAATCTCCCATATGAATATTGATGCAAAAATACTCAATAAAATTCTTGCCAACTGAATTCAAGAACACATCAAAATAATCATTCACTACAACCAAGAAGGCTTCATCTCAGGGATGCAGGGATAGTTCAATATATGGAAATTCATCAACGTTATCCACTACATAAACAAACTCAAAGAAAAAAAACCCACATGGGCATCTCATTAGATGCTGAAAAAGCATTTGACAAAATTCAGCATCTCTTCATGTTAAAAGTATTGGAAAGATCAGGAATTCAAGGCCCATTCCTAAACACAGTAAATGCAATATACAGCAAACCAGTAGCCGAACATCAAACTAAATGGAGAGAAACTTGAAGTAATCCCACTAAAATCAGGGATGAGACAAGGCTGCCCACTTTCTCCCTACCTATTCAATATAGTACTTGAAGTTCTAGCTAGAACAATTAGACAACAAAAGAAAGTCAAAGGGATACAAATTGGAAAGGAAGAAGTCAAAATATCACTATTTGCAGATAATATGATACTATACATAAGTGACTCCAAAAATTCCACCAGAAAACTCCTAATACTGAAAAACAACTTCAGCAAAAGTGGCTGGATATAAAATTAACTCGAACAAATCAGTAGCCTTCCTCTACTCAAAGGATAAACAGGCTGAGAAAGAAATTAGGGAAATGACACCCTTCACAATAGTCACAAATAATATTGCACACATTGGTGAGACTCTAACCAAGCAAGTGAAAGATCTGTATGACAAGAACTTCAAGTCTCTGAAGAAAGAAATCGAAGCTCTCAAAAGATGGAAAGATCTCCCATGATCATGGGTTGGCAGAATTAATATAGTAAAAATGGCCTTCTTGCCAAAAGCAATCTACAGATTCAATGCAATTCCCATCAAAATCACAACAGAATTCTTCATAGAGTTAGAAAGAACAATTTGCAAATTCATTTGGAATAACAAAAACCCAGGATATCGAAAACTATTCTCAACAATAAAAGAAGTTCTGGGGCAATCACCATACCTGACCTCAAGCTGTATTACAGAGCAATATTGATAAAAACTGCATAGTATTGGTAGAGAGACAGGCAGGAAGATCAATGAAATAGAATTGAAGATCCAGAAATGAACCCACACACATATGGTCACTTGATATTTGACAAAGGAGCTAAAACCATCCAGTGGTGGTGGTGGGGGGGGGAAGATAGCATTTTTAACAAATTGTGCTGGTTCACCTGGCTGACAGCATGTAGAAAAATGCAAATCAACCCATTCTAATATCCAATATACACAAAGAACTCAAGAAGTTAGACTCCAGAGAATCAAATAACTGTATTACAAATAGGGTACAGAGCTAAACAAAGAATTCTCAAATGAGGAATATTGAAAGGCCAAGAAGCCCCTAAAGTCAACATTCTTAGTCGTCAGGAAAATGCAAATCAAAACAGTCCTGAGATTCCACCTCACACCAGTCAGAATGGCTAAAAAACTCAGGTGACAGCAGATGTTGGCAAGGGAGAAAGAGGAACACTCCACCATTGCTGCTGGGATTGCAAACTGGTACAACCACTGTGGAAATCAGTTTGGCGGTTCCTCAGAAAATTGGACATAGTACTCACTACCTGAAGACCCAGCTATACCACTCCTGGACATATACCCATAAGATGCTCCAACATGTAATAAAGACACATGCTCTACTATGTTCATAGCAGCATTATTTATAACAGCCAGGAGCTAGAAAGAATCCAGATGTCCTTCAACAGAGGAATGGATACAGAAAATGTGGTACATTTATACAATGGAGTATTACTCATTTATTAAAAATGATGAATTCATTAAATTCTTAGGCAAATGGATGGAAGTAGAAAACATCCTGTGTGAGGTAACCCAATAGCAAAAGAGCACACATAGTATGCACTCACTGATAAATGGATATTAGCCCAAAAGACCCAAATACTCAAGATACAACTCACAGACCACATGAAGCTCAAGAAGAAGGAAGACCAAAGGGTGGGTGCTTCAGTCCTTAGAAGGAGAACAAAATACTCATGGCAGCAAATATGGAAATAAAGTGTAGAGCAGAGACCAAAGGAAAGGACATCCAGAGACTGTCCCACCTGGGGATTCATCCCATATATAGTTACCAAACCCAGACGGTATTGTGGATTCCAAGAAGTGCATGCTGAAAGGAGCCTGATGCGGCTGTCTCCTGAGAGGCCCTACCAGAGCCTTACAAATATAGAGGATTCTTGAAGCCGGCCATTGGACTGAGCGTGGGGTCCCCAGTAGAGGAGTTAGAGAAAGGACTAGAGGAGTTGAAGAGGTTTGTAACCCCATAGGAAGAACAACAATATCAACCAACCAGAACCCCCAGAGCTCCCAGGGACTAAGCCATCAATAAAGGAATACACATGGCTCCAGCTGCATATGTAGCAGAGGATGGCCTTGTCATACATCAATGGGAGGAGAAGTCCTTGGTCCTAAGAAGGCTCGATAGGTGCCCAGTGTAAGGGAATAGAGGGTGGGGAGGTGGGAGTAGGTGGGTGGGTAGAGAAACACTCTCATAGAAAAAAATATCCAATAAAAAAGAAAAAACAAAGACAAAACATCAACATTTTGCTTCTTTTCTGAGACGGGATCTCACATTGACCTGAAGCTCATCAGGCTGGCCTGCAAGCTCCAGATCCTCTCTCTGTTTCCCCTGGCAATCTGAAGTGACTGTCCAGGGGTTCCTTCTGGGGATTGAACTCAGGTCATCATGCTGACAAGGCAAAGACTTTACTGACTGATGAATCTCCCCAGCCCTCCTTTACTATTCTTAGAATTAGTGATTGGGCTGATCATAGTTTGCATTATAGTCCGATTCAATATGCTTTTCTAATATACACATTTCTGTCTTTACACTGTCAGTTCTTGATTTGAAGATTTCCGTTCATCAGATTTTTGTTTTTTTTGTTTTAGTGATGCTGGGCTGGAGCTAAGGTGATTGTTCCCACATGCTAGGCAAGTGTCCTAAATGACTAAGACACACCCTCAGACTTCTAACTTGTTTTCCATTTTCCCAGTCACCACAAACACATGAAGAATACTAATGCTAAATGACTCTTTGTTAAGCTTCTGAAGGCTTGTTTCAGGAGATTTCTAGCCATATTTGTCTTTCTATGAAGTGCAAATTGATTTTGTCTTATTTTGTGTGTGAAGATAAAACACATAAGAGCTAAGTTGCTTTGGCAAATGCTTGAGGGTCTTTGTACATAAGAAGTTAATCTATAAAACAGCCTCCCATTACCTGAGCAAAATTGCATGTGTCAGCCAAATGGAATTAAAATAAGTTACTCAATAAAATGAATCATTGAGTGTATGCTTACACACCAGATAAAGGTCCCTGCAGACAACTGAAAATTGTGTTATGCCCAGTTTTTTGATGAATGATGGGAAAACTTCCATTCTCAGATTGCTTCCTGCTAAGCTGGCAATAGGCTGAGCCCCACACCCCTGTGTTGTCCCAGTTGGTGCTGGTATGGCTTTCCTGAACTGCGGGGTTCACAAGTGTACATGCTAGCCATAGAGATGAAGAGGAAAACAATGAAGGGCAAGATGAAACAAAAACAAAATACTGAAACCTAATGCTAGGAATGAGACTGGTGCTTTCCATAAATCTATTTCCATTGCCTTTTAGACAAAGGCAAATCTCTAAGTCTTCCTTATGCTTCAGAGAGAACCTTCAATATATATCACTCTGTGCATGAAGGAGGTAAGCAGGGAAAGGGACTAATCTACTGTCTCACCTCCAAAAGGGACTTCAGGTGGTCAGTGAAGCCCTGCAGTCGGATTCCATCTCATCTAAGGCCACCATCTCAGGCTGCCATCAGGGAAACTCCTTCGATGGAAGCCTGTCCTCCCAAACGTCCCAGGAAAGAGGCCCATCAAATTCAAGGTACTTCACTGGAAAGATAGATAGAAAATGAAATGTATCCCAGTTACCAAAAAGTAGGTTGGGTTCTAGTTTCTTTTACAGTCTTTATTCTTTAAAATGTGGGTGTATGTTCTTCCTATGTATATAGTTCTAGCCAAGATATAAATTGTTATTTCCAAATACATGTTATGAATGCCCCTCATTTCCTCATTTTAGCAAATTAGGTTAGAGGTAGCAAGACATGTCAGATTTAATGCAATGCCCGACTTAAATATCCAAGTGCAGAAATCCCAATGATATTATAAGAAGATTATACTGCAGCCATGATTAAGGCTCTGCTGTAGTGGATAAGGGTACTTTTCATCAGTAAATCCCTGTGTTGAAATGGGTGTTGCTAAAACGCTTTGAAATTATCAAGTCTACTCCTTAAACCTTCCAACTCTACTCTGCTATTTTGTGAACGTATCAAATTTGCCTTCAAATACTTTCTACAAGAACCAAACTAGTCTACCTCTTCTAAGTCCCTAGTGGAGTTATGGGCAACCCAGATTCACAAGGAATGCCCTTCACCTAATGAGCCATAACTCATAAGACAACCTGTGTGTTTCTATTTTCCAGTGAAAGGATTGTTTGGGTGATAGTACTTTAAGTTAACGTTTTAAATATCCTTTTATTGAGTTAAAATTTCTATGCTGTAAAGTCAAACCTGTTAAAGTTAATATTTTAATCATTTCTTGATACATTTGCCAAGTTGTGCAACTGTCACCAAAATCCATTTTAGAACATTTCCATCATTCACACATGTGGTTAACTCCACTCCCACACAGACTTCAGAAAGTCTCTGATATGGTTTCTGCTTTGGTTTGCCTTTCTCAGTGCTGTGTATAAATGGGATGGCTCAGTTTGTATCTCACATCTGCCTTCTTTGATTTAGTGTAATGTTTTCAAGGATTTTTTATTTACGACATTGCACTCATCAATGGCTTATTGCCCTTTGTTGCTGAATATCCTTAGCTTGTATAAATGCATCAACATTTTTTACTCATCATTAGATAGATAGTTTGTTGCCATGTTTTGTATATTATGAATAACATTGCTGTGACACTCTTTTTCACTTAAATCTTTTATGGATATAGGCTTCCATTCATTCATGGTGGACAGCCATGAGAAGAATTGCTGAATTGTGGAGCAAATTTATGCCCAAATTTGAAACGAACTAACTTTATTTTCTGAAACGGTGGAACTATTTTACACTCCCCCAGCAATATATCTATCTATCTATATCTATATCTATATCTATATCTATATCTATATCTATATCTATATCTATATCTATATCTATATCTATATATGTCTGTATCTTCAGGAACTTTTTTTTTTACTGTTTTCTGTTTTTATTATAGTCATCCTAGTGGATTCCTACTGTGGCTTTCATTTCCTTTCCCCTAATGACTTTCATATGCTTATGAGCTATTCAGAAATACTCTTTTATTAAAGGGCTATTCAAACTCTCCCCACATTTTAATGGAAGTATATAAATGTTCACTTTTAAGAATTTTTAAACATATTCTGCATACAAATATCTTATCAAAAATGATTCACAGGTATCTCCTTCTAGTATTTCACTCGCCTTTTCATTTGATAGTTTTTAAATGATTTATCTAGACATGTTCCTAAACCAGATTATATAGATATATTTACTTTTGAATTCTTTCTCAGACTTATTGAAAACAAAAGGCCATGTAGAAAAGCATTGGAGTCTTTATGTTCATAGGCTTAATACATATGCATTCATTCATTGGTTTCAATTTCAGTAGGTGGCCCAACCACGTACCCAGATATCTTAAAATTTCTAAAGGTGCATCTCAGTTAAGGTCTAGATTTATAATCTAGCTCTTTAGAACAACAAGCCAAAATACCTGAGGTACACCCCAATTCAAATCATGTACATTCGACCTTCCATTCTAACATCCTTTCTCATTGTTATTTAATTCAAATCCTTACTATTTCCCTATTTAGATTTCTGCAGCTGTGTCTAGTGGTGTATGCATGGTCTTTTCATTCACTGCATGTTGGAATTATGCCTCTTCCAACTGCTCATGAACTAAAGAGATAAATGACATGAAACCACGTGTGGTAAACTATGCGCAAGGCATGCCTGCTGTGTACATGGCTACTGAAAAGGATGAGGTGGGACGCACAGGCTCCTAGTAGTTCTGATGCTGAGCTGCACGTGTGGGAGGCTCTCTGAAAGAATGTAGCCCACTCCTGGCTGTAGCAACTGGCTTCTCCTTATGAGCTAGTTAGATCCTCAAGATCAATTTTCTCCTTGCAAGAAAGGTAGCACATGTTCACAGCTTATTTCCTGCAACTAACATTTAGGGAATGGGGTTTGAGAGCCTACTTTCAATTTTTAATGTCTCCAGAAGTGCTTTTGACGATATAATGCCTTTTAAGTTTTTGTAGGTTCAGTATGGATCTTATTAGGATTCAGTGAAATAGACATAATCCACATTTGAATATCCCATCCCTGTCTTAGGCTTCTGTGAAAGGATAATCATGTAATTTTCTTATAATGTCATATAAGAAACTATGAGATTATATAATAGATAATATAAAATTAAATAGTGGGTACCATATATATCATATTATATAATAGATAACAGTATGAGGATATTAGACTATTATATGTGTATATGTATATGTGCATATGCAAATATATGTATAAATAAATGTATAACATTATATAAATGTATATAATATACTTGTATATTATAAATATATATATACACATATATTTGAAGCACATTGTCAAGATTCAATAGTATGGCCTTTGTCAGATTCAATAGTATTCTGAAATATGACTTAGATCATTTTGAAGTCTTAATGAGTGACTCTATATCTTCACCCTTGGTTTGATGTAGACTCTGTTTATTCAGTAGTTCCCTGGATTTTATTTGTGCCTCCAGCTATTGCTTAATTTCAGTTCTCTGTAAAAGCTGGGAAATTCTTATATTATCATGTCTCATATTATAAATCTTTAATATTTTTTTTAAATTTCTATCTCATCTTTTGATTTACTATAACCAACAAAAAGAAATCAGAAGGTGTATTTTAGACCTTATTAGGACATCTCTTTCATTAGGTCACCTAGTTTGTTGTGCACATTTGTGTTACTTCCATACCAATGCAAACTTAGTTCTGCTACTACATGGCAGAAGTCTTCATCCCCCAGTTCTGGCAGCATCTTTTTACTCTCTGTGAAGCCCATCAACAGTTTCCTCAAAGTTCAGAAGTTCTTTGTACAAACTGCATAGAAAATTTATATTTAAAAAAAATCACATTCCTCATTTCTTTTTAAGGGCCATTCCTATTTCAAGGTTCTACAACTATTCTCCAAGTTTAAGTTTTTATCTTGTACTGAAATCTGTTTTGGTTAGCCTCAGTTCCTCACCTTTGAGGTATCTCTTTAAGGCCACACATGACATGAAGACTGGCTTCTCTCCAAATTATACGAGAGAGAGAGAGAGAGAGAGAGAGAGAGAGAGAGAGAGAGAGAGAGCGCACTAATATATATGTTCAGTGTTCTTATTCAGCACACTGAAAGTCACAGAGTGTCCCTTCTATTGTGTATTACAAAATCCAACCATGGTAGAGTATGGGATTATCCTACACTATGGTGTAAATACCAGGAGGCAGAGAACATTGGGAACTATCATATAGGCCAGCTACAACAAACAGTATTGATAATAATATCACTATCATTTTGTACACTACAATTTTATTATTAATTTTTCGTCAGTTGTTGAATATACCTCTTCCACAAGTTTCATTTTTTATTCCAACGTGCTTAATTTGATTTAATCTAAGAAGTAGTCTATTTGTTTGATGTATAAGCTGATGCCAGATACATTTAAAAAGTCATCATAACCAGTATGCAAGTAAAATCTTGAGGCTGTAAAATATCCATATTTTATTTCTTGCATAGTTTTCTTGACCATTAGAGATTATAATGGTATAAGCAGAAAATAAAGTTCACTGGGCAGTGGTGGCAGATGCCTGTAATCCCAGTACTTGGGAGACAGAGGCAGGCGGATTTCTGAGTTCGAGGCCAGCCTGGTCTACAAAGCGAGTTCCAGGACAGCCAGGGCTACACAGAAAAGCCCTGTCTCAAAAAACCAAAAAAAACAAACAAACAAACAAAAAAAAAAACCAAAAAAAAACAAAAACCAAAAAAAAACAAAAAACAAAAAACAAAAACAAAGCTAGCTAAAATGTCCCATATTATTATTTGTGAAAGGATATTTTCTGACATTATTATACTCAAGCCATCTCTCTATCATCTACCAGCCCACTATATGGAATCTGTCAATCTATATGTATTTCTTAATATAAACACACACATATTCCCATAGCACAAAACAACCACATTATGTGAATTAGACTTGAATCAGTAGCACTTTGAAAAAAATGAGTTGTCTTCTCTCTGCCTAGAGACAGTGGCTGGTTACCATGGAAATTATGCACAAGTTAAACCGCTTAGCAAATGCTTGTGTCAATGTATCTCCATTGGAGGAGTTCTTGTGTTTATTGGACTTGAAGAAAGAGCCTTAATAACAAAGCTGTGCAAATATCCTAGCAACGGAAGCTGTCTACCTACATCAAGCCAATCCAGTTCACTGTGGCTTTTGCTCTGACCTTGACTGAACTCAGCATTACTCTGCTGCATACTGCAATCAGTGAACAAGTAGCTAGTTTTTAAAATTAATGTAAGATTACATCTTTAATTACCATATGCATAGACATAATTCATGCTTCATTAAATGCTGCAGAGGGTCAAGACTGATTCCCACACTTCTCTGCTAGCACAAACTGTTACTCCCAAAATAGTCACTTGCCTTCAGTTGCTCTACTATCATCTTTTAGTGCTCGTTAATGATAACCTGGTATCCCAAAACTGTACTTGGTCTGGGAATAGATTAAAGCAGTCTTTCCTTTGTGAAAGGCTTTTCTCACCGTAATTCCTTATTGTGTACACATAACTATAGAAATACTTAAATATATTTATTAAATTATATTTATAACTCTACATTAATATTCAAAATATTGAGAAATAAAAAGTACTCCTCCATGTGCCCACTAGGTAAATAAATGCCATTAATTTCTCTTAAGTGAGCCTTTCTTCATTTATTCATGTATTTCATTTATAAGTAAAATTATATTCATATCCGGTCATGAAATTTTCATTTTTTTCCTATTCTTTCAAGATTTAATTTACTGAAAATGGCTTTTAACTTCCACTGGCCAGTTAATTGCAGTTATAATGCTGTTCTAGATAAAATACTTTAACATTTTTACTTTGTAATGACTATTCCAACCAGTAGAACTCACACTTCAAGTTACATAATATAATAACTGAAAGAAAACTAAAGGTATGTGAGGTTCTAATTATTTGCCACAGAATTCACTGTTTGTTTGTTTGTTGTTTGTTGTTGTTGTTATTGTTCTCAGGGGGTCATTGAAGGGTGGTCATTTTGAGGTACCAGTGAATTATTCCCAAAGGGCTGGAACACAAATTATACTTCTGGGGAAGAAGACCAGTTCAGACAAGAAAGTGGGGTGAAATCTGGAGGGCTATGAACACTAAGAGCAGGTAACAGCTGAGATTGGAGGCAGGGGACAGCAAAGTAGCAGAGATCCCTAAGGTCTTGGCATGAAAGTAAAAGTCACAGACCTGAGGAGGAGGAGGAGGAGGAGGAGGCACAAAAGTGGCAACCATAAAGACTGGTAGTAGAGATTCCCCAGGGTACCAGAGAGACAAAGAGTTACAGATAGATCCTGAAGGTAGCCGATGCAGTGAGAGGAAGTTACACATTGACTATGCAGCAGAAAAACACTAGTCACAGAGAGGGACAAAGGGCAAGCTTTATTAGAACATGTAAACATCTCCTATTAAGAGGATGAGGGGGGTCATAGATGTGGGAGTTCACCCAGGGTCACTAGGTTTAATTTTCTTATAGCTTCCTAGAGACCTATCATCTCCAGACTTCTCCTTGGTTGGTTCTAAATGATTTTCTCCCTTGGATAGTCTCTTTTCTCCCTGTTGGATATTTTTGGACCAGGAGCAATCTCTTGGGATAGAGGTGGGGGCAAACTTGGGAACAAGAAACAGCCAGTGGCAAAGAAGCCATACCTGTTTCCCAGATCAACCCAAGTTCCCCTTACCCTCCTTCAGTTTCAAATAGAGTCTACTGTATATCAAACAGCTGAAATGTGAATCTGTGATTACGCCAGATAGGGACATATTTTTAGTCTTTGGTCACAAACTTATTTATATCCATGGAGTCTTGCTGTTCTGCAGCCCATCATACAATCAATGAACTGGCAAGTTCTGATATAAGAAGAAAAAAAGAAGGGAGGATGAAAAAAAAGAAGAGGAAGAAGAGAAGAAAAGAAGAGGACAAAGAGGAGGACAAGGAGGACAAGGAGGAAGAGGGGGAAGAGGAAGGAGAAGAAGTAGTAGTCACAAGTCACTAGTTTCAGTAAACTAAATTCAGTGTGTAAAGAAAAACACGAATCAGGTGTCCTGGGACATGATATAGAATCCATGTCATGATGTTTACATTTTGTAGTTGTTTTGACTGTTGGCCTAGAAGGGGAGAAATCATCCTTTACATGTTTATCTAGGACAACTGTTCTACAAATCCAAATTTATTAAAGGATTTAAGGAATACTGGAGGATACTGTTTAGGACAAAACTTCTTGGGATTGACCCTCAGAAGTTTTAGTTTAGGAAATTTTAGGGGAAGCCCTGGTGTCTGTTTTCTTAGCATCCTCTTTCATGTGCTCCTTGGGGACTTCAGTGCTCTATTGGAACTTCATAGGGACAATGTCCCAGGGATTTGGAAAATTTAGGAGATTACCTAATCTAAAAACTATAAAATTTGAGAGCTCTAAGGTATGATGTCGAAGGAGACAGTTTATGATAACTATAGCTACTCAAAGGTGGGAGTAATTTTTCTGACCTGCTGATATCTGCCTTCCTCACGGAAGATTAGTCAAGAAAATAATGGCTTTCACTGACTCGTATAAATTAGATGTCTGTCATGAAGCCTTGGGGACCTAAAATTACACAGCTGGTAGCCAGTCAGCCTCCTATTTTTCTTCTCTTTGTAGATCTAATATGGGAAAGAATTCATGTTAACTTAGGTGTAAATGATAGGTTTAGAGGAATAAGTTCGATCATGATTCCTTAAAGAAGAGAAATGGGATTTAAGGAAGGGAAGGTAATGAAATAAGTCTCTTAGAAAATGTATAGAAATGAAAGTCAAGGTTATTGCTTTCCCTCAAGCTAGTGCTCAGGATATAACCAGCCAAGGTTCAGAATGCAATAAAGAATCCAGTGATAATTTGAAAAGAGCATAAAAGAGGTTCTTTATCATAAATAAATAAATAAATAAATAAATTTTAGTTGAAATTCAGTACACTAACAGCTTGTACACCAAGGCATGCAAATAGAAAATAAGGCTAGAATAGATAGCATGGAATAGCTCCCCTGTTATCCCAACACCCAAGAGACTGAAGCAAGATCATGAGTTCAAGTCCAGGCTCAGCTACTAAGTGAGTTGGGAGGCATCCTGAACTACATGAGAAGTTATCTCAAAAACAAAACAACTATAACAATAAGAAGAGGGAGGAGGAAAATGAAACATACAGAAAAGGAATTCTAATTAGACATTAGACAGACTTTGCTCAGCACTGTATAGATTTTCAATTTCATTCTAAGAATGAATGTTCTGAAGTATGGAGAATAAAACAAACCAGGAGATTTGAAGGATGTTGGTGCGATTCTCTTGGTGAGGCGTGTGGGTCGCTAGCACTTGAATGGTGTCTATAGGTAAGCCTGATGAGGAGTAGTTAGAAGAGTTATCTATAGGACTCTGTGATGGATTTAAAATTGACTTGTAGCTGATGATCAGACTATTGTAGTTCCCCCATCTAGTGTATGTGAAAAATTCAGAATTATAGAATGTATATTTAATATGATTTCCATCCTAGTTAGTAGTTTAGTGTGTGACATCCAAAGTGCTTGACTTTTTGTATTTAGTTTCCTACTTTCTAGTTAAACTCCTCAGAATATTCAACTATAGGATAGCACTAAGGGCTGGTGACATGGCTCAGCAGCTAAGTGCACTTGCATCCTTGACTGACAACCTGAATATATCTCTTTAGTCTACCTAGTAGGAGAGAGCTGATGGACACAAGTTGTCTTCTCATCTCCACACCCACAATGGTACAAGCACCCACATTCATGCACATAAATACACACATTAAATACAATAAAATTTGAAAAAGAAGTTTTTTAAAGACAGCAATGACATTCAAAACTTTCAGGCATGTGACAGTTGCCACTTGGTACAGTAGAGGATGTTGGTAACAATAGGAAGAACAGTGTGGCATGAACTTTGATAAGGGAGAAAGAAGTACATATAATAATAATAAACAAGGTACCAGATTGTATGATCTGGGCTTTTTTTTAAATGTTTGTACAATGTTCAGGTGTGTGTGTGTGTGTGTGTGTGTGTGGTGTGTGTGTGTTGGGTGGGTATGTGTGTGTTGTGATTCTTGATGAAACTGTGAAGTAGAACAAATGTTCCACCAAACACTCAAATCTCTACTCCATGATATTTATTCTCAATAGTAGGCAAAGCTATGTCTCACATTGTTAATTTTAAACCACTGGTAAGTTATGGATCTTCAATCCAGGACGTGCTGATAATCCTGGCACTTGGGAAGCAGTGTTAAGAGAATCAAGAGATTAAGGCCAGACCACACTTCATAAGGAGACCCATTTCAGACAAGCAGGCAGACAATGAACAAACACTAATATCCCAGTGGCTACATTTCTTTTCTTTTCTTAAGTTACTTCTTTGTGTGGGGTAGGGTGTCAAACCTTCCTTTCTGCATCACCTAACTCAGAAAAATGGTGCTTGAAGATCAAGCTTCCAGTTTAGATCCAAGGTGACTTCAGCTCCCAGAAACCTGACTTTATTTAGTCATTTACTTCCTTCCAGACATTCTTTTAATTAATTAATTAATTAATTAATTAATTAATTAATTTTTTTACACTCTGTATTTTATTTGCCCCCCCCCCATCCACCCTCCGACTGTTCCACATCCCATACCTCTTCCCGAAGTCCCTGTCTCCACGTGGATGTTCCCACCCCCAACCCTGCCTGGACTTTAAACTCTGTGGGGCCTCCAGTCTCTTGAGGGTTAGGTGCATCATCTCTGAAAGAACACAGACCCAGCAGTCCACTACTGTATGTGTGTTGGGGGCCTCATATCAGCTGGTGTATGCTGCTGGTTCGTAGTCCAGTATTGGAAAGATCTCGGGGGTCCAGATTAATTGAGACTGCTGGTCCTCCTACAGGATTGCCCTTCTCCTCAGCTTCTTTTCAGCCTTCCCTAATTCAGGAACAGGGCTCAGCTGCTTCTGTCCATTGGTTGGGTGCAAATATCTGCACCTTGGATCTTTCAGAGTGCAGTCATAGTAGGTCCCTTTTTGTGAGTGCTCCATAGCCTTAGTAAGTGTCAGGCCTTGCGACCTCCTCTTGAGCTGGATTTCACTTTGGGTTTGTCGCTGGACCTTCATTTCCTCAGGTTCCTCTCCATTTCCATCCCTGTAATTCTTTCAGACAGGAACAATTATGGGTCAGAGTTGTGACTGCGGGATGGCAACCCCATCCCTGTTTTCCTGCTGAAGGTGGGCTCTATAAGTTCTGTCTTCCTACTGTTGCGCATTTCATCTAGAGTCCTTCCCTTTGAGTCCTGAGCGTCTCTCCCCTCCCGATTCTTGACCCCGCCCCCCCAACCTCCTATCTCCCGAGGTTGCCTGTTTCCATTCTTTCTGATGGCCCTCAGGGCTTTAGTCCTTTTCTCTCACCCGATATCAGATCAGGTTCCCCTCTCCCCCCTGCCCTCATCCATTGCCCCCCCCCATTCACTTTCCCTCCCAGATCCCTCCCTTGCTCCCCACTTGTGATCAGTTTTGTCTCCCTCCCAAGTGGGACTGAGGCGTCCTCATTTGAACACTTCAGCTTGTTGACTTTTTTGAGTTCTGTGGACTGTATCTTGGGTATTCTGTACATTTTTTTTTTTTTGGCTAACATCCACTTATTAGTGAGTACATACTATGCATGTCCTTTTGGGTCTGAGTTACATCACTCAGGATGATATTTTCTAGTTCTATCCATTTGCCTGCAAAACTCAGGATGTCCTCATCCTTAATAGCTGAGTAATGTTTCATTATGTAAATGAACCACCTTTTCTGTATCCATTCTTTGAGGGATATCTGGGTTGTTTCTAGCTTCTGGCTATTATGAATAAGGCTGCTATGAACATGGTGGAACACTTGTCCTTGTGGTGTGGTGGGTCATCTTTTGGATATGTCCAGGACTGGTATAACTGGGTCTTCATGTAGAACTATTTCCAATTTTCTGAGGAATCACCAGATTGATTTCCAGAGTGGTTGTACCAGTTTGCAATCCCACCCGAAATGGAGGAGTGCTCCTCTTCCTCCACATCCTCTCCAACATGTGCTGTCACCTGAGGTTTTGATTTTAGCCATTCTGATTGGTGTACGGTGGAATCTCAGGGTGCTATGCTGCATGTTCCACAAGAAAGACTTTTGCACCTATAGCTGTCCTAGTTTGGGCTGCTGTAACATAGTCAAAGTGGGTTCTAAACAGGGAAGATGTATTGCTGACAACCCTGGAGGCTGCATGTCCAAGATCATGGCATCAGCATGGCTGCATTTGCATTCAGACTGATGACTTCTAACGTCCCCATGTGATAGGAAGGCAGCAAGAGACCACTCAAAAGTCCTTTTCCAAGAGGGCCTTATACCTAGAAGTGAAGACTTGTAGTTCAATTGTTTCCACCCCTAATTACTAGCACATTGGGATTTCAAATATTAATTTCGAAGGAGAAAATTGTCAACTCTAATGCTCCTAAGATATCTACCGTAATGTATTAATCTAAGTAATTCTTTACAACTATTCTTTATTAAACTAATCCTTAGTTAATGCATATATCATGCATTTAAATGAAAAAAAACAGCATTCCAGAACTTTGAGAATTTTTAAGTTACTATATACATAGTTATATAAGAAGATTTTTCAGAGATTTGTTTTCATAAGACTAGTTTGTTTAGAATGTTTCTGTTTCTTTCATTCTTTTACATAATACTTTCGCCATTGAACATAAATAGCTCCATAGAGTAAATAAGAAAAACATCATTCCTGCTTTTATTTTCATCACATCTTATAGCTCAGAAAACATCATGACTTGAATCCCATCAGTGTCTTTGTCTCTGCCTATCATCATTGGCCACTTCCCAAATTTCTCATCAACTGTACCACCAACATAGGATGCTCACACCCAACTCTTGATTCTTTTTTCAATCAATACCTTTTTGGGTGTGGTTCCCTTTATCTTCAAATAACAGTTTGTCTTCCAGTGACAACTTTACTTTTAAATTGCTAATTTCCTACTCATCCTTCAAAACTTTCAGTGTGTCTACTCTCAAGAAATGCTAGACAGAAGTAGAATGGACTAGACCAGGTAGATGGTCTGTAGAGTGAGCCATACAAGAGATGAGTGAATGAACAAAGAAGTGGAATGTAGAGACTTAGGCTGGATTGTGCTGCCCTTGGGAGGCCTGCTGTCAGTGTAATCATCTTCTCTCTGTCACTGGGATCAGGGCCTCACTTGTGATACCACCATGCCAGAGGTCACGCTATGCCACCTACTTCGATGTTGCTGTTCTCCGCTGCCTTCTCCAGCCCCACTGGTCTGAGGAAGGCACTCAGTGGTCTCTGATGTACTATCTACAAAGGCTGCGACACATGCTGGAAGAGAAACCAGAAAAGACCCCAGATCCAGATATTCCTCTCCTGCCCAGGCCCAGAAGTAGCTCAATGGTGGCAGCAGCTCCCTCACTAGTGAACACCCACAAGACTCAAGTAAGGCAAACCTGGTCCATTGTTGCTTGGGCTATCAATGTCAGCATTTTCTGTTTCTTTCCTGGCTTCAAGCTCTTATGGTTTCCGTGCCTAAAACTTGGTTGGTAACTAGCTCCCTTGCAATTATCCTTCCCTTCTTTTGCATGGGTAGAACCTTTGGCAGCTCTTCAGCTCTCTCGTCACTATTGACAGAAGTGTATATTTTGTGCATGTTAATTTAATATAATTCTTTGTTTATCCAAAACATTGAAAATTGGGTCACCTGGAAAATCAGAGGTTCAGTTAGAATAGGGTTCTGACATGCAATCTAGTAAATACTAGTATCATAAAATATGGGGCATTAGCATTTTACAGAATGTGATTCAACTTTTTTGCATAACTCAAAATGGAGTCTCAAAGCCACCATTGGGAATATTACTTTTTGATATACAGGCTTCCAATTTATTATGGCTATTGAGAGAAGTAATTTGAGTGCATCCTGATTTGGTAACCTTCCTATGAAGGTTGCGTTCTGGCAAATGATACCTACATGTCAATCAAGCACATGTTCTTCCCATTTTTCTTATCATCACCACATTATGAAAATACAGAGGAGTGATTTGCTTGCATGATATTCAGCCATTTGATTGTAGTTAATCTTGAGTGGGTTGGCTCTGAAAATGTTTTCCTGCACATTCTAAAGATAAGCACTGCTTTGGTAGTAGATGTCCTGCCACCATGAGCACCTCCTTAAGTGAGTTACTAACTGGAAAAACTCTGTTTATTAAGATCTGAGTGAGTTTAGTAAGATCTGGGTGAGTTTGGGGAAGGGGAAAATCAAACTATATCATATAAAATGTATATATATATATATATATATATATATATATATATATATATATATCCTGTAGTATTTTAGATGCAGGGCTACATAGCATCAGTGTTAAAATTTGCAAACAGATGTTAAAATTAATATGAAATATGTCTTTCAAAGCAGAATCTGGATTCCAGAAGTCTGATCATGCAAGTTAAAATTTTATAGATCTCAAAACAACAGGGATAGCTCCATTTAAAAGATAACACCTCAATAAAATAAGTATTGGGATGGTCTGAGTCCCTAGTGATTATGTTTATTGTTTGTTAAGGATCTCACTATGAAGTGTAATGAAGAAGAAAAATCTCTGAGCCCTGAGGCTTTTTCCAAAGTCTCATTGACCAATCTCCGAAGATCTGCAGTTCCAGATCTATCTTCGGATCTGGGCATGAACATTTTTAAGAAGGTGAGTATGCATTTTGATACCTCAGTGATTTAAAAAGCTAGAGGATCATACTGTCCCTTAATCTGCCAAAGGATACAAGGGAAGAAAAGGGGGAAAATACCAGCTCTTAAGTTTAATAGTGACTCACAACATGACTCTGTAACCAAATGCATGTTTGTATGTATGTATGTATACGTGTGTGTGTGTGTGTGTGTGTGTGTGTGTGTGTAATCAATCGTGTGTATGTGTGGGTGTGTGTATATTTGTGTGTGAATGTGTGTCAATCATGTGTATGTGTGAGCATGTGTATGTGTGTATATATGTGTGTATATGTGTTCTATTATTGATGTTCCCCATAGTTATCATGAAGACCTTCATGATGCAGTGTGTATACTGGTAGCAGGAGTATGGTGGTACTAGTTTTCATTCCTATGTCTCCATTTCATTTATCAAATACTTTATACAAGTAGTTTTTACTTAATCCACTGAGAACCTATTTGAATTTTACAGAAGTGTTAGGCAGTTTGCTAAACTTAACCCTAAGACTGCTATCTAAGACATCCACATTCTTCTGGACTGGCCACGCTGTCTCTCTGTCATCATTGTATGGAGTCAATCACCTAGGAGATGATGTATGCTCATTTACATGTAGCAGCTTTGTTTTCCCTTTTTCAAAATTATTTGTTTAATTATGTCAATGAAGAACATAAAAATAAGTATTTACTTATCATCTCAACTCGTTACTAAACAGTGAGTGTCTCCTTCATCAATAACGCAGCAGTAGGCACTGACTATCGTTCTTCTAACCACATTGACAATTACAGAAAAAAAGGAGAGATTTTCCTATTTCAGGTGCACATAGTTTTTCTCGAGTAGCTTTATAATTCAAAGGGCCCAGACCTGAGCCCAGAATAATACAATCAAAATCACTGAAAGCTAAATTCAGATGTGGGTATATTTCTACAGCTTTCTAAATTCTAAATATTTCTAAAGGCATTCTAAATTCTGACTTACCCTTGATCTTGAGCTGGTTTGGTATGAATAATAGATTTGTTCCAATGTCCGTTGTGTGTCCTCTTTGACTGTCCTTGTGAATGGTGAACCTACCAACTAGAACCAAGCTTGAGAGGTAGAGCAGAGTTAAAGGCACAGCTCCTCTGCACCAGTGGCTCTGCACCTTCAGTGTGCATCAGGGATCAGAGGCACCCTCAGGGCTTGTTAAAACACAGATCACTGGGATTTTCCTTTTAATTTTAAATGTTAGATATGCTGAGGGGGACACGCTGCAAGTTTGAGCTTCCAACAAGTTCCAAAAGGACGCTACAGCTCATGGCTCAGAGTCTTCTCTTTGAGAACCAGTGCTCAAACTCATTCAAGAGAAAGACTTCCAGAATGTATTGAATTTTACTTTGTTTCTCTCACTCTATTAAGACCCTTGTGACATTTCCCCCCTGTCTATTGGATGGCACTCAACATTTTCCGGGTTTACTCTTACAGCTCTTTGGCTTGTGTCTGCCTTTATCTCTCCTCATTACAGTTCAAAAGTCGCAAAGAAGACCGAGAGAGGAAGGGCTCCATTCCATTCCACCACACAGGGAAGAGGAGACCTAGACGAATGGGTGTACCGTTCCTGCTGCATGAGGACCACCTAGACGTCTCACCCACCCGCAGCACATTCTCTTTTGGCAGTTTCTCTGGGCTTGGAGAAGATAGGAGAGGCATTGAAAAGGGAGGCTGGCAAACCACCATCTTAGGTGACTACAAAGATCTTCCCAGTAGCATACAGCCCAAGTGAACCATTTGTGAATTCTGGATCTCAGGATCCCTTCCAAGTCTAGATCTTTCTTAATTCATTCAAGAACACTGGGCCCAAATGCGAGTGCTCTAATATTGAAATAATGCAGAGTTTGCACAACCAAAGAAATGCAGATAATTTAATTAACTATGCAAGAAGTCTCTATGATTATCCAGTAAAAGTTATATTACTTAGATCATAATAGATGCAGAATTGTGACTTTAGAAGATTCTGTATATTAATTTTCATTTTACTCATCTAAAGGCAGACTTTTACTTAACTCTGTTATTTAATAAAATAAGGAAAGCAAAGGAAGTAACAGTGCCCCACGCATACACCTTGGATATTAACTTAAGAAAGGAAGCTTAAAATCAGAAGCTGACATCCATGGAGCCACAACAGACGGTCTCTGACATTTGTCTTAGATTGGGGCTGACCCTATCACAGGCAATTTCATCAATCATCTTGACCTTGACTGTTCGAAAGTCAAGTGCAGTCCTTGCTATTTCAGTTGAGCTTCATGCTCTCCTTCCTGCTCTCTCACTTTATTGCTATCCTCTAGAGAGAAAAAAAACAAATCTCAAGAGATACCCTTCTAGATTTTAAAAGTCTCTTGTGATATTCTCCCCCAACTCAGGGAAGCTGACCCGGCGGGGTAGCTCGGATGCAGCCACTGAGATGGAAAGTCTGAGCGCCAGGCACTCGCACTCCCACCACACCCTGGTGAGCGACCTGCCAGACCACTCCAACAGCCACGGAGAGAACACTGTCAAGGAAGGTGGGTCCAGCACAGGTCGGGTCGTGGGCCAGAGTCAGGATAGGGAAGGAGCACAGATTCCTTTCAGGGTTTCCCGTTCTTAACATTTTTTACCCACGTGTCTAAGTTAGGGTTTCTATTGCTATGATGTAACACCATGACCAAAAGCAACTTGGGGAGGAAAGGGTTTGTATTGGCTTGTGTTTCCATATCACTGTTCATTATAAAATGAAGTCAGAACAGGTCCTGGAATGGGACAGGAACCTGAAGGCAGGAACCTAGAGGCAGGAGCTGCTGCAGAGGCCATGGAGAAGTGCTGCTTACTGCCTTGCTCTTCAGGGCTTACTCATAGAACTCTGGGCTACTAGCCCAGGGATGGCACTACTCATAATGGGATGACCCTCCCCTATCAATCACTAATTAAGAAAAATGCCCTACAGGCTTGCCTACAGCCTAATCTTATGGAGGCATTTTCTTAACTGAGGTCTGCTCTTTTCAGATGACTTTAGCTTCTGACAAGTTGACATACGACCACCCAGCATACCATGTTAATTGTTCTCTGCATCATTATATCTTCAAAACCTGGTACTCTTTTATGTATATTGCTTAGAAACCTACTTGTTAGCTATTCTTTGCACAGCTTTAGTAGCAGAAGCTGTTTGACATGAGCACCATACCTCCAGGGGGAGAGCAAGGACAAAACACTCATACATATTCTAAAAGATCATTAGCCCAAAGGCTGGAAAACATCTACAGTCATTGCTTGTCCACTTCCATGCTATACCTTCAAGGCAGGCAGTGCCTACAAGTCAGTGGGAATAAAGTCAAACCCTCTCTAAGTCCGCTGGATCATTTTTCTGACAGTTACTGGCTCCTCCTGGTGGCTTATGTGGAGTAAACATGTGTCTCTGAGTGAAACCCATACAACTTCATACTCTCTATTTGGAACAGAATTCTTTATTCTTTTTATTATTGTTATGCTCTTATCAGAGCATAAACTTTATCCCTTCATCCCTTTGGCCCCCAAACTGTATTGTAAGTATTAAATGGTATCTATTATTTGTCATTACAAATTGATGTCCCATTACTCTTGGACACAAAAAGATTTTTCTCTTGGGTTTTTTTTCAATACTTTAGATAAAAGTAGATATTTTTAGAGTTGCATTTTTGTTGATCATTTGATAATTTCACGTATGTATACAATGTGTTCTGATTACGCTCCCCACCCCCAGGCCTCTCTTATCTCCTTCCTGAATATATGAACACTCCCAGCCCATCCTCCCCACCTCCACTCATACTGATTTATTTCTCAGGTTATTGACATTTGGTTTAACAAAATGAAGTATATTTAACAGTATAAAATCATAGGAAATGATCTCAAATACATCAGTTTATATCACAGTGAGCTGTTACGTTAAAACCTATGTAATGTTATCAACTTAAGCCATCCTTATAAAATTTAAATTCTAGCTTTAGTCTCAAGGAGAACACATGTGATCACAGCTTCCTATAACCTTCACTCTCTGTCAGATATAAGATTGATTCCATGGCATTTCATGCACCTTGATAATAGCTTTGAGGCCATAAACCAGTTTATCTTTAAAAGCTGTGATTTGCGGTCACATGCAAGAAATAGCATGTCAGTCTAACTGATGTGCTGGGTCCACACAAGGGAAACTGAGTCAGTCTAACTGATGTACTGGGTCTGCGCAAGGGAAACTGAGTCAGTCTAACTGATGTACTGGGTCCACACAAGGGAAACTGAGTCAGTCTAACTGATGTACTGGGTCCACACAAGGGAAACTGAGGTCTTGCTCCATCTTCCCAGTGCGATCTCAGATCTCCACCATCACAGTTGCGACCTTCAACACTACGCTGGCATCATTCAATGTAGGCTACGCGGACTTCTTCAGTGAACACATGAGGAAGCTCTGCAGCCAGGTGCCTATCCCAGAGATGCCACATGAACCTCTGGCATGCGCCAACCTGCCACGAAGCCTCACAGACTCCTGCATAAACTACAGCTACCTGGAGGACACAGAACATATTGATGGCACCAACAACTTTGTCCACAAGAACGGCATGCTGGATCTCTCTGTAAGGGGCAGTCCTTTTCCTAATGAAGACTAGAAAGACTTTTTAGCATAATTTCTACAAGATTGGGTAATGTGGGCATGTGGATATCTTAGAACTATTTACTGAATCTTAAAATGAAGAGGCTACCCATATAAAAATCCCACAAGGCTAGCAACCCTCTTAAATGTACCTTTTGTGTTTTTTTTCCAAATATTGCATTAAATTTGATCTTATCTCAGAATATTCTTACCTTCCTAAAGCCTTAGCAGATTTCAGTACACATACATAAATAAATTTAAGTGTGTGTTCTGCTAAGCCTCTGTGTTTTTTCTTACAATGAAAATGAGAAGTTCTTTTATTTTTCTTTAGTTACATAACCACCAGGACGATGAACCTCCCATGAAGCCAGGAAAAAAAATGAATAGAAGTCCTTGAAAGATTTAAGCTTGCATTCTCAGGAAAGCCTGTTTTGAGTACAGTCATTAGCCAACGAAAGGGTTGTATATTTTACAATTATATTTCACCAACATTTTTATTACACCCTATGGAACCAGGCTCAGCAAATAATTTAAGATATTAAAATCAATACAGGATCGTAACTTAAACATGCAAATATTGTGCATTTAAAATTGAAGGTTAAATAATAATACAATCCTGAGGGAGTCAGTGGTCCTGTGGAATACATGCATAGAAGTCGTTGTTCTTCATTATTTATGGGAAGTGAAAAGCAGAGGATTAAAATGTTTTGCATATAAAAGTCAGTTTAGTAAGTTCATTTGGTCAGATGACTTTTTTTTTTCATTAACTCAAGTGCTTCATTACGTCCATCAACAATCTTTTTGGTGGCAAGATTAGAAGGATTAACTAAGATACTAAATGTTTTGAATTCATCTGTCTGAATTATTTACAACCATTTCTAATAGTTTATCATTTAATCCAATGAAATGTATTATGCAGAATAAGAGACTTTTGGAAAGGGGACTTCCGGTACTGAATTGTCCTACGTTTACCTTTGTGCTCTGCAGGTGGTTCTGAAGGCTGTTTATCTCGTTCTCAACCATGACATCAGCTCTCGAATCTGTGATGTGGCGCTTAACATTGTGGAATGTTTGCTTCAACTTGGGGTAGTTCCCTGTGTAGAAAAAAACAGGAAGAAAAGTGAAAACAAGGAAAATGAGTCTATGGAAAAGAGACCAAGTGAGGGAGCCTTCCAGTTCAAAGGAGTGTCTTCAAGTTCCACCAGTGGGTTTGGGGCCCCTTCTGCTAGTGGAACTGGAGATGGTGGAGGAGAAGAAGGAGGAGGTGGAGATGGAGGAGGAGGAGGTGGAGGAGGAGATGGAGGAGGAGGTGGAGGAGGTGGAGGTGGCCCTTATGAGAAGAATGAGAAGAACCAAGAGAAGGTATGGTGAAATTACATGCTAGATCCTTAGGCATTTGTTGTCCAGAATTCTTTTCAATTTGTATCTGCATGTGAATGTGCATGCATGTGTGTGAGTATGTGACTGTGTGTGAGTGTGTGTGTGTGTGTGTGTGCGTGATTTTGTTTGTTTGTTTTCCCCATATATTTATTGATTAGAATTTCAACTCATCATTGAAAGCAATGATGGTAGAAATCTCTTAATGACGTGCTCAGCAGGCATGAGTAGACAAACACTAACTAACATGCTATACAGATTTGTGGGACTCCAAATACATATTTGGCTATACAGTATTCTTTAAATTTTAAAATATTCTTGTCACCTTCCATAAGATAATAGTAATATTTGGAAGAAAGGAAATAACTCTTATGTAGCAAGATGCAAAGAGTAGACATGTACTTCTTCCAGTTCTGGGTGCTGGGAGGTCCATGATCTATGTGCATGATCGTGTTCTCCTGGGTCTCTCATTGTGTGCCTGGTTCTAAATCCAAAAGTTGTCGTCACCCATGCAATGGTAGGACTGTTTTATTTTAGTGTTGTTGTGGGTTGTTGTTTTTGTTGTGGTGGTTATTTTGGTAGATTGGTTTGGTAGATTTGTCATTGTTGTTGTTTGTGGGGGGGAATTTTATTTCTGTAACATCTCAAAACTACTATGTTATCATTCACAGTCTGCCACTAAGGATAACCTCAAACTTTGTGGAGCTAGTCTGATAGTATACTGAGAGTGTAATCAGACTCTATTACAAAACATACAGATTGATCAACAGACACGTCTGTTATTTATAGAGATTGGAAATGTCCAAAGTTCCAGTGCTCATAAGAGTTCCATGCAGCCTCTTCTCTTGTCTAGAAGGTGACTGCTACCACTATGAGCTCACATGACCACCTCTGTGCAAGTGCAAAGAAATACTAAGAGATCTAGTTTCTCCGTGAACTTAGTTCCACTGGCTCTGGACACCAGTGTCTAACCTCATTTAATTCAAATTACCTCCCAAGTCTGGGCTCCAAATACCAACAGATGGAGGGTTACAGCTTTGGTGTTTGAATTTTGAGAGACTCGGATGGCTAGCTGCTTGAATTTTTGCAGCGTTATTTTGACATAAGTTTGGTACAGAAACAACTATCTGGCCTCAGGTCTTTCCTGTCTCAATGTGTCATGCCCCTGAGGCTTTCTTCTTATTATTGGATGATCCTGAATTTCATTCTTGCTGTTTATCTTCATGCCTTATGATCTGTGAAGTTATCAAGCATTTCTTCTATTTTATTTAGAAACAAATTATCGCAGTTTGAATTCATATAACTTACACTGATTTCAATTGGCAAATTTAGTTGTGAATTAAAGTTCATAAATTGAAATAAACCACAGAAGTCTTTAACAGGTTACAGTCTGCATATCTTGCTGAGTTTACAAGTAAAAGATCACACTGTAAACTGTTCCATAATTTGTTACATAAACTATGGATTATCTACTTTTCTGCATAAGATACTATTTTTTAATATATAAATGTATGGTACTGTACTTGCTTATACTTTCTCTCCTACCTCTAGCACACAGGTGCATATTGACTCTATTAATCTCCCAATTCTTCAACTCACAATTTGCTTAGATCTTTCCAATATCTGTGAACTCTGATCCACAAATCTGTTACAATATTCTTGAATTCTTGCTCTTCTATTTAGAACTGTCTTAATCTTATATCATGTCTAGATATTATCTTAAATACTATCTTAACTATATTAATTGTATAAATAACATGTATAAATCAGCCTTCCAAAGAACCCTCGCCAGAGTGACCTTTCCCAAGGTGCTACTGCATAAAGCTGCAGTACTCCTGAGTTACCCAAAGGCAGTCAACAAAGGAGACTGGTGAGGACAGAATCTAACCTGTCTAACTAAGTCACCACTCAAGATCCTAATCGGCAAAAAGTGGCTCTGAGGGACAGCAGTGACATCTGCATAAAGATTATACTTTGGTTTTCTCTTACAGTGGACATGATATGTTGTGAACTACCTCACACAATATCTCTATTAGAAAAGCATTGTTATGATTCTGTTTCTAAAGAGGAGAGAGTTTTAAATATTAACAGTTTCCCCAAGATTACATAGCTATTAATTATTGAGGCTGCAATTTGGATCCAAACTAAAAATCATTTTTTCCCTTAGCAAATACATAATTACAGAATGTTCTTTGAATTCAGGATGATTCTTCAAAGATGTCACCAGGGGATGGAAAGTGATTTTCAATCCCCTTACTTCTTTGGGCTCTGACTAGCCACTGGAGAAAGAATGCCTTCAGGCAAACAATATGGAGTTGGATGGTTAATAGAGACAGCTTTACCCCCAGGAGTGGCATTCCCTTGAGGCAGGTTAGCAACCACCATTGCTATCAGCTCATCGAAGAAATGTTTCACTCCTGAAATGTGGCTCTCTGAGGCCCAAGTGCATCTGCTACCAGAACTTACAGATGAGAAAAGCTTGACCAGTTGGACAATGGAAAGAAGGAGAAACCCCAGCATACCATGTTAAGGTGCATGGTAATGTCCTTAGAAGCCACTAGCCTTCTCATACCTTACCGGCATTACAGTACTCTTTCTACATTTGTCAACCTGACAGTGAGACTAGTGAGAAATCATCCCTCATTATTGCAGAGTGATTTCCTTCCACTATTTCATGTAGTCTGTATGCAAAACGTATGTGAAAGGGAGGGGAGTTATTAGTACCCTCACTTTACAGGCAAAAAAAGACAACCACAAAGAGACTAATTTGTGCAACTGTCTTGTATCACCCAAAGCAACTAGGGGCCATGAGCTAGAATTCTGGCTCTGTGATGCACATGCTGGCTGAATGCAGCCAGAAGGAGCATGGAAACTTCAGCTATGCAAAGACAACAGCCCTCCCACTGTGGGCTCAGCATCATTCCTCAGTAATGCTTGTTCATCTATGGAAAGAATATAAGTTCCTTTTGGGGATCCCTGTTTTCCACTCACAAAACACAAAAGGAACAAAAGAAAACCAAGTTCATAATTCACCTCAGGAAGGCTTCCTAGTGAACCTCAAGAGGAGAGTCAAGCTGAATGTGAAGTTCTATACATTCTACTTTGCTTATGCTTATTACATATACTATGATATGATGGAAGTATAATCAGGAGATTTTTCTCAAAAATTTCAATCTTATTACCATAAGATTCCCAAGTTCCATGGGGCTGGAGAAATGGCTCCGAGGTTAAGAGCACTGACTGCTCTTCCAAGAGGTCCTGAGTTCAACTCCCAGCATCTACATGGTGGCTAACAACCATCTGTAATGAAATCTGATGCCTGCCCTCTTCTGGTGTATCTGAAGACAGCTCCAGTGTACTCCTATACATAAAATAAATAAATAAATCTTTTAAAAATTTCCCAGCTCCAGAGAGCTAGTAATTTTCTTGCCTGGGGGGGTGTTATCAGAAACCCCTGATACCTGATGCCTGATAAAGGTAGATTCCAGGAAAAATCTATTCTTGTTTACTCTTGGTCATCCCACTGGCCCTCTCTAGGTTGTTCTTCTGATAGTCCACCAAGGATATGAAAGTGTGTCTTTTAGTAAACCCATTCAAATCCTGTATCATCAGAAGACAATCAGAACGCAGTTTCTTTGTAAGTTTTAGAAAAGTGAGTTTGTTGAGCTCTTCACAATTTTATTTTCTTAATTGCTATAACATAAAATAGAATATCAAAACGAGCTAGGTGGCAAGGTTAACAGGCTTGTCTTTCTTTCTCCATCTTGGTTACTAGGATGACAACATCCCTGTAAGCAACCATAGGCTTGCTCTTACTATGCTCATCAAAATAGTCAAGTCACTGGGATGTGCCTATGGTTGCGGAGAAGGACATCGGGGGCTCTCTGGAGATCGCCTGAGACACCAGGTATTCCGAGAGAATGTAAGAGAATTAAAGTAGATTCCATTTCCTCTTTCTCTCTCTCTCTCTCTCTCCTTCTCTTGTTCCTCTTTCTAAATGAGGAACAAGTCCTTTGACAATGAGGGTCAATGTTCCCTGAAAATAGTGTATTTAGTAGGTGATCAATACTGTCTTGGGGCAATAGAATTCCCTCAAGACATCTAAAACTGAAGCTTAGGAAATGCTCTGCCTCCTGCCTCTTGCAGACCATTTGGGAGAGGGGTGCAGAGTCAGAACATCTAGATATAAGTCTGAAAGAACTTTTCACAGATGAATACATTTAGTAAGCATCTGACGACCTGTACTGATGCTCCTTTGATCGGCTGGGTAACAGAATTTTATATTAGAGGAGCAGGTCAAAGCCATTGCTCTTCTTACTTAGAAATGGAAAGTGGCCCTTATTGGGACAAAACAGGACTGTAAAAGTAGCCAGGCATCTGGCTGCCTTGCTTGAGAATGACCCTCAACTTCTGTGTGTTTGAGATCATGTTCCTTTGCGCTGTATGAAACTTGAAACTCTGCACATGGGCTTGCCACTGTATTGAGTAACAGAAAGTGCAACAACCCACCTCTAACAACCCAGGTCTGGGATACGTATCTCAATTCTAAATTGGAATTGAAATGATAAGAAAATAGTCTTTTAAAATTTAACGCAAATTTGAGCTCAAATTTCCTTGGCACACCTTGGCAGAGTTTGAGGATCATGTCAAAATCAGATGCCAGCCTATTTTGTCTGGTGCAGGTTTTGTCATGAAATGTTCATACAGTACTAGCATGCTAGACTTCTTGCATAATGTATCATCTATCATCCATCGATTTATCCGTTTATCTTTCTTTTATATTCAATTTTGTTATAGTATTTTGGTTTGTTGTATGGATATGGGAGGTATATTCACAATAGATAATGTTTAAATTTCCCAACTCAGATATTTTGACCAAGATCTAGATTTTTGAGACTAAATTTTTTTAAAAAATTAATAAAGTACCATGAGTCAATAAAATCTTCCATCGTATCAATCCTTATACATAAATATTTTTTATTTTGTTACACCATAAATAAAAACTGCCAAGGCTAACAAAAACACCTTACTCCTCATACAGAAGACTAATTTCATGGCCTTCTGATTAGGATATGAGAAGAAGCATCTTTCTGGAGGTGTGAATTGGCTTTGAGAACGGTATTCTGTTTTTCTGGATATACAGAAAGCAGGCCCTGTTGAGTCAGAAGGGAAGTTGCTGTGAGTGAATGGACAAGAATACTTTATGTTTCTGTGAGACTGGTCACTCAGGTGTTTGCTTACATTTTCAATCTGATACCTTTGCCCATTGCTTTCCAGTCATCTAGAATGCTTCTGTACTCACTGTACAGACTGTGCACACGATTGAGAGGCTCCCCCAGAGAAATGTCTAGATTGAGAACAACATGTTTCTGGGTTTCTGCATCATGGAATTTTTCCTGTGCAGTCTTACTTGAAAAGTTAAGGATATGTCTTATTTTTAGACCAAACTATCAGGTTGTGTGTGTGTGTGTGTGTGTGTGTGTGTGTTAGAAAAAGGATATTATTGAAGTTATATTTATAAGTGCCTAATAGTTCTAACACAAAATCCCATAATTCTTAGTTCTAATATTTTTAATACTCCCAAATTATTGAAAAGAAATTAGTTAATTAATACTTTTATATTTCTTATAAATATAACAAAAGTCTAAGTGTTGTAACCCCTTAACACTTCTTGGGTTATTAATCTAGAAATTTACTAATAATCCCAAATTATTGAAAAAATAATTAATGTTTTATATTTTTTGAAAAAATAGGATATTTACTCAGAATAAGAATTTCAAAGGCTTAAAAAAATCTTAAACTTGATTAAACTTCCCATTGAACTCTTATCAGAATTGTAGATAGTCTAGCAGCCTCCAAAGCAGAAATATGAAACTATACCTTTATAGTATGATTTATAGGGAGCTTGAAGTAATTTGTACTTCAGAAATTTAGGTTTATTCTCTTTATAAATATTACAATGAAGATCTTTACAAATCACATATGGAATGATAGTTAAGTCAGTGCAGATCACATTGTAAGTAAGTTCTTTGTGACCGTCATCTTATCAGAAAGCAACATTTATTTTATAAAGGGGGGAATAGAGTCACTAAAAAGTTCTCTGAAATACAGATTCCTGATGTCAAGTTTTCTAAGACCTGAGTAAAGGCAGAATGAAAACCCACCTCCCCATAACACAGATGGAGAGATTACAGCAAGGTCATACTAAAAAGCTTACATGGTGAATTCCAAGTTTCGTCCTTTTATAGTATTTGTTATTTGTTTCTTCCTTTTAAATATCCAAGTACCCTTCCTGAGCCATGACCACATCAAACAGTAACACAACTTAAGGTGGGTTTTTTTTTTTTTTCTGGATTACCACTTAAAACTCCTCAGTAGATTCCAATTCTCAGGGAAGTCTCCCAGCTGTAGCTTCAATGCCTATGCCAGATTGCAAAGTTTTCCATCCTCACAGTGGTCTCCCCCTCCTTTTTATCCCCTCCTTTGGTCCTTTAGCCCTTTCCCTCAGCCCAGACACCTCTGCCATTACCCCATTCCATCCCATCCTTAGGACCTTTCACCTGTCTCTTTTATTCATACAGCCGTCTTCAAGATACCAGTTGATCTCTAGTATTGGGCATCTCAACTCCTATCAAGGAGTAGATGGTATCTAAGTATAGTTTCTCAGGATCACCAGTGTCTAAAGTGCTAATGAGACTGTTTCACAGGAGAACTAACTACACCTTAGTAGGCAAGAACCTGGCTTCTGGTATTCATTCTACCACAGAACTTGCAGTATCACCTTGGCAAAACCCTTGACTTCCTTCTGCCTCAGTTTTTTCAGGTGTAAGGAAAGGGCAATCAGCAAATAATAATCAGAAGTGTGGCTTTTCACAGCAAAGCATCGTTCAAATGAGGTTTATGCTTTAATAGTAGGAGAAGGCTAGAAGCCTCCTCATGTTCCCACAAAACTATTCTGTCTAAAACTTTTGCCAGTGATTGAAACTTTCTTGCTTCTGATGCTGGGAATTACTCCCTCTTATTTTGCAAGATGATAAAACTATTTACTATACCACAGAAAATGTATTGTTATTTTGAGCAGAAGAATTGTGTCATGAGACCAAATTTTATTTAAATACCATACTTTCTTTCATATTCAAATGGAGACAGATAATATCATATTTTATGCCTCTTATATGTTCTAAGAAGATTTTCCTTCTTGGCCATATAAGAGGTCATCGTACCGCTGAGGCTATAACTCAGTTGGTAGAGTGCTTGCCTAGCATCCAGAAAGCCCAGAGAATAATACACAGTAGCACATTAGCAAGGTGTGATTACAGATGTGCACATCTGTAATCCTAGCATCAAGGAGACAGAGGCAGGAGGATTAGAAGTTCAAGGTCATCCTCAGCTATATAAACAGTCCAAGGCCAGATTACATTACTTGAGATTCTACCTCAAAAAAGTAACTAATAATTAATTAATCAAAAACAATATAACTCTCTTGCCTGCACTTTCTCCATTAAACCTATCTAACTTCAAATTAGACATGGGAGAGACATGCTTCTTCCAGTTGCACAGAGCCTTTGAGTTTTCCTAACAGTGACCCATGGATTCTTTGACCTACTTCAACATCTTGAGTTATTTTCATCATATCATAAAATCTTGACCTTGGTGAAAAGACTGAGTTTTCTGGGATCAGCACTGAACATTAGCTTTGAGTCCCCCACCCCCAACCTTGTGCCCCCAGCCCTGTGCCCCCAAGAGTGGTCTTTCTGAATACAAACACCTTCAGATGGCCCAGTCCCTTCCTGCCCACTTCTTATTCAAACAACCGGGTCTAGCATGGGGAGGATCAAGCAGCAGTGAGAGGGAGTGGGGGTGGGGAGTCTGCTTCCTGGGTCTTTTGTCTCAGATTAATGGTGTCTGGAGCTTAAGCTGGTGCTTGTGACTTTTTCACTCCTTTCCCTTCATTGCAGGCCCAGAACTGCCTTACTAAGCTGTACAAGCTAGATAAGATACAGTTCCGACAGACCATGAGGGACTATGTGAACAAGGACTCTCTCAATAATGTAGTGGACTTCTTGCATGCTTTGCTAGGATTTTGTATGGAGCCGGTCACTGACAGTAAGTAAAGCCACCCCTGAGATGAAGGAGCAGCCACTGTGCGGTGAAGCAGGTAGTGTTTCGACATCTGGGGCTAGAACTTCGAGAAGAAAGAGACTTTTGTGTGCCTGTACACATGTGTGCATGTATGTATGTATGTGAGGCTATATATAATGAGGAATAAAACCAAGAGATGTTTTCAGATTGCCTTATGACACATGATGTCCTCAAAAGGTAATGGACCTCACTGAATAGGACTTTGGTGGTTCTGTCTCTCCCCTGACCTTCTGTAGATGACAATGGAGATGGAAATCAAAAGACTAGTTTACTAGTTCAATAAGTATGAAATGAGTCCCTGCAATAAGGCACTTGTAGCGCTTGGCATTTTTTACATAATAAACTAGGAAAGAAAAATGTCATTAGCACAAACATTGTAGTGACATAATTGACACACATACCTAGAGATTTAGTTTATTTAAATTAGGCAAACAAAGAGACCAGTAACTTGTTTATAGTTCCATTGCTTTAAAATAGTATGCAGGCCTAAGCTACAGGATGAAGCTAGAAAGTGCCAGTCACATTTGTATAAAATGAACACCTTTGGGACCTTCTAAATGCCGATGCAGTAAGAAACTGGAAGCCACATTGTTTTAAATGTGTACTTTGAATCGAGCTTTGAAGATGACTTCTTACTATAGATTTAAGGCTCATAAGACACATGAATGAAGTTGACTAATGTATATTTTTTAAAAAGTCTATGTGTTTAGAAGCAGTTTTTTCTTGATTGCTTCAAATTCTTTATTATCTGGTTATCACAGTAGGAGAAAACATTGCTTCCTTGGAGAGCCTTCGGAATAACATATCCTATCAGAACTAGTTTACACTAACCACTTGGTAAAATTGAAAACAATGACTTGCACACTGTAGTTGAGATCTGTTAAAGAAAATACAGATTAAAAAAATTAATATGTCTCTCCTCTCATACTCTTCCCCTCTTGCTCTCCCTCCCCCTCCCTACCTCCCTTCCCCACCCTCTGTCCCTTTCTCTTAAATCTATTTTGGATAAGAGTTCAAAGCATAGACTGCAATATTGCTTCCCATATTGCAAAGCTGGAGATAAATCCTTATCAGTTGGCACAGATAGTGAAAGGTTGGTAATCGAGCATGATACGATCCTCCTAGAATTTGACATGTAACATGAGTCAGTGAATCAGACAGAAAACACTTACCCATAAATCTGGGAGCTGTACGTGTGCTTCCCACAGTCCACAGTTGGCTTACAGGTCATAAGGATTCCTCTTGCAAAGCCATAGGATGTGTATGTGTCCACTGAAGATCTGTGGATATGTTTTTAAAAAAAAAAAAGCTATAAAATATCAACGCGGGTCACAGTCTTTGGTCTCCAGCATTTTCCATTCTCTGTGTTAAGGGAATTGCCAGTCTGAAGGAGACTGGCAGTGTTTCTTCCTCTTTATATGTGCCCAGAGCTTTTGAGAACAAATGTTATTGGGACAGGCCTACTGGAGTCTTTCTGGAAGGCCCCCACCACTATTCCCTTACTGTGCATCTCATGTGGTTGGCCAGTCGCATGCCCCTTCTAACACACTGGATAGTTTCTGCTACAAAGCCAGAGTTCCTCACCAAAGGAGGATCAAGCCACATTATTTTTCATCAATGGAGAAACCAATGAGTTTCTCTCTCTCTCTCTCTCTCTCTCTCTCTCTCTCTCTCTCTCTCTCTCTCTCTCTCTCTCTCTCTCTCACCCTCCCACCTTCTCTCTCTCTTTCTCTTTCTCTTCCTCTTTCTGCCCCCTCCATTTCTCCCTCTCTCCCTTCCTCCCTTCCTTCCTCCCTTCCTTATTTAATAGACCCCCTTTCTTTTCTAAGATTAATTAACTTAAATGTTCCTTTGCAAAGGCCATGTCAGAACTAAAACTGAAGTAGATGGTTTGCTTTTATAGTCCGCACAGGAATTTCTACACTGCAACTATCTTTCTTTAATCACCAGTGTCTGTACTTTTGAGCAGACCTTCACAATATCCTAGCCGCCAGACACTTGCTTCCTTACATCTTTCAGCTGTGTAGCTTACGGCCTCTAATGCATGTCTTTGTATTCCAGACAAAGCTGGGTTTGGAAATAACTTCACCACAGTGGACAACAAGTCCACAGCTCAAAATGTGGAAGGCATTATTGTCGGTGCCATGTTCAAGTCTCTCATCACACGCTGTGCCTCAACCACACATGAACTCCACAGCCCTGAGAATCTGGTGAGAACATTTCCCTTCCTTACAGGAGCTCTCAGACTGAGACCTGGAAGAAGAGAAGCTGAAGTCTTAAACTTACAATATCCTCCCCTCCCCCCAGTTTCACCCCTAACTCACCATGGAGCCATAATCCACCACCCTACAGATTAACTTAGCCTCCTCCTCCTCCTCCTCCCCATCCTCATCCACCTCCTCCTCACAGGCTGTGTAGAGACTGGTGAAAGGTTACAAGGTATTTTGAGCCTTTCAGAAAGAAGATGCTAAAACACAGCTGATTGGTTCATGAAATATAAAAGGATGGTACTCTAACATTATTTGAAACTTTATTTGCTTCTAAGAATTCATGCAAATATGCTATTGAACTTTCTTTTATTGAACATTATAATCTTCATCTGTCTTTCATAATGGCATGTACTAATTAATCAATTAAAGTTGCAAGTTGTGTGTGGAGAAAACTAAGTTATAAAATGCTCAAGTACTACCAAGGAGAAGAGGATATCTTGAAATATGCAGTTTAGGCTGTAGATGACAAATTTGATACAGATAGGTGAATTCAGGTGTCTTTGGTAACCAAAAATCATTCCTCCTATGTCTGTTAGTTACTGTGATTTCTATGCAGAAAGGAGCCCATTTACACATATCTAACTATCTGCTGTTTTACTAAATGGAGGACATTATTTTATATTATTCCAAACTGTGAAGTGGTTCATTTCAGATAACATAATTTTCATAAATCAAACAGAATTTACTTCTACTAATGGTCAAAGACAATTGAGCAATGTTCTTGGACCTTGAGTATAACACAGACACTATGCATGCATTAATTTTGGTCCTGACTAGAAGTGATTTTAAAGTTGACTATAATGCATGTGACTATTTACAAGCCTTCATGAACAACTTCATACATAGAGGAAATATTAAATTCTTTATCCATACGCTTACTTTTGAACTTCTAACTCATCAGAATAACTAGAGGTCAAATTAAAGGATGGTCCTAGCCATCCATTGGTAGCTGTTATTTCCCATAGTGTTCTTCTGCTGAGATATAGGCCTGTGCATGCCCTGGTGAGAACAGAAACTTTGCGTTTAGTTAGTTTTCTCTTCGGTGGACGAACACATGAAGAGTAGAGAGTAGAGAAGGTTCAGAGCTCTGCTCCCCACAGGCTGAAATGGATGTTCTCTCTCTGTTGTCCTTAAGGACTGTCCTCTGCCTTCCATGGGCATGATTGTCCCATGGTACTGGATGTTTGAAAACAGTAACTACCCTTTTAAAGAAGAGAGGCAGGTATATAAGAGCTGAGAGCAAATCTTGGTATCTCAATAAAAGTATGCATACATTTTTAAATGTCACAAATATACTAACATTACAGCTCCTCTGCACAGTCACACTCAACATGACCTCAGCATACATATCGTTTTTACTAAATATGCCCAGGAAAATCTATCATCCCTTGAACAATCAGGCTTTGATAGAAGCATCTAAATGAGTTACTTAACATTTTACCATAATAATCCAGACCTTTTAGAGAAGCCCATCAGAGGATGAAATCTCCATTGTAAACAAAATTCTGGCTACCATTATTTTCCCGCCACCTCCCCACCCCCAAAAAAAGTTCTCTTCAGAAGTCACAATTAAAAGAAAAAGTGTGAAAATCAACTGCTGAAGAGTGTAGACTGATGTCTTACTGATGGTGTAGCAGACTCTCTGAATTTGAAACTGAACTAATCATTCTCCCCTGTACTGAATACGAAAGGTGACATTCATTCTCCCATAGGAGCAATGAGAAGATCAAACACCATCATTTCATGACTTCAATGTTCACCAAAACCCAAGCAATTAACTTCTCTCCTTAGGAAAGCTAATCAGGCAGCTACCATTTCCTGACCCCAAACCTCTTCTTGTCTTCAAACAGGGACTGTACTGTGACATCCGCCAGCTGGTTCAGTTTATCAAAGAAGCTCATGGGAATGTCTTCAGGAGAGTGGCTCTTAGCGCCCTGCTTGATAGTGCTGAAAAGTTAGCACCAGGGAAAAAGGTGGAGGAGAATGGACAGGAGTCTAAGCCTGTGGGTGGTAAAAGGTTGGAAGCTCGACTTCTCTGAATATTTGTCTTTGCTAACTGTCAGAAGAATGTTACTCTTTATCATGCTGTGTGTTACCAGATATACTATAGAGTCAGAGAAGGGGCAGTAAAGCTGTCTTGTACACCTGGCATCACCAATGTAGTTCTACCAAAGCTTTAAAACAAATGATTTTTATAGGTGGACTCTTTGGGGCAGTTGGGTTACAAAGGTTAGCAACATGGATAGATTAGTGTTTTTACAGACAAGGATTAAAAGAATTTGAAAACTAAACTAGAAGGCTTGCTTAATTCTAGTTCCTCTATTTGCAATAGCAAAGTATTGATAAAATATGAAGTCGTAAGTCCCATAGCAAGCTATAAATTCTATACGACTTGGACTCATGGTGAGAAAGGTTATCTGTAGCAGGTGATTTTTGCTTTGTGAAACGTATAACCCCAGCACTCCGGAGGCAAAGGCAGGCAGATTTCTGAGTTCGAGGCCAGCCTGGTCTACAGAGTGAGTTCCAGCACAGCCAGGGCTATACAGAGAAACCCTGTCTCGAACCCCCACCCCCCAAAAAAAGAAGCATATGAAAGATCAAACAGCGGTGTGTTCTGTTGTGACTGGTGTAATGTGCCATTTGTATAGGTCAGAAGCAGGAAGCATTGCAGATAAAGGCCAGGTATCGTCAGCACCTGAGGAATGTCGAAGCTTCATGTCTGGTCGCCCCTCACAGACCCCAGAACAGTAAGTAGAATAGAGTTTTATCTCCAGTTTGGTGAACTGGGCACTTCACACTGAGAGAAAGTTAATTTGCCAAACTATGTGGTTTTGTTTATTTATTTGTTTCAGTGTTTAGCTTTTTAGTGATTTGCTTTCACTTCCTTGAAACATTGCTCTCTGGCCTTACAGTTTCATTCCCAATAACACTGGTGGTTCCAGGTGAGACCAAATAGCCACCTTCATCCATACAGAAAGGATCTCTGACTGTAGTTTTCATCTTGCCTTTCCAGCACGTCTGCGTCTCAGATGTAATGCAACATATAAACATGAAAAGTGATGTGTACATGGGGTGCCATATATTTTATTGTTTAAAAACCACAACTTTAAAATGGATCAATGGCTCCCAATATGATCAATGAACCTATTCTAAAAGAGAAAAACAAAAACAAAAACATCAGGGTAGATTTTAAACGTGCTGAAATTTAGCTCAAATGTAGGCTCTACACCACTTTGGCCTTAGCTCCATTCCAATGTTTCTTGTACAACTGGTGTCATTGATAAAGTTTAACTAAAGCATTAAAATAAATGATTTTTTTAATAGTGGAATCTTTTGGGTAATTGGGTTACAAAGATTACCAACATGGATGGTTTTATATAGATTATCACATATGTGGTTTATCTCTGGTTTTCATACTTACAAAATTCAAGAGAATCTTCAAATTAGTGCCTGCTGAAGTTGTGAGGATTACCACAGACATGACACTGTGCAGGCCCACACAAGGCTCATGTTATCCATTCTTCTTTGGGGAGCTATTTACACACAAATATAGTGATCTATATTTCAAACATCCATCATTTGTACGTATGCAATTTTGCTTCCCAAGGCCCTTATTCAGTATTAAATTGTTTTAGCAATTCTATAGAATATTACAGGTATTAGAGTATCCTTCTTTCATAACTATGTAAATTAAAGGTGAGAAGCCAGCATCTATCAAACATAGGACTAAGCAAATATACTCGTCAAAAATATAAATGCCCACACAGTTCTTGTGCGGCCCAGAATCCTAGCAAATTGTGCTTCTTTCAGCCTTCTCTAATTCAACAACAGGGATCAGCTACTTCTATTCATTGGTTGGGTGCAAATAACTGCATCTGACTCTTTCAGCTACTTGTTGGGTCTTCCGGAGGGCAGTCATGCTAGGTCCCTTAGTGTCAGGCCTGGGACCTCCCCTTGAGCTGGATCCCACTTTGGGCCTGTCACTGGTCCTTCTCCTCAAACTCCTCTCCATTTCCATCCCTGTAATTCTTTTGGTCAGGAACAATTATGAGTCAGAGTTGTGACTGTAGGATGGCCTCCCTCTCCCTCATTTGATGCCCCATCTTCCTGCTGGAGGTGGGCTCTATAAGTTCCCTCTCCCTACTGTCAGGAATTTCATCTAAGGTCCCTCCCTTTGAGTCCTGAGCATCTCTCACTTTCCAGGTCTCTGGCACATTCTGGAGGGTCCCCCCAACCTCCTGTCTGCTGAGGTTACCTGTTTCCATACTTTCTGCTGGCCCTCAGGGCTTCAGTCCTTTTCCCTCACCCAATGCCAGATCAGGTTCCCCTCTGCCCCCCCCCATCCATTCCCCATCCACATTCCCTCCCAGGTCAATCCCTCCCTCCCCTCTTGTTATTGCTTTCTTCTCCCTCCCAAGTGGGATTGAGGCGTCCTCACTTGGGCACTTCAGCTTGTTGACTTTTTTGAATTCTGTGGACTGTATCTTGGGTATACTGTACTTTTTGTTGCTAATATCCACTTATTAGTGAGTACATACCATGCATGTCCTTTTGGGTCTGAGTTACATCACTCAGGATGATATTTTCTAATTCCATCCATTTGCCTGCAAAACTCAGGATGTCCTCATTCTTAAGAGCTGAGTAGTATTCCACTGTGTAAATGAACCACGTTTTCTGTATCCACTCTTTTGTTGTGGGACATCTGGGTTATTTCCAGATTTTGGCTGTCACAAATAAGGCCACTATGAACATAGTGGAACTTGTGCCCTTGTGGCATAGTGGGGCATCTTTTGGGTATATTCCCAAGAGTGGTACAGCTGGGTCTTCAGGTAGATCTATTTCTAATTTTCTGAGGAACCGCCAGACTGGATTCCAGAGTGGTTGTACCAGTTTGCATTCCCACCAGCAATGGAAGACTGTACCTCTTTTTCCACATCCTCCCCAACATGTGTTGTCACCTGTAGTTCTGATCTTAGCCATTCTGACTGATGTAAGGTGGAGTCTCAGGGTAGTTTTGATTTGCATTTCTCTGATCACTAAGGACTTTGAACATTTCTTTAGGTGCTTCTGAGCCATTTGAGATTCCTCAGTTGTGAAATCTCGGTTTAGTTCTATACCCCGTTTTTTGAATTGGGCTGTTTGGTGTTTTGGTGATTAGCTTCTTGAGTTCTTTATATATTTTGGATATTAGCCCTCTATCACATGTGGGGTTAGTGAAGATTTTTTTCCCAATCTGTAGGTTGCGAATTTGTCTTATTAACTATGTCCTTTGCCTTACAGAAGCTTTCCAGTTTTATGAGGTCCCATTTACCAATTCTTGATCTTAGAGCATGGACCATTGGAGTTCTATTTAGGAAAATTTCCCCTGTGCCAATGAGGTCAAGGCTCTTTCCCACTTTCTCTTCTATTAGGTTCAGTGTATCTGGTTTTATGTTGAGGTCCTTGATCCAATTGGACTTGAACTTTGCACAAGGTGACAAATATGGGTATATTTTCATTTTCCTACATACAGACAGCCAGTTAGACCAATACCATTTATTGAATATGCTTTCATTTTTCTATTGTATTTTATTGGCTTCTTTGTCAAAGATCAAGTGTCTGTAAGTGTGTGGTTTTATTTCTGGGTCTTTAATTATATTCCATTGCTCAATTTGTCTGTCTCTGTACCAATACCATGCAGTTTTAATCACTATTGCTCTGTAGTAAAGCTTGAGGCCATGGATGGTGATTTTGCCAGCTGTTCTTTTATTGTTAAGAATTGTTTTTGCTATTCTGGGTTTTTTGCCTTTCCAGATGAATTTGAGAATTGCTTGTTCCATGGGATTTTGATGGAGACTGCATTGAATCTATAGATTGACTTTGGTAGGAGGACCATTTTTACTATGTTAATTCTGCCAATCCATGAGCATGGGAGACCTTCGATTTCTTTCTTGAGAGACTTTAAGTTATTGGTGTACAGGTCTTTCACATGTTTGGTTAAAGTTACCCCAAGATATTTTATATTATTTGTGGCTATTGTGAAGGGAGTTGTTTCCCTAATTTCATTTATATAAAGGATTTTATACTACTGATTTATTTGAGTTAATTTTATATTTGGCCACTTTCCAAAGTTTTTTTTATCAGCTAGAGATGTTCTCTGGTAGAATTTTTGGGGTCACTTATATATACTATCATATCATCTGCAAATAGTGATGCTTTTATTTCTTCTTTGCCAATTTGTATCCCTTTGATCTCTTTTTGTTGTCTTATTGTTCTAACTAGCACTTTGAGTACTATATTGAATACATTTGGGGAGAGTGGGTATCCTTATTTGTCCCCAGTTTCAGTGGAATTGCTTCAAGCATGTCTCCATTTAATTTGATATTGTCTGTTGGTTTGCAGTAAATAGCTTTTATTATGTTCAGGTATGGGCCTTGAATTCTTGATCTCTCCAATACTTTTAACATGAAGGGGTGTTGTATTTTGTCAAATGCTTTTTCTGCATCTAAGGAGATGATCATGTGATTTTTTTTAAAAGTTTGTTTATATAGTGAATTAAGTTAATGGATTTTCATATATTAAACCAATCTTGCTTCCCTGGGATGAAGCCTACTTGATAGTGGTGAATGATAATCTTTATGTGTTCTTGGATTCAGTTTGGAATGTGGAGCAGTCTGAGGGTAGATGGGGAGGGGCAGGGAATAGAATATGGAGTGTCAAAAATAAATTACAAATAAAATTTTTAATATTTTTGCATTGATATTTTTAAGCAAGATCGGTCTGAAGTTCTCTTTTTTGTTTGGGTCCTAGTGTGGTTTATGTATCAGAGTAATTGTGACTTCATAGAGTGAGTTAGGTAGTGTTCCTTCTGTTTCTATTTTATGGAATAGTTTGAAGAAAATTGGAATCAGATCTTCTTTGAAGGTCTGTAGAATTCTGCACTAAATCCATCCGGCCCCGGGTTTTTGTTTTTGTTTTTGTTTTTGTTTTTTGGGGGGAGGTTTTAATGACTTCTTCTATTTCTGTGTGTGATATGGGCCTTCTTAGATAGTTTATCTGCTCTTGACTTAATATTGGTATATGATATCTCTCTAGAAAACCATCCATTTCATTTAGATTTTCCAATTTTGTTGAGTATAGGCTTTTATAGTAGAATCTGATGATGTTTTGAATTTCCTCCGTTTCTGTTGTTACGTTTCCCTTTTCATTTATGATTTTGTTAATTTGGATACTGCCTCTCAGCCCTTTAGTTAGTTTGGTTAGGGGTTTATCTATCTTGTTGATTCTCTCAAAGAACCAGCTTCTGGTTTTGTTGAGTCTTTGTATTGTTTTCTTTGTTTCTATTGGGTTGATTTTGGCCCTGAGTTTGACTATTTCCTGCCTTCTACTCCTCTTGTGTGAGTTTGCTTTTTTTGTTTGTTTGTTTGTTTTGTTTTGTTCTAGAGCTCTCAGGTGTGCTGTTAAGTTGTTAGTATGTGCTATGAACTTTCCTCTTAGCACTGCTTTCATTGTGTCCCATAAGTTTGGGTATGATGTGTCAACGTTTTCATTAAATTCCAGGAAGTCTTTAATTTTCTTCTTTATTTCTTCCCTGACCAAGTTATCATTGAGTAAAGAGTTGTTCAGTTTCCATGTGTATGTGGGTTTTCTGTAGTTTTTGCTGTTCTTAAAGATCAGCCATAGGCCATGGAGATCTGATAGAATGCATGGTATTATTTCAATTTTTTGATAGGTTGAGGGTGGTTTTGTGATGAATTCTATGGTCAATTTTGGAGCAGATACCATGAGGTGCTGGGAAGAAGGTGTATTCTTCTGTTTTAGGGTGAAATGTTCTGAAGATATCTGTTAAATCCATTTGATTCATAACCTCTCTAGTTTCACTTGTCTCTATTTCATTTCTATTTCAATGACCTGTCCTTTGGTGAGAGTGGAGTGTTGAAGTCCTAACTATTATTGTGTGGGGCTCAATGTGTGTTTTGAGCTTTAATAAGGTGTCTTTTTATGAATGTGGGTGCTCTTGTATTTGAGGCATAGATGTTCAGAATTGAGACTTTCTCTTGGTGGATTTTCCTCTTGATGAACATGGAGTGTCCTTCTTTATCACACTTGATAACTTTTGGTTGAAATTCTATTTTATTGGATATTAGGATGGCAACTCCTGCTTGTTTCCTGGGATCATTTGCTTGGAAGACCTTTTTTCCATCCTTTTACTCTGAGATAGGGCCTGTCTCTGTTATTGAGGTATGTTTCTTTTATGCAGCAAAATGCTGGATCTTGTTTTCGTATCCAGTCTGTTAGCTTATGTCTTTTTATAAGTGAGTTGAGTCCATTAATATTAAGAGATGTTAAAGAGAGATGAATGTTGGTTCCTGATATGTTTGTTATTGTGGGCAGCTTTATGTACTTGTGTTCCTCTCCTTTTGGCTTTGTTGTGAGATGCTTAATATCTTGTCCTTCCTTTGGTGCAGGTACCTTCCTTATGTTGGAGTTTTCCTTATAGTATCTCCTGTAGGGCTTGATATAGATACTGTTTGAATTTGGTCTTGTCCTAGGATATTTTGGTTTCTTCATTTATATTGATTGAGAATTTTGCTGGGTATAGTAGCCTGGGCTGGCATTTGTGTTCTCTTGGACTCTGCATGACATCTGAGCATGCTCTTCTGGCTTTCAGAGTCTCTGTTGAGAAGTCTGGTGTAATTCTAATAGGTCTAACTCTGTATGTTACTTGGCCCTTTTCCCTTGAAGCTTTTAATATTCTTTCTTTGTTCTGTGCATTTAGTGTTTTGATTATTATGTGACGAGACGATTTTCTTTTCTGGTCCCATTTATTTGGTGTTCTATGGGCTTCCT